>NC_134811.1:3367078-3374578 GCF_046742065.1 Oratosquilla oratoria
AAGATTTTACACCAATAACAGCTACAATAGCAGGTCTCCTGTTGGCCTAAGTTTTCTTCATAAACTATTGTAAATCTAATTCTCTCCCCACAGAAACAACAACACTTTTGGTATACCTTCCGTTCTTCCTTGTATATGTCATCCATCACATCTTTATTTATTTACAAGTCTTTTCCACAGGAAAATAAGATTTTACACCGATAACAGCTACAATATCTTGTCTCCTGTTGGCCTAAGTTTTCTCCATAAACCATTGTAAATCTAATTCTCTCCCCACAGAAACAACAACACTTTTGGTATAGCTTCCGTTCTTCCTTGTATATGTCATGCGTCACACCTTCCCCCTTCCCTGTTTACCCAACGATGCGTTTAATTACTTAACTTCATATTAGATTCAATTTTGAGCTCGATGCGGAATGTTTCCATTTGCCGCTAGAAGTGTGGCGTGTTTAAGGTCTCTGGACACTGAGGATCGGGTGTTATAACTTACTGCATCTCCAGCCACGGTGAAAGTTTTCCAGTCGAAATTCGTTCGAGAGGAGATTGGGTTACCATGTAGTGAACGCTGAAACAACTGGTTGTTTTAACGAAAGATTACATAACTTTATGTAATCTTTCTTTAAAATAACCAATTGGATAGGGATGGCAGATGGTAAAGGAAATGGGACTGCCTAGTGTAGGCCTTATGGTCTCTTGCTGTCTCCTCTATACTTATGTTCTTAAGTTCTTAGACAGTTATTACATCTACTGTTCATAGATCTATCTGCATTTCTGAAATGCAAACTAAGGAAGAGTTTCTAAGAAAAGGAGGTTCTTACATAAGTTTACTAGAGTAAGTTTTGTTCTTGTACATGTAATAACTATGTCAATTATTTCTTTTTCAATATCTCAACAAATTTTGTTTGAGTTCAAACTAATAAGGAATAAACAATATGAATTTGTTCTTTGTTAACACAGTTAATGACATTTTATAATTTTGTTGTCATTGGGATCTCAGAATTTTTTTCGGAAATAAAGTTATTGAGAATTAATCAAAGCAATTATAAGTAGGGCCGATTTTATATTCTGCGTGCTAGGCGTTAAATAATGTACATTGAAAAAGTACTTGAAAAAGCTGTAAAAAGCGAAACGTCGTACCAATAAAGGTATCGATCTCACACGGTGTTGATTCTCACAGTCTTGTCGGCTTTTGCCATTGCGTTAGATAATCTTATGTACAACCATAAGGGGGACGGAAGGTGAGGTCACCGCTTAAGTGAAGCGGCTCTTTTGTGGATGTGCTGTATCTTGCTGCATTGCTTCAGACCCGGGCAGTGGGCAGGATACAGGGATGACCCGTCATCCACGAGGAGCTAAGAAAAGATGTTAGCAAAAGTGGTGGGTGAGAGTGGGTGCGTGCCTTGATTTGGCTACCCCCCCCTTATAAGTAGGAAGAAGCCACTGGTATAGGACCGTAGGCACTAGGGGGCTATGGGGGGGCCTAGCCCCCCCAAAATCCAATTAGCCCCCCAAATTGATTTGCACTCAAAAGTAATATAAATACACTACACCGGAAAACTTACAAAAACAAAATAAGCTAAGTGAATTTGTGATACACGAAGTCTATACATAAAATATAAAATTGTAGCTATCATTACAAGTATATCAAATATTATATATCATATATTTACAGTATATGTGTGTGGGCACAGTACAAAAAATAAAGCTAAGTGAATTTGTAATACATAATGTATATACATAAAATACGAAATTGTAGCTATCATTACAAGTATATCAAATATTAAACATCATATATATAAAGTGTATGTGTGTGGGGGCATAGTACAGCGGCTGACACCCCTAAAACATGTTCAGTCTCCCCAAAATTTAATTCCAGACTATGGCCCTGCATTGGTATAATGTATAGAGAGAGACTTACAATCACCGTTAACCTATGTTGATTAAATTTAAACCTGGTTCCATAGTTTAATGGATTATTTTTTAGGTTGATTTCAGGTAACTCTATTCAGTTAAGAGAGAACTTTTCATGAAGAGATTCTTGGTTAAGTAAGAACCAGGTTAGTTTAGAACTTAACTCTCGGGTTAATGAAAATCAAAGGACGTTAAGTTAAATTAAACTGATTATGCGTAGCTAAAGTCCCCCTTACATACCGGGTGATACTTTTCTTTTAATTGTTTGTGCCGCTAGGGGATTCTATTCATCACCGAGACCTTCCATCGTTTCATGGAAGGAACTCTAAGCGAAACCGGTCAGGAATAAACTCGGCCCCAGAGTCTTGGGCCGAGTTTATTCCTAGACCCGTGTCTTACTCTTCAACGTTCCTCAAACCCGTCACAATGTCTCAACAAATGTCTCAACATCGTTTTATAGATGCTCTAGAATTATATATTAATTGGCCTTTCACGGTAATATTAATATCTCCCTAACTCTTTCTGGAGTAGATTTCTTAAAATGTCATAAGGTAACCATAATTTTGTCGTTTGGATTTAAGGAAAAAAAAAAAAAACGTAATTTCTCATCTGAAGTTATTTCTTTTTGGGAAATATTCTTCGAGATAATCCAACGTTCTTTAACATCCTTTTTACTTACATCCTCACATTGAAAAAATATATAGAAAGTATATTATGTGATTAGAGTTATCGATTGACTTTTTAAGTGTGCAGATTGATTTTCATGTATATATTTTGGTTTTCACAAAAGAAAAGTTTTAGTTATTTAAGGAAAAAGTCGGAAAGAATAGGAGAAGACTTATGAAACCCAATTTCATCAATTTTCTATGATTTTTTTTTCTTTGTAAATGTTGAATTTCAAATTTTAAGTGACCGTTTAATTTTTAGCCATTACTATAGAATGCACATACATACATACATATATATACATATATATATATATTATATATATATATATATGCGTGTGTGTGTGTATGTATATACAAACAAATAGATAGACATTGTCAAGATACACAGAAATATTTAAGATAACCAGACACTGTAAGAAAGAAGTGGTAGAGGCCACACTTTGACGTATTATATAATAATTTAGTTATGATGTGTCAATATTCAGTGATATTTTTTCATATGAATTAAATATTACCAATATGCTGCCGCTCTCACAATAAACTAATTTTAATAGACAGGAACATGGCCAAGAAAATTGTAACATCTAATTCTATTGTAGAGAACAAAATTATCACGTGAAACAGTTCTTTGACCACAATGTAATTTTACTGAAAGGAAAATTGTATATAATGCAACAAGCTGAGGAGAGCTTAGGAAAACTGAGGTCAGACTGAGGTCAGACTGAGGTCATAACATATGCTCGGCATGAGCGAGGTCATGTCTGACCTTTCCCAGTTCCTTTCTCTCTCTCTCTCTCTCTCTCTCTCTCTCTCTCTCTCTCTCTCTTTCACGCTCTCTTCCTTTTCCTAATTCTATACTATTTGCTTATTTCAACTGTTTCTATATAAACATATGATGTCTTTAATAAATTAAATTATTGGTGTTATTCTTTATTTTAGCAACAAATATAGGTATGTGCATATACATATACATATACATATACATATACATATACATATTAGCAATTCATTGCAGTCCATCGTAGCCGATGATGACTTTCAATTCTTCTTTGGATGATGCGATGAAGTATGAGTTGTTATGGTTGTTGTTGTTGTAACCCCCGCCATTTTCTGTGAGCGTTCTTGTGGCTTACCAGTCTCTATACTTGAGCTCTACATCCTCCCACGCGTAGGACATATCCACTGGCTGTTTGGTGCCGCAGGGGCATCTCTATTGGCATGTCGCCGTTGTCCTTTTTACTGCACGTTGATTTGTGCGGTCCACTTCCAATATAGCAGCCCCTTTCTTGGTATTTGCTTTCCAGGTGGTGCGGTTATTTGCCAAAGCCTCAAGGTTGGAGGGTGTGTTATCAGGCTTTTCTTTAATGTCGATTTTATATGATCCTTGTACCTCTTCTTAGGGACACCAGGCTTTAGGTGGCTGTTTTGTAATTGTTTGTAGATTATTTTTCTTAGCTGTCGTTCCTCTGGTGTGCGGATAATATGTCCTAGCCACCGAAGCTGCCGTTTTGGAATCATGGCCTCAATACTTACACTTTTTGTACATGTACATATACATATACATATACATATACATATACATATGCAAATACATATACATATACATAAACATATACATATACATATACACATATACATATACATTGGCCTGTATATATCCTGCATTTTTGTCTTTAGTAGGTACACACACACACACACACACACACACACACACACACGCACGCACGCACCCATGCACGCACGCACATGTTTATTGTCCATTAAATTCGACAAAGACCACTTTATTAATTCGGGGAATAATAAGCGACAGTAAGGTCGATCAGAACCCGGAAGCTATATGGGGTTACTGAGGAGGAAACGAAATAGAGGAGACTGCTGTAAGGCTGCTGTCTTCCTTTGCTTTCTTGGTTTGAGTTCTTTTGTAGATTGTAAGAGTCCTGTTGGCTTCACAGATCCTGGTGTCCTCATGAAGAAAACGCTCCATCAATCTCGATCTATGACAATCTGTTCCCGAGAGTCAGAATTGATAACGAACGCATCTAAGAAACCTTCAAGATATCTTTTATTGTTTCCTGTTCCTCTCTTGGGGTCTATCGTCATACTAAACCTCACCGTACGGCATATTTATTTATTTTATTTTATTTTATTTTATTTTATTTTATTTTATTCTTTTATTTATTTATTTATTTATTTATTTATTTACTTATTTATTTTTTGTAGCCGGCCTGGGATGACGAAGATGCAGAAAAGGTCTCCTTGGGCGAGCACCTCGGCTTATGGAATTCTGTCATATAACTTGATGTCGCAGATTGTGTATAAATGGTTCAGCTTCTTGACGTTATGCTGACAATACTGTTCATGTTTGGTAGCCACACAGAAGTAATGAAAGTAATAATCCCTTTTACCCTTTCAGCTTAGTCTGTAAATTAATGAGTAATATGACGAAGATCACACTGCCCTTGGCTATTCTCATAGTCACGGTATCATTAATAGTGACCTTTAGAAGCAATGTGCTTACAAACACACAGACATGCTCCCGCACGTAAAAGAAGAGAAACTTGGTTGACAATTCGATTCTGAATTTTTTTTTTTTTATTAAACCAACCTTTTAAGTTTTTAATCCAAAACAATTAACATGCTACATGGAGAAGATCATTTGATAGAATGTGTATGCTTGGACATGGAAAAGGCTTTCGACAAGTTGGGCATCAAGGATTGATAATAAAATAGGGAAACGTTGCAGAACTTAAAGGGAGTATACTGGAACAAATGGAAGATTTCTTGAATGATAGACACTACAAGCACACATGAAAGATGAAACGTCAGATAAGAGAAAAGTGATGAGTGGGGTACCACAAGGTTCTGTTCTGGCACCGGTAACGTTACTGATGAACTTCAGTTAAATGGTGAATGGAATAAATAGCTGCGTCAACTTATTTGCTGAAATGCTAATGTAAGGAATAGATAATTTGGAAAATTGTAAATTACTGCAGGAAACTTAGATTAAGATCATGAATTGATCCAAAATAGAAAATAATTTTTAATGTAAAGAAGAGAAAAATATTCGAAGTGGGTCAAATCAAATGTAAGTGATCGTGGCATTATGAAAGGGGAATTCACGTAATCACAAGAGCAAAGAAAAAAAAATTAAGAATCTGAACTACGAATCATCAGTTGCAAGAAAATCACATGGAGTTGATAACGGGAGTGACATACAAATTGTTAATGAATATGAGAGTAGAAGTTCATTATACTTTTGAGAATACGACGAAAAAAAAACGAGAACTTGATTTGCTACAGAACGTTAGTTTGGCCATCACACGAAAAAACAAAAAAAAAAAAAACGGATAAAATAAAAAAAGGAAGATTATAAGATATTCCAATTTGGCTTATAGGACATATGAGGAGAAAATAGAAAACTGGAATACCCCACATCGGTGGAATTAAAAGAAAGAAATAGCATAATAATCCTCTTTAGCATAAAAAAGAAAAACAAACAGAAAGAGATATATAAGAAAGAATAGAATATGACAGCAGAACGCCAAAAGAAAAAAAAAAAATAATGAGAATAATAAGAATAAATAAATAAAGTAAAATAAAAATGTAGATTGAATAAAAATTGATAGGAAGTATAGTCCTTCATATATGTGTGTAAAATTGTGAAAAATTTAAAAATATATACAGTACAGGTTAACAGCATGAATCACCTAAAGGTAATTTTTATAAACGGAGAGAGAATGGATACCATGGGCGTGGCCCCAACCTGTGTACTACAATAAAATAAAAATAATTAGGTAATTACAGACACGATTCGATGGCGCAGTGGTAGCGTTCGCGGCCGCCACTACGGCAGTCCGGGTTCTAATCCCGCCCAGGGCTGAAATAATTTCAGTATCGCTGCACTGCGAGTCGTTACTACAACTCTCGTGGGCGGGGAGTTGGGTGTGTGTGTGCGTGTAAGGTCACAGCATTTCCGTAGATCGGTCATATATGAGCTCTGAGCTCTTTTCCGGGAAGGTAATACCTGTTAATCACGAGTCCACGAGTCCAACACGTGATCCGAGAACATAGCGAATCACACACACAAACACACACACACACACACACACACACACACACACACACACACACACACACACACACACACACACACACACACAATAGATTTTTCATGGACAGTGGAAGAGATTACATTATTCATGAATGGGTAGAGATCTTTCAGTATTATTCCAAGCCCCTTACATTAGCAGAAATAGCTTTACGTTTCTCTCATCCCATACGACCAGAGACCTTCTAGCTTCATGTAGTATTCAATACTTTTCTTCATCTTCTATGTATCGTGTGAGCAACGTTCTGTTCTATATCTCGTGTTCTTCACTATTCTCTGCCCTTTTCTCCCTTTCTAGTAATTATCATCAATGTTCTTTCTCTTATTAGATAACCTTTACTTATTCAATATTGGGTGTGGTTTGATCTAAAAAAAAATCAAGACATTTTTTCTTCTGTATTATTTTGATTTTTTGGTGAATATGTTATGGATGAAAAACTAAATACACACACACACACACACACGCACACTCAAGTTCTAGCAGCCGTGTCGGCCACACGTGTGTGCACCTCGTGGACAATGGCGCTCTTTGTAGCAGCCTAAGGTCAGTCTGTTGACCCCTCCCAATTAGATTTATAGAACCTACTGTTATTGAAATGATGTAATACAAATTAAAACTAGGTGGCTGTTACCCATCAACCTAAGCAAGAAGTAACTTGGTATTCACCACAAACCAACTCGCCGAGGGGGGAGGGGGCAATGCTGACCCACCGTACTGACTTGACACCATCACTTTCAGTCTAAATCCCGAAGAGAATAAGACTTAGTAAGATCAAGTTTCTCGAATCGCAACTACATTTCAATACAACGCCG
>NC_134811.1:3382078-3409578 GCF_046742065.1 Oratosquilla oratoria
ATTTGTCTATTTATTAATTCATCAACTTATTTGTTGATTTATTTATCTTATTTCATCATTATCATTTTTTACTGAGGTCAAGTTACTTTATATAGCTTAATGAAAGCTCTAGGACCCAGTGATACCTAACCTCTTTGCTCATAGTTCCTTCTCTTATGTACTGCTGTTGCTTCACCTTCTCGAGATCATTTCAGCACTTAACGACGTTGTTAAGCGTCCACTAACGGTTACTCCTTATTGGTCTACGGACCTTTCTTGAAGCTCACAGACATTCTTGAGGACCACTAACTAGAAGCCAATGGGCGTTAAGAAGGCTTTGTTCTGGCTAACGGCATATAATCTTATTCGCCTTAAAGGAACCACTCGGACACACAGGATTGAAAGGAAGCAAGTGTAAGGCTTGAAGAAAAAAAGAAAGAAATATTTGATTCTAAGGCTTTGGGCTTTAGCGAAAAGTTGGGGGAGTCTGGAAGTTGTGAAAAAAAAAGAATCAATAAACAAATGAATGGAGAAATAAACGAATGAATAAATTAACAAATAAATAGATAAATAAATAAATGAAAAATGGATACATAAATAAGTAAATAAGATGAGGCAAAATGAAAAAAAAAAAAATGAAAATGGAGAAGGGACCAGAAGGAATATTTTGGAAAAAAAAAGGGAAGGAAAAAAATGACATTTTGCCCCATATTGTATAGTAAGTCTCTTACACTAGAATCATCGAGTCAGGTAGGAATCGTATAACATAAGTTCTCAACCCCTTCCATAGAGCGTGGCTCTTGTCATTTTATCCTGGGTGGCGCAAGTGAATTTACGTGTCTGTAGATACAATACACTGTAAAGGAATCACGTGAAGAACCCCTATCTCACCAATAAAGCGGTCAAACAACCAAGGGTTTTATCTGAATAAACGGGGAAAATTTTTGCATATAACAGAAGATGAATTTCTCCGTAATAATGTTCATGTTCGTTGTTCTAAAATATTTCTGTGTATAAGCGTAATTATTTGTTTGCTAGTTGGCAATCAGTGTCGGATCTCGTCGCTTATAATATATAAAGGTTTATATGAAATGTTAGATGAAATAGTTATTAAGGATTTGTGTTAATAATCAGACATTAAAAAAACAACGAGATATTAAGACTACATCAATTTGATATAATACTTTTTCGTAAAGTATCTGAGAGCATGTATATGTAATTACAAAGTCTACAATCTCCTTTGTAAAGGCTTGAACGAGTAACTAGATATCAGATAACAAAAAAATACAAAGGTCTGAACTGCTACATCATTAAGTTCTCCTTTAAGATGGATCTAAGAACGTGTAAGGTCTTCAGATGTATCTACAGAATATAGAGAAAATTAATTTCACTTATTAGGAGACGGCAAAGTTAAAGCACACGCACGCACACACAACACACACACACACACACACACACACACACACACACACACACACACACGCACGCACACACACACACACACACACACACACACACACACACACACACACAGTGGTAGTATTCGCGACTGCTACTACAGCGATCCGAGTTCAAATCCCACCCATGGCTGAAATAATTTAAGTATTGCTTCTCTGTGGGCGGGGAATTGGGTGTGTGTGTGTGTGCGTGTAAGGTCACAGCATTACTCATAGATTGGTCAAATAGGAGCTCTGAGCTCTCTTTCGGGAGGGTAATATCTGTCAATCACGAGTCCAACATGTGATCCAAGACCATGGTGAAACGCACGCACACACACACACACACACACACACACACACACACACACACACACACACACACACACACACACACACACTAAAACACTATCTCATACTTTTTCAGTTTTTTTTTTATATAAAGGATCGCTTGCCCTTCTCTACACCACAGGGGTCTGGCCTTAAAGTAATAAACAAATAAATGGATAAATAAGCGAATAAATAAATAGATAAGATTAGAATATGAATAATTAGATAGATGAATGACTAGAGAAATAATCAAGTAAACAGGTAAATTAATAACTAAATAAATGAATGCATAATTATAAAGGAATAAGTAAATAATAAATAACACGCGTAACCATGGTTACAATGTTTATTAGTAAATATTTCGAAAGCTGTTTTTGTCATCTCCAAAGGAAAAGTAAATTATTACAATACTTTGACATCCAAAATTGGGTTCATAGGATGTGTAAAAAAACTCTTTTGTAAAAGAAAAAATTATATATATAATTTCACTTGACAATGTAGCCAATTCAGTCGTCATTGTATTATAACTTCCATCGATAACTTAAACATGTTTCCCAGTGATTACGAAAATATTTGTCCGTGCCATGGTGAGTGAGTTACATGCCGTAACTATCTTGTATATGTTTGATTATGAATCACTTTCACTATAAACCCACTATTGGAGAAATGATAACGGAAAGTACAGGGAAACTGTATATTTCGACTACTATCTGTAGTCCTCTTCAGCAGAATGCTTACATGAAGTTAAGGACTGAAGAGGACTACAGATAGTAGTCGAAATATACAGTTTCCCTGTACTTTCCGTTATCATTTCTCCAATAGTGGGTTTATAGTGAACTTTTACAAATGTGTTATAACATGCCAATTTCCAATGAATCACTTTACTTCGTAGTATAGGCGCAATGAATTTAATGATGAATTTAGCGCATTGTCCAACCACGCGTTGTCCAACCACGCGTCGTCTGATAAAACACAGAAGTTATCTTCCAAATTCGAGAGGATTTCAGTAACGCACAGGTGGAAAAGAGGTAGAAGAGTCTATGGAAGGAGAAGGACAAGAATCGGAAGAAAGGAAGAAGGGAGGAAAAGAACTCGAGTCTTCATCTCGAAGGCTCCTGGCCAACGGCGCCCGAGGTTTGGCTCTATCCCGAGCTGTTGATAATCTGACCCTCAATATACGCAGACCATCTGGTGAGCTACTTCGAGAACGCGTCTCAGCCTCCACAGCTGCTCCACAGCTTCTGGTTCCCCCCCCCTCCTCCTCCCCCGCCTCCCACTCCTCCTACTCCTCCGTCCTCCACATCCTCCGAGACTTTCGGGAAATTTGATACCCTCATCCATCCTCCACCCACACGGATGAGCTCATCCGCCTGTTATAAGGTCAGATGGTCTTACTTCGTCTAAGATCGAAGGTAGTCCTTTGGGATTCTTCAGTCGAGGATTCCATCTGGTTACGTGCTAAAGCTCAACGTTAACCCCTTTGTTGTCGAGGGGATGCTACGGTGGTGAATCAAATAAAAGGGTAAATGGTATTGGAAAACAAACTTAGTAACTTTGCAGTGAGTACTGAAACTATTGGGTGTTTTATGAGAAGGTTAGATAACTTTATGGATGGGATTAATAGGTGGTAATGGACATGGAGTTACCTAGTGTAGACCTTATGGTATCTTGCAGTCTCTTCCTTTATTATATTCTTAAAATGTTGATCAAAAAAAGTATCTCAGTGATGAATGAATTAACCAGAAGGTAGCCAAAATAAAGAATATGAATTCTGCTCACTACTAAAAGGGCAAGTCAACATCAAGTACAGCTGTTTTTCTACTATAAAGACGCCACGGAATTGAACAAAATTGTCTACTGGCAACCATGAGAAAAGGACTATTGTCACCCAATACGAATGGGGTTAACAACAAAGTACCACAGACCATCACACTCAACCACACAGTCAATGGATCTAACTGACCTACACTAAAGAGTGACGTCATCAATTGATCGTTTTACGGTGTTCAGCCTCGTTCTCAGTCGCTACACATTGATTGACTTTAAACGTTCTTGAACTGCCTTTATTTCAACTCCGCTAACTTTATCTTCGTGCTGAATTTTCATATGCAGAATATTTGGTGCTCCACATGTTTAAAGCAGATTACTCTTGAAAATGTAATGAAATATGTAATAAATAATTAGAAACCGAGATATCATATATGATAAGTAAGTTCAAAACATCCATAACTTCCCAGATTGCATTAGAGTATTACTCCATACTGGCAAATAGCTGTGATATCTGGAAGAAAGTAATGTGAGTTATAGACAGAAACTAAAGACTGGCACAGAAGGATTTTGAAGGAAATAGAAAATACTATTTAATTAAATTTTGTAAAAAATATATATATGTCACTACCGAAGATGTACCAAAGAATTGAAGTTAGCAAACGTTACTTATTCATTCATAAAAGGGGAAAAACAGAAGTCACACAACAACAGGCTTGACCTTGACCTTTACCGTAAGGAAAAGGACGGAAAAAATATGATATGTCATATAACATCAGCTAGACAAAAGTTTTCTAATGGATAGCAGAAAGCACAGAATCAGACGTAAACATTTTTAACAACATAAGAAGAAAGTAAAAATAGAGGATCCTGCGAGAGACCATAAGGCCTACACTAGGCAGTTCTTTGTTCCTTACCACCTGTCATCCCTATTAATTAATATCTTTAATCTTCTCTTAAAAACAACCAATTGTTTCAGCCCTCACTATGTTAGTAAACAGATTCTTTCCAATTCCCTTCTTAAACGTAGATATTTGCAACTTGGTCACCTCAAACAACGACAAAGAAAAATAGTGTAGATTTAATATATCTAGCAGAGCAACTAAAATGGTTTCTTATGAATTAAGAGGTAACTTGGAAAGTTGGATTAGAAACTGGTTGAACAATCGCAAACAGCGAGATGTTCTCAATTTTCTCAAGTGGGGCTCCTTAGTCTACTGCTGTAGGGCCACTTCATGGTATGTATGATAAGTAGTCCTTGAGTTTAAATCTACAGTCTGGAAATTAACTGACTGTACTAAGCTATATGGAATAGGAAATTTATCACTCAGATCAACTGGACATTTAAGAGGATTTAGACAAACTAAAGCATTGGTATCAGCATTTGTTATTGAATTAAACTCTAGTAAAGGCACATATATAAAGGTAATACTAAGTACAGCTGCAGGTTATAAAAAATCAAAGTGGAGGGTTAAAAGGATTTTAGCGTAATTATCAATAATGACTAAGTATTGTATTCCTACCTCAGAGAAATCAATTAGAATAATGGGAATAACAGCAATCTTTCATGATATCAAAACTCCAGCTGTCGTCTACCAAAATTAAAGATCACTAAAGCGCCCACATGTAGAGCATCGTTTCAGTATAATCCCCAGTTCTTATTAAAAACGTTGATAGAACTGAAAGAGTAAAACGGTGAGACACAAAACTCATAACAAATATGAGAAACAAAGCATACGAAAACCACTTAAAACATTTAAGAACATTTCCTCTAAAAAGCGGAAACTCAGGGGGGACTTGATGCCTTCATATTTTTGTAGGAAATCGATAGCATAAGAATTGAAAGTGTTTTCTCACTGAACACTAACCGAATGAGAAATGATGGCCTCAATCTATCACGATGTAGAATCTTCAAAGTAGAATCAAATTTGCAGTCGTGTCATCATTGAATACCATATACATACATACATACATATATATGCTAATAAAAACACGGGTACGTGTGTTCCCTTATGCAAAGTAGACCACTTGGAAAAAGAAACTAACGAAGCAGAGCGCTTTCGTATATTACATCTTCAGTGCAAAAAGTACTTTTGCACTGGATGTAATATACGAAAGCGCTCTGCTTCGTTAGTTTCTTTTTCCAAGTGGTCTACTTTGCATACATACATACATATATATATATATATATATATATATATATATATATACATATATATAAATATATATATACATATATACATATATATATATATATATATGTTTTTTATTGTAACCCATTATAAAAGAGAAGGAAAAATACAGGAAGGTTGATATGTGTTTGATTTACATTGCCCACTACAATAAAACGATTGTATCCTCTTTTCATTAGAGATATTCCAGATATTTGCAGGAACTGCATAACGAAATTCAGTCTTCTAACTCAAACCTTCACTGCGCAATTGTGGGGCGTTTAATTTGTGAATTCAGGGCAAAACGATACTAAATGTAAATAAAAGTTTGAGTGAGTCATTTATTTACAAATGAAACTGATTTTGACTTGTTTGTTTTCCAGCAGGCTTGGTCTGGTGCGGTGCGATGCTTACTATGGGGCCCCTACGAATCATTTCCTTGATATGGCTTCTGCTACTGGCGCATGGTATGTATTATTAGTTATATATGTCAATATGTCAATTTATTATCATTTAACTATTTTACCTGTTTGTTTGTTGTTTGACTGTGCCTATGCGTTTATTTATGTATTTTATTTGATACATTATTATAGTTTTTATTTATTTATTTATTATTATTATTAGGATTTTTTTCGCATCCGACCTAGATATGGACCAAAAGGTCTCCTGTCGGCATGCTCCGCCTTTGTAATCCTTTGTATGTTTTCCTGAATACCATATTTCATTTAACAAAAAGAATAACACTGAATATAGACGCAGGAATTTTTTATTAACAAGTGATCTATATCAGTGCATGTTTGAAATTTATGTAAGACTATATTCATAGTCTACTAACTGCATTTAATATTGACTGTAGGCATAATAAGAATAAATTGTTATAAGATATGTTAATCATCTGTATGAAAGGAACTGTGTAACAAATGACAACCAGCTCATATCGGTGGTTTTGTGCATTTAATCTCATCAATTTATACAATACGGTTATTCCAGAAATATGACACAAAAAATCAATCAAAGACTAATATATCACAATTTTCATATGTTTATAGTATTCCTCATGAAACTAGAAAAAACCATCCCATAGCATATGAAGAGATAGGTTAAAATGGGGAAGATATTGAATTATCTCAAATAGATAATTGTCCTGATTTGCAAAACTGTTTTCAAATGATATTGTTATTTTTTTCAAATGTTTTGTTGTTAGAATTTAGCCTGAAGCATCAAAATAATCTTAAAAAAAGAAATATATTATATTCTATTTACCATAAATTAACGTTTGTCACCACAGTTCATTACTTCTTTGCCTTCATGAACTGAAATACTGAAATCTATCCATAAGAAGTTTATTACATATTGAAAAAACAAGACAAAGGGAAAATTTCTACACAAAAAAATACGATAGAAATAACACAGATTGCAGATACAAAATTGATTAATAAACAATGACTAAAATAAAAAAAGTAAACTAGAAAATATATTAGAATTTAATTTTGTGGTCAAGAAAGAGGGTATCACCTATTACAGCGCCAGATGTCATATAATGGCTCAACATATAGCAGTGTAACTCAGTGCTACAAAACACTGCTACACTGTGGCATTGCTACAAAAACTTTAGAAAATATATTAGAATTTAATTTTTGTGGTCAAGAAAGACGGTATCATCTGTTACAGTGCCAGATGTCATATCATGGTTCAATATATAGCAGTGTAATTCCGTGCTACAAAGCACTGCTGTACTGTGGCATTGCTACAAAAACTTTAAATTTTTTATCAGAAATTAATTTTGTGGCCAAGAAAGACGGTATCACCTATTACAGTGCTAAATGTCATATAATGGTTCAATATATAGCAGTGTAATTCAGTGCTACAAAGCACTGCTCTACTGTGGTATTGCTACAGAAAGTTTAGAAAATATATTAGAAATTAATTTTGTGGTCAAGAAAGACGATATCACCTATTACAGTGCTAGCTGTCATATAGCAGTGTAACTCAGTGCTACAGAGCAGTGTAGTTCAGTGCTACAGAGCACTGTTCCACTGTAGCATTACTACAACCCTTGTGATCGACTGAAGTTTCTCCTTTACCTTCAAATGACAAACTTTAGGCGTCGCGTCGGCTCTTGAATTTTGAATAATCTTCTCGAAAATCCATAAGAATAGTAAAGTTGTAAAATTCACGGCCAAGTTTTCAACCTTTCTTAAATGCATCATGGTGTGTTTTTATAAATAATGTTCGCGATTTCTTATATCTCCAAGGATTATGCGTTCTATGTTATTTCTTGCATATTCCTGTAACCAGTCAATAGAAGATTATATATTAATGAGAGACAAAGAGAAATAATTCTTTGGTTGACATTAAGATTTTTTTTTTTTTTTTTTGCGGATTTCAATCTCTCTCTCTCTCTCTCTCTCTCTCTCTCTCTCTCTCTCTCTCTCTCTCTCTCTCTCTCTCTCTCTCTCTCTCTTTCTCTTTCTCTCTCTTAATCTTTCTTTTTTTGTTTTCTATCTCTATCTCATCCTCTCGATTTTTTATCTTCTCTGCTATTCTGAAACGTGTGTGTCTGTATGTGTGTGTGTGTATTCACTTGGTCTTTGGATCACGTGTTGGACTCGTGATCGACAGCTATTTCCCTCCTGGAAGAGAGCTCAGAGCTCGTAGGTCCGATCTATGGGTAATGCTATGACCTTACACACACACACACACACACCCAACTCCCCGCCCACGAGAGTCAGAGTAACGACTCGAAGCGCAGCGGTACCGAAATAATTTCGGCCCTGGGCAGGATTCGAACCAAGAACTACGGGCCACCATGGTAGCAGTTCAGCGCTCTACCAACTGCGCCACCGAGTCGTGTAAAGTGTGTGTGTGTGTGTGTGTGTGTGTGTGTGTGTGTGTGTGTGTGTGTGTGTGATCTCATCCTCTCGATTTTTTATCTTCTCTGCTATTCTGAAACGTGTGTGTCTGTATGTGTGTGTGTGTATTCACTTGGTCTTTGGATCACGTGTTGGACTCGTGATCGACAGCTATTTCCCTCCTGGAAGAGAGCTCAGAGCTCGTAGGTCCGATCTATGGGTAATGCTATGACCTTACACACACACACACACACACCCAACTCCCCGCCCACGAGAGTCAGAGTAACGACTCGAAGCGCAGCGGTACCGAAATAATTTCGGCCCTGGGCAGGATTCGAACCAAGAACTACGGGCCACCATGGTAGCAGTTCAGCGCTCTACCAACTGCGCCACCGAGTCGTGTAAAGTGTGTGTGTGTGTGTGTGTGTGTGTGTGTGTGTGTGTGTGTGTGTGTGTGTGTGTGTACACATGTGCAAATGCTTGACATGTCTTTTTCTTGACTTTTAAGATTCGTTGAGATTTAGTGTTTATGAAATGCTTTTTTCATATACCATTCGTTCTTGTGGGGGGATAACAGAGCTTAGGGAATAGATAACCTCGTATTCATTTGTTATTCTTTCATATATAAAATCAAATGTACATAAACTTACATAAATTTCGAAACTTATGACCAAAAATTCAGGCGACAGGCTTCCAAGAAAAGAAAAAGAAAAAAATGTTCCTCCCGAAAGCAAACATAACCTTTTCATCCGCCAAATGAAGGATAAACGAAGGCGACTTGGAAAATTAAGAAGATGCGGAAAGTTGCGACCAAGTGCTAAATTATGATATACCAAGACGGCGTGACGAAGTGGGTGGACTTGATAATTAAATGGGCGTGGGTGTGGGAGTGGGTATGGACGCGACATCGAGCGTGTGGGCGTGAAGGTCGCCACTTCAATATGCATCGCTGAATGGGTACCAGTGAACAGATTTACATTTATCAACCAGAATTCACTTTAATTCTAGGCCATCAACATCGAGAAACTCGAGGAGGCATACATGCAGAAATTGAAACGTGGTACAGCCAACCTCCTCGATGGCTTAGAATTAAAGTGAAATGCGGTTGATAAATGTATATATATATATATATATATATATATATATATATGTATATATATATATATATATATATATATATATATATATATATATATTCTCTAGAGAGCATTATTGTAATACATTTGTAAATCACACAGAGAACCCACAGTCGGAGAGAAAGAAAAAATTGGGAAAACGCCAACTTTTATATTTTGGCTACTAGCTGTAGCCCTCTTCAGGAAGAGGACTAAAGCTAGTAGCCGAAATATAGAGAAATAGAGAAGTTAGCGTCATCCCAATTTTTTCTTTCACTCCGACTGTAGGTTCTCTGTGTGATATATATATATATATATATATATATATATATATATATATATATATATATATATACATATATGTGTGTAATATATATATATATATGTGTATATATATATATATATATATATATATATATATATATATATATATGTATGTATGTATGTATATATGTATTCGGAGTTTATTGTCGAACAAATGGCTCCCCCAACCTCGTCTATGAGTCGCACGACATGCGGATAACTACGCCACATCACTTGAGGGAATCTTCTCTATCACAACAATCTACCCTCTGCCCGCTTTCCCCCGTCCTAGCTTGCTCTCTCGAGGTATCCAGTTAGTAACACGCTCACATCACATACCTTTTTTTCCGGAACTTTATCATGCTTAGAATATATTTTACTCAACCTGTCCGAGTTTGTTACTGTTATTTGTATTGATTAGTGAATAGACTTTCGTAATCTAGAAGTACAAAACATAAAAACGAAAGTTTTTTTTTTCTTCTGATTTCTCGATTATCTGATTCGTTGTCTGCTGATGGTCTAGATTAAACAATTCTATAACCTGTTTGTTCTTTTGGTTGGTTTTGATATTAAACATCAATTAATCTCGTTGTAAAAAATTTGGAAGGTACTTTTTATACATTTGATAGGAAAGTGATTGGTATATAGTTAGTTAAGACTTTCCAATAGTCAGGTGGAATTACCAGAGCATTTCACTATGATTATGGAATGCCTTTATTTACGTATACTCAATATATACATACACACACGTACACACACAAACACACACACACACACACACACACACACACACACACACACACACACACACACACACACACACACACACACACACACACACACATACACACATACACAAACGAACACGCACACGAACGCACACACGCCATGCACGCACACAAATACACACACAAACACAAACACACATGCTCAACAAGACAAAACTAAAAAAAAAGAAGAGAAAAATATTACAAAGTATATATATATATCTCATAGACATATAAAGAAGAAAAGAATATTAGAATAAGTTATGAAAAGAAATTTCAGACCAACAAATCATGAAAAAGACTGCACCTTATTACATATCATAAGAGCAAGAAAAACCAGCACTTTTTCATCACGGAACAGTTCAAAAGTGAACCAAAAATCCAACTCAAAAAAGTCATGTAGTCTTTAGACTTAGTGCAACTGTGAGATCGTTGCCAGAAATGATGTCGGCATGACGACAAAGAAGTTGAGTAGATGCTTAACCTACCATCTTACATGTATAAACATTTACGACAGCAACACCATACAACCCTGACAAGAGAAACACTCGTAAGAATTAAAGAAATCATCACAGTATACCAATATACACGTCATATCCCCATCATGTAATATTTATTTATCTATCAAGGATATGGATGCGAACTTGAATATCCAGACTTCAGATTTTTAAGCCGTAACGAGTATGAGGAAGAATTCATCTTCAATGACTGGTCAATCAACGATGCCTGTTCCCTCGCACCTCTCTCTCTCTCTCTCTCTCTCTCTCTCTCTCTCTCTCTCTCTCTCTCTCTCTCTCTCTCTCTCTCTCTCTCTCTCTCTCTCTCTCTCTCTCTCTCTCTCTCTCTCTCTCTCTCTCTCTCTCTCTCTCTCTCTCTCTCTCTCTCTCTCTCTCTCTCTCTCTCTCTCTCCCTTCATCAGATTGGCCTCACTTTTCCTTCTTCTCCTCCCTCTCTCTCTCTCCCTCTCTCTCCTTCTCTCTCTCTCTCTCTCTCTCTCTCTCTCTCTCTCTCTCTCTCTCTCTCTCTCTCTCTCTCTCTCTCTTCTTCATCAGATTGTCCTCCCTTTTCCTTTTCCTTCTCCTCCCTCCCCTCTCTCCAGGATTCGCTTGAAACGAAGGACTTGTGGTCCATGTGAAGACCAGAGAGAACGTGCATGGTTTCGAATTCGATCCAAGATCAAACAAAAAACAAAGTAATTCATTGATTATCAGTAGCTTATTAACATCTTCCCTTCTGGTTAGTATTTAGTGACTACTTTACATAACTCATCGTGGTTGACATTTTGATCCGGAATGATAAATATTGGAGTTTTTTTTTTTTCTAATTGAATTATGTGAAACCTACACAGGTAAGTGAGAACAGTAGAGTTTGTCACAGTACTGAGAAGACTAGTTGAGACGAACTCCATCCTGTTGTTAGTGTGACGACTACTTAGCTGAATGGTATCCTCTATTTCCAGCCAGAACATAACATTCTTCGCCACCAAGGAGAAAGTTTCAGTTTCAAAAGTGACTAGAATGAGCAAGCAAGGGAGTATAGAAGAGAGAGAGAGAGAGAGAGAGAGAGAGAGAGAGAGAGAGAGGCTTAGGCACCTTAACTTACACTCTCTGGAAAGACGCAGAGTCCAGGGTTATCTAATAGAGGTCTTCAAGTGAATGAATGGCTTTAACAAGGGTGACGCAAATATGGTCATCATATTAAGACAACAGGGCAGGACTCGCAGTAATGGGTTTAAATTGAACAATTTTAGATTTAAGAAGGAAATAGGAAAGAATTGGTTTACTAATAGGTAGGTTGGTCAACGAATGGAATAGACTTAGTAACCATGTACTGAGCGCTGAAAATATCGATTATTTTAAGAAATGGTTAGATACTTTTATGGATGGGGATGACAGGTGGTAATAGACATGGAACTGCCTAGTGTAGGTCTTATGGTCTCTTACAGTCTCCTTCATTCTCTTGTTTTTATGTTTTTATATTCTTGCCAACTTAAGATTTCTTTCAATCTCCTCCAGAGTGTCTCTCTCTCTCTCTCTCTCTCTCTCTCTCTCTCTCTCTCTCTCTCTCTCTCTCTCTCTCTCTCTCTCCTTTACTCCCCCTGCTTCCGTCAGTTTCCTCTCCTCCACCTATGCATCACCTCTCCCTCCCCCTCCTCCTCCCCTTCCATCTTCTAATACTTCCTCCCCTCCTGGTCAATTTTTCAACTCCTGTCTCTCCTTCGCCTCAACTTTATTTCTTTCTCCTTTTCCATTCCCCTTCTTCTCATGTGCCTTTTCTCTTTTTCTTCTCTTCTTCGTCGCCTATCTAGTCCTTCTGCCAATCTTTATGCTTTCTCCTCTTCTACCCCTTTTCATCAGTCATTTTCTGTATCTGACTCTCCATTCCTCCCTTCATCTTTCATTCACTTCCTCTCCTCTTTCCTCTCTCGTCTCTCCTTTTTGGTCTCTCTCTTTCCTCCTTCGTCTTCTTCTCTCTCTTCTTGTGGCTTACCTCCCTTGTGAGGTTTTAAGACACTACCTGGTCTGTGTTCCCTCACTGGCAGTAGATAAGTGAGTCTCCGAGTCCAACAAAGCCCAAGAGATCTGCATGTTGAGATGTCACCTGGGCCTTCAAGGTTCCAGAGTGTCCCAGAGAAATTCCAGATGGATTCTAGTTAGCTCCAGAGCGTTCCAGAGTGTTTCCAAAGGGTTCCAGAGCGTTCCAGAGTGTTCCCAAAGGGCTCCAGAGAGTTACAGAGAACTTCATAAAGAGATGCCATCTGGGCCTTGATGAATTCTAGATGGTTCCAGAGGGTTTCCAAAGGGTTCCATAGCGTTCCAGAGTGTTTTTAAAGGGCTCCATAGAGTTCCAGAGAATAAGATAGATAAGTGAGTCTCTGAGTCCAACAAAGCCCAAGAGATCTCTTGTATGTTGAGGAGAGATGCCATCTGGATCTTGAAGATTCCAGTGTCCCAGAGAAATTCCAGATGAATTCTAGATGGTTCCAGAGCGTTCCAGAGTGTTCCAGAGTGTTTCCAAAGGGCTCCGGAGAGTTACAGAGAACTTCATAAAGAGATGCCATCTGGACCTTGAAGGTTCCAGAATGTCCCAGAGAAATCCCAGATGAATTCTAGATAGCTCCAGAGCGTTCCAGAGTGTTTCCAAAGGGCTCCATAGAATTCCAGAGAACTTCATAAAGAGGTGCCATCTGGAGCTCAAAATTCCAGAATGTCCCAGAGATATTCCAGATGAATTCTAAATGGTTCCACAGCGTTCCAGAGGGTTTCCACAGCGTTCCAGAGGGTTTCCAAAGGGTTCCAGAGGGTTACAGAGAATTTAATAAAGATATGCCATCTGGGTTCTGAATATTCCAAAGGGTTTCAGAGGAATTCCAGGTGGACACGAGACGGCTCCAGAGCGTTCCAGAAGGTTTCCAAAGGGTTCCAGAGAGTTCCAGAGAAATCTATAAAGAGATGCCACCTGGGTCCTAAAGGTTCCTAAGGTTTCCAGAGGAATTCCAGGTGGATTCCAGGCTGCTCTAAAGCGTTTCAGACATTCTCCAAAAGGATTCCAGGGAGTTTCAGAGGATTTCAGAAAGTTCAAAACGTCCTCTTTGTTCTGGCACCTGCCAAATCTATTTATTCATTATTATTCGTGTGTCCCAAAAATAACAAAAGGGTGAAAGCCTGTGTCGAAATATTGCACTCTTTACTGATACCGCAAGCACATCGCTCAACTTCTGTTTTTTCTACTTTCTTTCGCTCTCTCTCTCTCTCTCTCTCTCTCTCTCTCTCTCTCTCTCTCTCTCTCTCTCTCTCTCTCTCTCTCTCTCTCCCTCCCTCTTCCTCTCTCTCCCTCCCCCCCCCTCTCTCTCTCTCTCTCATTCTCTCTCTCTCTCTCTCTCTCTCTCTCTCTCTCTCTCTCTCTCTCTCTCTCTCTTCCCCCTTTGTATCTCTCTCTCTCTCTCTCTCTCTCTCTCTCTCTCTCTCTCTCTCTCTCTCTCTCTCTCTCTCTCTCTCTCTCTCTCCCTTATTTTTCCTACCTCCCATGGTCTTTCTTGACTCCCTTCATTTGAACGTGAGTTTACGATCGTGTGATTGTTTGTGGTCGCAAATTACATCCTTTACTCAAGTTTCAGACCTACATGAATTTTTTCCAATACCTATGAATTACTGCAGTTAATTTAGTAAATATTGCAATACTATGATTTTAAAAGGGTAACAAATCAACAAAACTCAATTCAGATACTAAGTGACAAAAGTTCAAGTCTGCAAAAGACCATAAGGCCTACACTAGGCAGTTCCATGTCCATCACCACCTATGATTCCCATCCATAACTTTGTCTTAAACAACCAATAGTTTCATTACTGATGACATGGTTACAAAGTCTATTCTATTCGTTAACCACTTCTTTGGCAGCCCATTCCTTATTCCTTCTTAGATCAAAATCTATCCAGTTTAGGTAAGGTTTACTTGCCTACACTAACTAGTGTAGGCCTTATGGTTTCTTGCAGTCTCCTTCATTCTTATGTTTTTTTTTTTTTTTTTTTTTTTTTTTTTACAAATGCTGAACCCTTTGGCCTTCCTGTTCTTACACTGCCTAGTGTAGGCCTTATGGTCTCTTGCAGTCTCCTTCATTCTTATGTTATTATTATTATTATTATTATTATTATTTTTTTTTTTATTATTATTTTTTTTTTTTTTTTTACAAATGCTGAACCCTTTGGGCCTTCCTGTTCTTACACTGCCTAGTGTAGGCCTTATGGTCTCTTACTGTCTCCTCCATTCTTATGTTATTATTATTATTTTTTCTTTTTTTTACAAATGCTGAACCCTTTGACCTTCCTGTTTTTACACTGCCTAGTGTAGGCCTTATGGTCTCTTACTGTCTCCTTCATTCTTATGTTCTTATTTATTATTATTTTTTTTTTTTTTGGCAAATGCTAAACCCTTTGGCCTTCCTGTTCTTACACTGCCTAGTGTAGGCCTTATGGTCTCTTACGGTGTCCTTCATTCTTATGTTCTTATTTATTTATTTATTTATTTATTTATTTTATCATTATTATTATTATTTTTTTTTTTTTGGAAATGCTGAACCCTTTGGCCTTCCTGTTCTTCCAGTACAAACGTTAGCAGGATTCATGGAAGCCTTCCAGAGGAGAACACCTCCTTCCAGAGTCCTCCGAGTTAAGAAGTCAAACCTACTTCGAATCCTAACTTCTGCAAACTCGAAGACCAAGTTAAGTCTGATTAATCGAACGAGAAGTGGCTAAGGCAAGGGTGTGCCTGGGAGGGGAATAATAATAATGATTGTGATGATTGTTGTGGTGATGCTGGTCCGTGCCGTTTCGCTGTGGGATGGTGAGAAATCGTGGGTTCGGATTCTGTGAAAATTTGATTAGAACCTGGGTGACTGGCTACACTTTAAGAAATTTTCGTCCAACCTGAGGATTTTGATAGTGCTGTGTTATTCATTTATTTATACACTTGTTCGTTTACCTATTTATATATGAAAGAGAAATGGGTGGGTAATATCATTATATATATATATATATATATATGTATATATATATATATACATACATATATATATATATACGTACATATATATATATATATATATATATGTGTGTGTGTGTGTGTGTGTGTGTGTGTGTGTGTGTGTGTGTGTGTGTGTGTGTGTTTGTGTGTGTGTGTGTGTGTGTGTGATATATATTTTTTAAGGGGGGGGGGTTGGGACGAGGTTTTGATGGGGGCAGAGATCTTGGTTTCAAATGATGGCCAAGGGGAACTTTTGAGGACTCGAAAAATGTGCTCTAGGCACCCAGAGAGGTGTTAGAGGTCCGAACAAGTATTTTAGTGGTCTAGAGAGATTCCCTATGGGGAATTTCATAGAGGTTTTATAGGAGGATTCCAGAGAGGTTCCCTTGAGGAATTCTAGAAAGGTTTCCTAGGGGGAATTCTAGAGGTTCCCTAAGTTGAATTCTAGAGATATTTCATGGAAGTATCGTTGTTAACAAGTGCAGTTTTTATGAGGTCTCAGAGACGTTGCATAGGAGTCTCTAGAAAGATTCCCTAGAGAGAATCTAGAGAGGCTCTCCGGGATTTGGTGTGCGTCGTGGTGCCTGTCTCTCACCGCATTGAGGACAAAGTCGTCTTGTTCCTCTTCGACGACGACCCGGGTCCGTACACGGGGTGCCTGTCCGGGATCGGACAGCTGGAAGGGTGTCGGTCGGTCGTCCTGACGGAAGATGTCGCACTTGCTGAAGGCGAGGACCCCAAGCCCTCGAGACGCACCTTCAAGACTCAGACCCAAAGAGTCTTCCTTCGGGAATTTTTTCTTTTGAAGAAGTCTTGATCTTCCGCTCCCGGAAGTGCCGTGTGTCGTTCGCGGGCGCCACAGCTCAAGTGTCTGTCCACGTGGTGCCTGCCGAGGCGTCCCACGTCGGGCCCAACTGCCGATGCGCTGACAGCCCACGGGTCATCCTCACGAAGACAGGCGCTGTGCATCTCAGGAGGCGACCACAAGAGCCGAGCCTGGTACCAGACAAGACCTATGCAAAAAGGTCTCCTGTCGGCATGCTCCGCCTTTGTAATCCTTTGTAATATATATATATATATATATATATATATATATATATACATACATACATACATACATATATCTGACGTAAGTGGGAGTAGGAAACACCGGAATCTTAGTCTGAGTTTATTCCTAACTAGCAGGTATGCTTTCTCGAAGGAATGGTATACAAAATGGGTTGTGGGTATTTATACATGAAGGAGACCTCACTACTTCCCCGTGTAGCCAGAATTGGCGACAAGAGTGGATACCAATAAACATGTTCAGTGGTTGAGCAAAGGACTTGCAAGATGAAAAGAAAGTCTCAAACTAGGTTTGAAAACGAATAAGAGTAAAACCAAAGTAATGCTCAACTTGAAAGCTCAATGCAAGGAGATTATAATCGATGGTGAGAGTCTTGAAGAAGTTGAAGAGTACAATCGCTTAGGATGGTGAAATTGATTAAAGATCATGATAGTGAAATAATGAGGCATATTACAATTATGGGAAAATGTTTGATAACTATAATAAGATCCTGAGAGGCTCCCTACCTTTATGTTTGAAAAGCAAAGTTTACAATCAATGCATCCTTCCAGCAATAATCTACGGATGCGAGACTTGGAAACTGGCGAAGGCGATGGAGACAAAGCTAAGGAGTGTACAGAGGAGAGATCAATGGTAGGAATAAAGCTGAGAGACTGAAAGAGATTAAGTTTGGTGAGAGAGCAGACTAGAGTGAAAGATATACGTAGGGGAGGCAGTAAAAGAGAGAAAATGGAATTGTGCAGGTAAGTTAGCTAAGGAGCAGGTGTGTTAAGGAGTAGACGCCGCAATATTTTTAGATTTCCTTTGCTTGTACTTTATCCCTAAAGACAAACCATAGATAGGGTTTGAAACGTAGAAATAATCTTCTAACGACGAGTCTAGTGTTTGCATTCTTTCAAATACTGGTTTCTGAACATATACATATATATATATATATATATACATGTGTGTGTGTGTGTGTGTGTGTGTGTGTGTGTGTATGTGTGTGTGCTTGTATTTATATATATATATATAATGTATGTATGTGTGTGTGTGTGTGTGTGTGTGTGTGTGTGTGTGTGTGTGTTTGTGTGTGTGTGTGTGTGTGTGTGTTTGTGCGTGTAACTCGAACCCTAGAAGACAATGTCTTCCTGGAGTACAACAACATCACACAGTCAGGCGTTGACGTCATACGTCACAATCACTCAGAGGACAAACGTGACATCACGCGAAAAGAGGATAACGCAGCCTTGATCGATGAGGAAGTCGACAGACACTAAACGACAGGAAGATGAACAAAGATATTTCTCCTGTTTCTCCTTTTCCTCTTCCACCTCCTCTTCTCCCTGCTCATTACTCTTCACCTCTCCTTCATTCTCCTCCTCCTCCTTCTGTTTCTTCTTCCCCACGTCGTGTCGTGGACGGTGTACGACCATACGTCGATACGTGGAAAACAAGCCTTAGTAGCTCAATTCACACACGTCCCTCCATGAGCTTTGTACCTCGAGGACAACGAGATAACCAGATAGAGGACGAGATAAGACAGTCAGAGAAGATCACTGGACATCTAGACAAAGAGAGCAGACAAAGTATAATCTCAAGGTCTTGTTAAATTTGTGACCACGATATGGAAAATTACTTAAGTGATACAAGTATTTACTCGTCCCTGATAGTATGAGAGTTTATCTTATTATTCTTTCTTCATCTTCTTCTTCTCCTTCTTCTTCTTCTTCTTCTTCTTCTTCTTCTTCTTCTTCTCTTTCTCCTCTTTTTTTTTTCTTCTTCTCCTTTTCTTCTTCTCTTTTTCCCTCTTCTTTTTCTTCTCCTTCCCCTTCTTCTTTATCTTCTTCTTCTTCTTCTTCTTCATCTTATCTTCCTCTTTTCTTCTTCTTCTTTTGCTTTCTTCTTCTTCTTCTTCTTCTTCTTCTTCTTCTTCTTCTTCTTCTTCCTCTTCTTCTTCTTCTTCTTCTTCTTATTTTCCTTCTTCTTTATTTCCTTCTTCTTCGTTTTCTCCTCCTCCTCCTCCTCCTCCTTCTTCTTCTTCTTCTTTAGCTTCCTGTTCTTCTTCTTCTTCTTCTGCTTCCTTTTTTTTTCTTCTTTTGCTTTTCTTTTTCTTCCTTTTCTTCTTCTGCTTCCTTTTTTCTTCTTCTTCTTCTTTTCCCTCTTCTTCTTTTTCATCTTCATCTTCCTTTGAGTCTTCTTCTTCTTCTCTTCTTCTTCTTTTCTTCTTTTTCTTCTTCTTCTTCTTCTCCTTTTCTTCTTCTCTTTTTCCCTCTTCTTTTTCTTCTTCTTCTTCTTCTTCTTCTTCTTCTTCCTCTTCTTTTTCTTCTTCTTCTTCTTCTTCTTCTTCTTCTTCTTGCTCTTCTTCTTCTTCTTCTTTTTCTTCTTCCTCTTCTTTTTCTTCTTCTTCTTCTTCTTCTTATTTCTCTTCTTCTTCTTCTTCTTCTTCTTCTTCTTTATCTTCTTCTTCATCTTCTTTTCCTTCTTCTTCTTCCTCTTCTTTTTTCTCTTCTTCTTCTTCTTCTTCTTTCTCTTCTTCTTCTTCTTCTTCTTCTTCTTCTTCTTCTTCTTTATCTTTCTGTCTTTACTTATTTATTCATCTATTCACCTGTCCTTCTACCTATCTATCTATCTGTATATATATTTATCTATCTACCTATCTATTTATCTATCTACTTGTCCTTCTACCTAATCTATCTAACTATCTGTATATATATATCTATCTACCTATCTATTTATCTATATATCTATTTACCTATTTATCTAAACATCTATCTATCTACGGCACTTATGTATGGTGGCTCTAGTTCCACTAAGAACCAACGAATAGCAACGGTGAGGGCATTTGATCATAAATTCTCAAGTTTCGAAAAAATCATTCCTTCATTGCTTAGCCACATCGCAGGTCCGACAATGGCTTCTTCCTATTTCTCCTCCTCTTCCTCCTCCTCCTCTTCTTTCTGTTCTTGCTCCTCTTGCTCCTCTTTCCCTTCTTCTTCCTCCTACTATTCCTCCTCCTCACCTTTCTCTGCCTCCTCTTCCTCCTTCTCTTTATCTTCTTCCTCCTCCTCCTCTTCCTCCTTCTCCTACTCTTCCTCCTCCTGGCTGAACAGTAAGACAAGGATCTAGCCCATTGTTCCTCAATGTTAAATGATAATAATGATAACAAATAAATGAAAGAATAAATAGATGAAAATATAGATAAAAAAAATCTTATCAGCTATCTCACTATCTTCCTCTCCTCCACCCGGACCCTCTCCAACATCTCCAACATCCCCTCCTCCCCTCCTCCCTCCTCCTCCACCGCCCTCCATTGTCCCTACAACACTCTCCTCCACAGGAACCTCTTCTTCCCCTCCTTCACCCTCAGACCAAACTTCGACGTCACATCTTGCACGGAAGATCCAACAGAAGAATTCCTCCTCCTCCTCTTCCTCTTCTTCCTCCCCCTCTTCCTCTTTCTCTTCCTCCTCCTCCTCCTCCTCTTTCTACTCTTCCTCCTTCGCCTCCTCTTTCTCTTCTTCCTCCTCCTTCTCCTTCTCCTACTCCTCCTCTTTCTCTTCTTCCTCCTCCTCCTTCTCTTTCTCTTTCTCCTCCTCTTTCTCTTCTTCCTCCTCTTTCTGTTCTTCCTCCTCCTCCTCCTCTTTCTCTTATTCCTTCTTCTCTTTCTCTTCCGCTTCTTCCTCCTTTTCTTTCTCTTCCTCCTCCTCCTCCTCTTCCTCCCCTTTCTCTTCTTCCTCCTCTTCCTCCTTCCCCCTACCTTTTCCTTCTCTTTCTCCTCCTATTTCTCTTTTTCCTCCTCCTCCTCCTCCTCCTCCTCCCCCTTCTCCTCCTCTTCCTCTTCCTCCTCCTCTTCTTCCCCCTCCTCCTCCTTCCAGGCGCCATCACTCAGCGTCTTATATTGTCTACGCCTTCATCTTCACCTTCCAGGAACTATATAGCGTTTATCTTGAGGGAGCCCTGCTTCCCTATTGACATAGTTTGTTGTTCTCAGATTCCAAGGAATTATTGTTTCTCTTCATTTTCTTAAGGTTTCTTCTCTAAGGATGTTTGCCTTTTGCTAAGGTCGTTATCACAGGCTTTTTCTGTCTTCTTTATTTTATTTTTTTGTCTGAAAAAACATTATATTTAGAATTGATAAACAAATAAATAAATGAATAAATAGATAAATAAATAAGTGAACAAATAAATAGATAAATAAATAAATAGATAAATTAATTAATAATAAATAAGTGAACAAATAAATAGATAAATAAATAAATAAATAGATAAATAAATAAATTAATTAGTAATAAGTAAATAAATTAATTAATAAATAAGACTGAGGGGACAATGCATGCACACATTAGGAAACCTCTACCAGAAGCCCAATAGCTCTGCTTACTCTTGATTACCTCAGGTATATAATATGGTCTCGACTCTTTCCCTTCTAGAATGTAGAGGCCTCGTCTAAGCTGAAAAAAACACTGTCAGGAGTCAGCCAGATCAAAATTTCGAAGCCACACCACGGTGAAAAAAAAAAATCAACTCCACATCAAAAATTTGAGCGTCCGGCATCTATGAATTAAAAAAAAAAAAAAAAAAAAAAAAAAAAAAAAAAACAAAAAAAAAACTGCCAAGATATCAAAATTTCAAAGAACCGCCATGGTAAAAAAAAAAAAAAAAAAAAAAAAAAAAAAAAAAAAAAAAAAAAAAAAAAAAAAAAAAGTTGATCAACTCAACATCGAAGGTTCGAGCATTCGGCCTCTATTTAAAAGAAAAAAAAAAAAACGACAATGAAAGCATTCGGCATCCAGTAATTACAACCAATCATAAAGGGACATTTAGACGACCAAACGGTTTGTCAAACTGTTTGACCGTGTAAATGGCCATTAAGTCTGGGAGCTCCAGTATGACCGGAGAACACCGGTGGATTTTCAGTTATAAAACGCTGCAGGTGCTGAAGAATGAGTGTTTATTGTATACAGAGCTGGGCGCGTTCCTATGTGCGTTCCTCGGTGCCTTCCGCTTTAGTTTGGCCGCGGTTAGCGTTCCCAAACTATTAAGGCTTAAGAGACAGGTTCATACCGAAATAAAAGTCCGGTAGGCCACATACTATACCAAAGAAAAAATTTGTAGGCCACATACTATACCGGCACCTATATTGTTTGTATAATATGGGAGCGCTAACCACGGTCAAACTAAAGCGGAACACACCGAGGAACGCATATAGGAACACATCGAAGAACGCGCCCAGCTCTGGTTGTACATGCTCACCGCGAGTTGGCCACGCCTGTAGGATCCTGTTTAGTTTAACGCCAGACAATTTTATTCAGTTCAGACCCAACTGTGGCTCTCAACCGAGTTTTTTTTTTTTTTTTTTTTTTAGTTTTTTTTTTTTTTTTTTTTTTTTTTTGAGGTCCCAAAGACTCTCACATGCAGATCAAAAAAATGTAGTTACTAGAGGTTTTAATGATTCTATATAGTGTTGAAGTGGTTTCCGGAAATCTAAACAACAGTAATGCATAAGTATTGGAATACGTGAGAAAATAGACTGAGAACACTTGGTTTGGAGGACCTTCCTTTCCGTGAAAAGGTTAGAAATTATTTCGAATGATTTATTCAGATCAGTTCTACGTGATTTACGGAAACTATTTTCTCACGCATAAGTTTTTATTTTCTTTAATGCAGGACAATTTTATTCAATTTAGAAGGACTTTCTCGTCCCAAAATGTTACGTGATTCTTCTTTGTCCGATCTCCTCCAATCACTTGAGCTACATGACATATCATTTGCTTCAGTAAAATCTATGAACACAACAACACGAAAGTGGATGACCCTCAATTCTTCACGTTGCCCCTCCACACTCTTCCACCAATATCTTCCCTCCATCCCCGGACTTCCACCTTCCTCCATCTTCCTCCATCTACCTCAGCACCAGGCGAGCACGGAGGATTCTGTCCGACCAAAGTTGTGGGAATTACGGACACTTGCTCGGCTCCGTCTGGGGTAAAAATGGAATAAAATGACGGCTCCTCTTCATATAATATTCAACCTCATATTCTCCCTCAAGGGTTGCCAAGTAAAGCTGTGTTGGGGGAAAAATGTGAGATGTGTACTAAAATTTCTTCGGAAATGCATATTACACACACACACACACACACACACACACACACACACACACACACATGTATATATATATACATATATATATATGTATATATATATACATATATGTATATATATACATATATATGTATACATATATGTATATATATACATATATATATATATATATATATATATATATATATATATATATATATATATCACTTAGACAAAATGTAGTAGCACATTTGTAAATTATAATCACGAAGAACCCACAGTCGGAATAAAAGGAAACTTAGAAGAAAGTATAACTTATATATTTCGGCTAATAGCTATAGCCCTCTTCAGGAAAGTACATGTTACAAGAAATTTTAGAGACATAGATACAATTGAAATATTAGTAGAAGGGGAACAGGCAAAGCTAAAAACATGACAATCCATCGCGCAGGCCGGAGTCAGAAGGAAGGGGATGTATGGGTATATGTGTGAGGTCAGAAGGGAAGCGGTGTCAAGTTTGGTAGGGGAGCGGGGTCAGGAGGGTGAAGATTTTTAACCAAACGGCTCACAACTAGCCATGAGATTATGTTCGGTGACCATTGACCTTTGAAGATATTCAAGTTCGGATATTCTTCGATTAAGGGAGATTCAGTCATTTTTCTTCTAAAGCTGCAGTTGGACTTAAACAAAATTTTGGCCTTGTCCCAGTCAAGACTATGATTTTTGGTACTGACATGTTGGAACACAGCGGAATTTTCCTGGGCATATCTAATGGATCTTTTGTGCTCCGTTAACCTGGTGTTAAGATCCCTGCCGGTTTGACCAAGGTACACTAAATCACAATCTTTACAAGGAAGGCTATACACTCCTGGGGCCTCAGTTCCCCTTAACCTTTGATGAACATTAACAATTTGTTTGTGTACAGTGTTAGGGTAATGGTAAGCAACTGTGAGACGGTTGTTAGGAATTAATTTAAAAGAAGGATTGATGGAGTTACAATAGGAGATTTTTAAAACATCTTTGAAAGAGGGTTGTGTGGTGGGAACTGAAGTTTTATGGTAGCTGGCTCTAGCCTTGCTGAGGGCTTGATCCAGGAACCAGGACGGGTATGCCAACTTCAAAAGTTGTCTTTTGATGAGGTCAAACAGCTGTGTGTGTGTGAGTTCGAACGGATGTGTGTGTGTGTGTTATGTATATGTACACACACATACACACATATATATAATATAAATCACTTCAAAGAGAAACAACTGAAGGAGAGCACTTTCATGTATTACATCAACGTAAAAATGTATAGTTGATGATGGTATAGTTTAAGGTCATAAATTCCCCTTACCGTGAGGCTAGGACGGTGCCGCTTACAGAGGATTTTTTTGTAGCGTGGCATATAAAGAACCATACATACCTTTGGTTCAACCTTGCTGGTGGCAGGATTCGAACCACCATCCCTTTAATCCTCACCAAAAGTAACGTCACCCTAACCCACTCGGCCATCAAGCTTCCTGGAAAAAAAACGCACACAAACGATACAAACAAACGGAATATACATACATACATATACCAAGGCTTTTTCCCCCTTCCAAGGGAGGTAGCCAGAAAGGGAAAGGCATAAAAACACTCCCACCCATTTCATCCCTAAATACACTCCACACCCCTCCCACCCTCCCTCTCATCTGAGCACCTCCTGGATGACGGGTCATCCCTGCACCCTGCCCACCGCCCTGGGTCAGAAGCAGTGTCGCAAGACACAGTACATCCACAGCAAGGCCACTTCATTTAATCGGCGACCCCCCCTCTCCGTCCCCCTTTGCATATAAGGCGAGGACGGGGAGAAATCCCTTCGGGCTGCGTCAAAATTCACTCACACATACTACCCCACCCCCACCCCCCCGCCCATTCCTCCTCATGCAGTCACAACATCATCCATATACAACCATTCTCCACTCACCTCTGTCTTCCGTCCTCTCCCTTCCTTCCTCAACAGACATTCCCCTCTTCCCCAAAGCCCCCTTCGCCCCATCCATCCACCTCATCCTAGGACGTCCCCTCATGTTCACTCCCTCCACATCTGCCTTCCATACATCTTTTACTAGTCTTTCTTCACTCATTCTTTCCATGTGTCCAAACCATCCTAATATTCTTTCATCAACCCTATCTCCCAAATCCTTTTTCACCCCTGTTCTCCTCCTCACCTCCTCATTTCTCACTCTATCCAGCCTAGTAACCCCCACCATACTTCTCAGACACCTCATCTCAAACACATTCAAACTCCTTCTCTCTTCTTCTCTTATGTTCCACGTTTCTGCCCCATACAGTGCTGTTGGCACAATCACTCCTTCATACAGTCTCCTCTTCGCATCCATTCCCAAATGTCTATTCCTCATTACACTCTTTAAACCACCAAGGCATTTACTCGCTTCTCTCAATCTACATTCTACCTCCACCTTCACTCCACCTTTTCCTGCTACACTTGCACCCAAGTATCTAAAACTATCCACTTCCTCCAGTCGCTCTCCCTTAATGCTCACTTCCAGTCTACTGCCACTTTCACCCCTTGTACATCTCATCACCTTACTTTTACCCACATTTATCTTTAGCTTTCTTCTATCACATACTCTCCCAAACTCTGCCACCAGCTTCCTCAATCCCTCCTCTGACCCTGCCACAAGCGCAGTGTCGTCCGCAAACAACTGCTGGCTCACCTCCCACTTTTCTCCATTTTCTTTAACCATCTCCAATCCCTGACCCACTACCCTAGCATTCACCTCTCGCACCACCCCATCCATGTATAAGTTGAACAGCCAGGGCGACATAACGCATCCTTGACGAAGTCCCACCTTTACTTCAAACCACTCACTCTCTCCATTTCTAATCCTGACACATGCTCTACTACTCTCATAAAAACTCTTGACAGCTCCCAAAAGCTTTCCTCCTATCCCATAAATCTGCATAACCTCCCACAGTGCCTTTCTGTCTACCCTATCATAAGCCTTTTCCAGATCCATAAAAGCCCAAAAAACATCCTTCCCCTTTCCTATAGCTTTCTCACATATCTGTCTTACCACAAAGATCTGATCTACACAACCTCTACCTGTCCTAAATCCACACTGTTCCTCACCAATTACTCCTTCTGTTCCTCTCCTAATCCTCTCAATTAAGATCCTCCCATAAGCCTTCCCTACTACACTTAACAGGCTAATCCCTCAGAAACTACTACATTCACACTTGTCCCCTTTTCCCTTGTAAAGAGGAACTATACAGGCACTTCTCCAGTCCTCCGGTACCCCACCCTCTCTCCAGCAAACATTAAACAACCTCACCAACCAGTCCACCATCACTGAACCTCCCTTTTTCAGACATTCTGCATGGCATCCATCCAGACCAGGTGCCTTACCTGCTTTCATCATCTTTACAACTGCCTTCACCTCATCCTTCCTTATTACTCCTCCATTCTCCTCACTCATCACTCTCATTTTCTTCGCATTTCCCACTGCAGCTATCTTTCCTTCCCTATCCTCCTTCACATTTAGCAACTCCCTAAAATATTCTGCCCATCTTCCCCTTACTGCCATCTCTTCCATTATCATCTCTCCATCTGTACCTTTTACCTTTTCTTCCCTACTTGATTCGCCTCCTCTTCCTCTCTTAATTTCTTTCCAAAACATCTTTTTATTACTTTCAAAATTTTCTGTCATACTCCTACCCCATTTTACATCTGCTCTCCTCTTTGCCTCCTTTACCTTTTGCTTTACTTCGTTGGAAGCTTTATTGTACTCGATGTGAGGATCAAATGTCATCAGTAAGAAAAGGAAACTTGGGACACTCATGGTTACAAAATGGAGATCAAATGTCCAATCAAATTTAATTGGACATTTGATCCCCACCTATTGTCCATGTGAGTACCTCACATTTCTTTTTCAACTGTTGACATTTGATCCTCAACTCGTGCTCACGGGAGTGTTTCAAATAAGATGCAAAAAACGAAAACCTTCTGATACGGCCATTTTTCCTTACAATGGTCGAAGGGAAGTGTACGTACTAGCTCCAAGCTCCTTTTGTGTGTGTGTGTGTGTGTGTGCGTGCGTGTGTGTGTGTGTGTGTGTGTGTGTGTGTGTGTGTGTGTGTGTAAAC
>NC_134811.1:3414578-3417078 GCF_046742065.1 Oratosquilla oratoria
TTCTCGGCCGGTGCAGGTGGGGGGGGGGTCGTTGAAGCGAAGAAACTCGTACAGAAAACGAAAATAAAGAAATATATATTTTAAGGAAAATAAGATATCTTTTCTGGGGGGGCGGGCGTTGTAGAACAAAATGCCAATTAGGAAACTGAAAGTAACGGGAGGATGGTGGGGAAGGAGAAAGTTGACCGTCTGGTTTATTTGTTAACGACAAAGGGAAGTTGAAGGGAACGAGTAAAGGGGTCATCACACTGTGCTATTTTTCCTTCAACCTCCGACTAATCAGCGGTATTACCCACCTCCAGAACCTTTTCCGCTGTAAAATCACCACGGAAAACTATTTTTTTTTTAACAAAAATACATAGAATGTTATTTGATATGCTGCAGAAGAATTGTTTTCCTTCCGTATATCAGATTCCTTCCTGAGAGCTGCTGACGGAAAGTTTCCTTCAACAGTCGGAGGAAAATTTGCCCAGTGTGATAACACCTTAAGCCAAGGTATGAGGAGTTGCCTCCTTTCCCTTCAAGAAATTTTACTCAAGACATCTAACGAAATGAATATTTAATTGACCGTCTCAGAGGTCTTCAGGTCTTGCTAGAGGCAGCAACCGATCTCCTCGGAAATAATTCCAGACACTTCGGTTTTGGATCTTGAGAGTCTTCCAGGATACAAGAGTTCCTTCGGTCTTGAAGCGACTGTCACCCAAGCCGGAACGCTCTCAAGAGCTTCATATTCAAGAAATATTTATTGACATTACTGAAGCATTATTACTAATACTAACCGTGTCAAGTCAATAATATTATACCTGGAGACTGTCATTTGATATAGAATGTACTGGAGAGGTGGGGGTCGTTATAAGTAGAAGACTTGACATTATAACTATTCCCAATAAACATTAGCGATGTAAGAAACGGCGTATGGAAGCGTTTGGTAACACAGGGAAACAAGGTCAAGATATATTGGGTATTTAAATGTGGTGACCTAACATGAAATGATACTTACTTTGTTCCCCAAAGTCGGCCGCATTAGAGGGAAGCTAAGCATAGAAGAGACGACGAAGGATACTGAAGCCCTTGTGGAAGAATGGTATCAGACTTGGTACTTAGAGATCTGTTCTCTGCGATAATACCAAAGGGTAAATGTGGTCAGCATTCACAGAACTGAAATGATATCTAGCGCATGTGTAATGTACAAGAAGGGACTTCTACCTGTGTGTATTGTGTGTGTGAGTGTGTGTGTGTGTGTGTGTGTGAGTGTGAGTGTGTGTGTGTGTGTGTGTGTGTGTGTGTGTGTGTGTGTGTTATAATATATGAGGAGGAGGATATGTTTACGTTCAAGATTTTTCGTAAGACAAATGTCAATTTTGAAGTCATATATGTATGTACCTGGTTAGATTAATATTTTGGGTTAATATTTTTCTATATTCTTTATTTTATTTTGAATTTTAATCTCTATGATGTATATATTTGCATTCTCATATCATTTTTCATAAAAGACTTTCTTCGATGCTAAAGGACATTGCATATTTTATGTAGTTCATAGCACTATATTAATTCTAATATTAATGTTTCGCAATTCTTGGGTACTTTTATGTGTATTTCAGTATGAAACAATTTCCTCAACTCCTTGTAAAGACAATAATTGAATAGTTTCATTTATAAAAACAAACCAGAAAAAATCTTACTTATAAAATAAATATCAAGAAATAATTTCCATTGATGATTACATCAGTTGTGAAAAAAACTTTATAACGTGGGCAGATTGCATCAGTTGGAAAGAATATATCCTGGCTTGAACGTAGGCAGGTACATGATTTAATGATGTAATAGTGACTGAACAAGCGAATAAGATCTTTATCACCTTTTTCAATGGGACCAACCCGGCGCCTTACTCCGGCACCCGGGACCCGAAACCCCGGACCCCCGGACCCCTGGAACCCCGGACCCCCGGACCCCAGACCCCGATCTCCTGACCCCCCGGAACCCCGGAACCCCGATCTCCGGAACCCCGGACCCCGATCTCCAGACCCCCGGAACCCCGGACCCGCGGACTTCCGAAACCCCCGGACCCCGGACCCCTGACCCCGATCTCCTGACCCCCGGAACCCCGGACCCCGATCTCCGGAACCCCGGACCCTCGGAACCCCGGACCCCGATCTCCTGACCCCCGGAACCCCGGACCCCCCGAAACCCCGGACCCCGATCTCCGGACCCCCGAAACCCCGGACTCCCGAAACCCCGGCCCCCCGGCCCCCGGTCCTCGGCCCACCGGCCCTCGACCTCGCAATGAAGCGGCAAAAGCGAGCCCCGATTCGTGAATTTCGGAACCACGGAGCAATACGATCGGAAATGATAGGATGCAAGATTAAGGTCAACATTGGCAGGAGGTGGTGTTGTGTGTTCGAATTCCAACAAAGAATATCCGGTGATGTTATGAGATAAATGTGCTATGTTGAGTATCGGGGAATCCAGAAAAGCTGATTGGAATATAAGTAGATAAACG
>NC_134811.1:3422078-3442078 GCF_046742065.1 Oratosquilla oratoria
GACCGGTTAGCCAATAGACATTTGGCAAGAAATCCAAGAAACTGAAATGAGACTACAGCACAAAGGCCTCAGCAAACAGAACATTCTTCATGTAAAACTCCTCCCAAGGCCGAAGATAGACAACCCCCGGATATACTGAGAACTTAAACCCCTTCCTTACCTAGTTGTCCTTTCTCTAACTGCCCTCAAGCAAATTTAATCATCTTTAGATCGCACTTCCGGTAGTGGAAGGGGTTTAGTTGTAGTTAATCCTTTTCCATAGGAAAAGGAGTTAAGTTTCATATAATCTCCTTTCATACCTCGTACCTTGCCTGATGTCAGGATATCTAGTTCAACTCCGTAACACTCAGTCTATGAGCGAAACATTAAACACAACTTTAAAGGCTTAATAGCCCTTCAGTTAACCAAAGGAATGTTAAGAATTTTGTCTCGATTTTGGTTGCTATTGTTGACCTATACATCTATTCTGGATGCCGCCAGGCGATTTTATTCACCCGAGGTAAGGGTCAGTATTTATTTACGTTAACCTTTTGACTACTATATACAACCTTATCTACACACACACACACACACACATATATATATATATATATATATATATATATATCACACACACACACACACACACACACACACACACACACACACACATATATATATATATATATATATATATATATATACATACATATATATATACCTATATATATATATAATATATACTGTATATATATATATATATATATATATATATGTGTGTGTGTGTGTGTGTGTGTGTGTGTGTGTGTGTGTGTGTGTGTATGTGTGTGTGTGTGTGTGTTTACTATAACCATACAAACTGTGTGTGAGTGTAGTATTTCCTCCATAAGAATATGACCTGATTTTCAATATGATTTTTTATTTTCAACACAAGTTCTTCCATATAAAATAAAATAGAATAAGATAAACCAAAATAAATAAAAATTAAGAAATATGTTCGAACTCTAATCTGTTGTTATCTAATTTTCTGCAATTATCCCATCGTTGATAATGTATTAATTGAAGTTCATTGACAGCCAAACTTTGTACGAAGAATCGTCTTCTATTACATAAACGCTTTACTCCCAAACAGTCTTAAGGAGAAAGTCAGAGGTAATTTGATTATTGACTGAAAATGGAAGGACAAGAGTTGAAAGCCGGAGAATAGGAATTAGTAATGGAAGAACTAACAATTTATGATGGAAAGGTTGGTGATAATTGTTAAAAGGTAAATCTTAGCATAAGAAGAACGCTAAAGTACAATCTTGGAAGTTTGCAATAGAATATCTTGTCTATATACATGGCTTTGTCTTGTAATGCGATTTAGATAGTTTGCATGTCTGTCTCTCTATACATGTGTGTGTATGTATGTACATTATCATGTATGTATGTATATATATATATATATATATATATATATATATATATGTATGTATGTATATATGCATGTATGCACGTATGACCACATGTATGTTTGTATGTATATATGTGTATATATATAAATATGTATATATATATATATATATATATATGTGTGTGTGTGTGTGTGTGTGTGTGTGTGTGTGTGTGTGTGTGTGTGTGTCTATCCGTGGATCTTTATTTATGTACAATATTATGTATTCATCTATGGATGAATTTACACCTCCTTTGTGGGAATTCCTTCACTATTTTCATGACATCAGAATATGAATGAAGGCTTTTGTGACGCCATTTTTTAATCCAACAGTTTGAATATCCAGAAACGTAACAGCGTTTCCGAGTTTTGTCATGATGAAGTTACTACGAAACGTGTAAGGTCAGGAGAAAGAAAATCGAGGAATAAAGTCAAGATTTTTTTCTTGATTTTTTTTTTAGATTTTTTTTTAGTCTTTATAGTATAATGATATTTCTTTGATAAGAATTATTTGTGCTACATTATCTGCAATACAATATAAGATTTATTTTACCTTATTGACGGGTTAGGAGATGTGTAGGAGAATAGGATTGGATTTACAGAAATTTCTTTTCGTTAAAGGTCTTATTTTCTTCTGCATTCTTGGTCAGCCAAATTAATTTTTCCTCGTGACAACAGGAAATAAGTAAATGAATAAATAAATAAATAGATAAATAAATAAATGAATAAATAGATAAATAAATAATAAGTAAATTAATTAATTAATAAATAAATAGATAAACAAATAAGTTAATGACTAAACAAGTAAGTAAATAAATAGATAAATAAATAAATAAATAAACAAATAATAGATAAATAGATAAATAAATAAATAAATAAATGAATAAATAAATAGAATAAAGTTTCCATTATTTTGATCTCACAATAAATCTTATTACTTCAACCTGAAGACCAAACCGTCTAGATAAATTCCTCTGACGTTAACCAGTATAAAATCTCAATTAGGAAAAGTCCCAAAGGAAGAGGTGGATTACCTCGAAAGAGAAAACAAATAATTTGACAGTCAGCGTGAAATGTTTCAAAGAGAAAGAAGAAGGTTTGGTTGTATTTGAATCCGAGATGAATGGACTCGACGAAAGAGGAGGAAGAGCAAGACGAAAATACGAAAAGAAAAAGAACAAAGATTACAAGAAAAAAGGGAGAAAAAGAAGAAGAAGACTAGGAAGAAGAACAAGAACAAGAACAAGAACAAAAAAATAGGAAGAGGCAGAAGATGAAGAAGAATCAGAAGAAGAATCAGACGAAGAAGAATAACAACAAAAGAATCAGAAGAAAAAGAAGAAGATGAAGAAAAATAAGAAGAAGAAGAAGAAGAACAAAAGAATCAGAAGAAAAAGAAGAATCAAAAAAAGAAGAAGAAGAAAAGAAGAGGAAGAAGAAGAAGAAGAAGAAGACGAACAACAACAACAACAACACAAGACAAAGAAGAAGAAAACGAAAATGAAACAGAAGAAGAAACAGAAGAAGAAGAGGAGGAGGAGAAGGAAGAGAGAAAAAAAAAAAAAAACGTCTCCCTACGTGAAAGATTTTCATATGAAATACCTTATGTCATGGAATGGCTGGTTTCACTGTTACTTTTCGAAACAGATTTCCAGAACCAGTTTGATTTCCGCAATACTGCCTTCTTTGTGCATTGAAGAGGAGGAACCTTTCCCTGTGGGAGAGAACTCTGTTATTCAAATTTTGCATACTGTAAAGAATATCTAAGGTATATCAGCTATCCTTCCGTGTCATGTAATTATTCTTAAAAGTGATACATATTTTTCGTGTGTGTCGTGGTAGATCAAACCTTAGGAAAACAAATATTCGTAAATAGGACTTGTACAGGAGAGAAATGAGAGAGAGAGGGAGAGAGAGAGAGGGAGAGAGAGAGGGAGAGAGAGAGAGAGAGAGAGAGAGAGAGAGAGAGAGAGAGAGAGAGAGAGAGAGAAAGAGAGAGAGAAGAAACGTCTGCGGTGAGAGCATAACTGTTATTTATTTATTTGTTTAATTATTCATTTACATACTCATCAATTCATTTATTCATTTCTCATTTTTTTCTATTTATCTATTTATTTATTGATTGATTTTATATTGGTCATTTGTTTAGGCATTTGTCTATCCGTCTACCTATTTACCAAGGGTTTTTCCCCCTTATAAGGGGGGGGGGGTAGCCAAGTCAAGACACGTTTCCACTCCCTTCCACCACCCTTTCCTCCTCCTCGTCTTAGCTCCTCATGGATAAAAGGTCATCTGTCTCTTGCCCTGTACTCGGATCTGAAGCAATGCAGCGAGACACAGCTCATCCATAGCAAGGCCGTTTCACTTACACGAGTACCCCCCACCCCCGTCCCCCGTCCCCCTTCCTCCCGTCCCCTCATGCGGAAAATATAGAAAACGGAAAGAAATCCACTCAGGGCCGCGTCAAAATGTCATCCATACACAACCATCCTACATTCATTTGAATGTTTGTTTATTTGTTACCTATTCATTTAATTATTCATTTATTTAATCTATGTGTTTGTTAATTTATTCCGTGGTATACCTATACTTTATAGGGCATAGATCGAAGTATTTCATATCAATCGAGAGGATACAGAAAATAATGTTAACATTGATTTTCACCAAAACTATCTGGATTGTACTATCAATCTTTGATCGATCATGGGCTTTCCTCAGGCTAAATAGAATTAATTGGCGGTTGGCAGGATTTTTTCTTATAATATCTTTGGAGAATGTGACCAGATATAGTGGATATTATAGATATCAGGTTTCGAGTAAACTTAAAGAAAACCCTGATTTTTCCCAGCTGACAGTCAAATCTTTATTGTATTATTCTATTTTAATTAATTTCCGTTTATTTAGCTGTACTTAATCTTGTTTTGTTTTGTTTTATTTTATTCTATCTTTATTTCATTTTATTTTGTTTGGTTTTATTTCTATTTTATTTTATTTTATTTTGTTCTATTCTGTTCTATTTATATTATTTCATTTTATTTTTCTATAATTTTTCTTTTGTCTCTGCTAGTTCTGTCTTAGCTGAATGTAATTTTCGATCCTTTCGCTGCTTTTCACCACTCGTACAATTATCCAACATGACATTAGGCGATTAAATCATCTGACGAAAAAACCCTTCCATAGCACAACATACAAATAAATCCACTCCTTATGTAAACAATTATTATCATCATGCAGGAAATATCAGCAAAGAGTCCTTAATATTCACATGAAGAATCTAAAACTTTATAATAGTGAGGAGAGAGGGAGAGAGAGAGAGAGAGAGAGAGAGAGAGAGAGAGAGAGAGAGTTATCGAAAAAATCTAGCGACATTTGGCACCCCCCGCCACCGAAGACTTGTGTTCCTTGTGACAATACATCCCAGCTGCCTCACGCTCACCTAGACCTTCCCACAACCAATACAATCGTTTTGTTCTTTCAGAAGTCTTTTCCTATTTCATTTACGCATTTCCTGTAGGCCGATTCATTCTCCCTCCCCCCTCCACATCCCTCCATTTGATAGTATCAGTCCCTCCCTATACTTGTATGCTCATAGCCATGACCTCCATAAACGTAGTTTTGCTGATTTTTTTTTTCTTAATAATTCCAAGTTATTTCCAATATCCTTGATGGCTCTCGTCGCTTCAGACGATTTTGTCATTGTTTTCACCCAATTCTTCACTAATACCGCCAAGCCACATATCATCTCTCTCTCTCTCTCTCTCTCTCTCTCTCTCTCTCTCTCTCTCTGTCTGTCTGTCTGTCTATCTGTCTCTGTTTTTCTGTCTCTGTCTGTCTCTCTCTCTCTCTCTCTGTCTCTGTTTTTATGTCTCTATCTGTCTCTCTCTCTCTCTTTCTCTCTGTCTCTGTCTGTCTGTCTCTGTCTTTGTCTCTCTCTCTCTATTTATCTATTTATCTATCTATGTATGTATCTATCTACTTATCTATCTATCTGTCTATCTATCTATGTATCTCTATATCTATCTATCTTGCTTCCTTATCTCTCTCTCTGTCGCTCTCTCGCTCTCTCTCTCTCTCTCTCTCTCTCTCTCTCTCTCTCTCTCTCTCTCTCTCTCTCTCTCTCTCTCTCTCTCTCTTTCTCTCTCTCTCTCTCTTTTTTTTCTTTCGTACCAGACGGCCCTTTATCTATTATTTTGGTTCCCGTGGCGTCCTCTCGGTATCAAAAAACATATTTTCGAGGCTTGACATCCTCTTCTAGAAAATTTGTGTGGGAGAAATTTGGCCACATGGTATGGACATGTGAAGGTATTATATGTTGCAATGAACTTATTTTCGTATATAATAATTCCTTCTTCTTGTGGGAAAAAAATGTGGAAATCCAGATTTCCTTGTGGAAATTTTGTGGGAAAAAATCTCACTCATTTGTGGGAACTGGCATCGATCGATTGCGTCATCAGGAAGACCTGTTGCGTCACTGATCTTCCTTAAACTGCCTGCGGCATTTACGTCACACTCTACGTTATCTTTACGTCACACTACGTCATCCTTGCGTCACAAATTGCATTGTCTTCGTCCTAAACGATTTTTGTAATCGAATTATCTGCGTTAATTGGTGTTTCGTGAGAATGAGCAGTTAGTTGTGAAATACGTCTATTGCTACATTGTACTGAATTAATACATTCTTGCATACACCCATATCTGACTCATAATATATAAGAAATATGTAAATGCATCTTTAGATATTGTTGTAATAATACATTATTCTTTATAAAATATGCTCTGATGATAGAAAACTAATGTATATAGAAATATATCAAACTTTTTAGACCGAAAAATGTATTTGTATAATGTCCATACATCATGGGTCAGGTTCAGGTACTTGCAAGACAAGTATGTTATCTTCAGTGTACATTATCTCCCTTTACTTGTGTCGCCTAGCATGTCACCTGACCTGACCTGACCTGACCTCACCTCACCTGACCTCACCTGGGTCCCGTATCCACTTGTACGTTGGCCACCTTGGAGCTCTATTCCTGTCTACACATGGTTCTTCTTAACAAGATGACATTTGGAAATTAGTATGTTATAACACATATGTAAAAATTCACTATAAACCCACTATCGGAGAAAAAATGACTGAAGTACAGGGAAACTGTATATTTCGACTACTATCTGTAGTCCTCTTCAGCTGAAGAGGACTACAGATAGTAGTCGAAATATACAGTTTCCCTGTACTTCAGTCATTTTTTCTCTGTATATTTCGACTACTATCTGTAGTCCTCTTCAGCTGAAGAGGACTACAGATAGTAGCCGAAATATACAGTTTCCCTGCACTTCCGTCATTTTTTTTCCGATAGTGGGTTTATAGTGAAGATGACATTTGTTATTTCTCCTCCTACAGATGTCCTTAGCCCGTCTACATAGTTTCTGCGTGGTTTTCTTCTTACCCTCTCTCCTTCTATTTTTCCCGTTAGGCACGTATGTCACCAGAGACATCTATTTCTTGACTCTTGCCTTCGTCTATACGTCCTCTCGCTGAGGCTCGTTTTCCGAACGGTAAAGCCATTTCCGGAAGAAGATAAACTCGCACAGGGGAGGATTTTCCTACTCCTGTAAAAAAATAAAAAATAAAAATAAATAAATAAATAGATAAATAAATAAATAAATAAATAAATCATAATAATAAAAATAGAAATAAAATTAATAAAAAAAATATATAAAAAACAAATAAAATAGAAAGAAAATAATAATAACGTATGCTGGTACTATGAGGACTATCTAGACGGCTTAGTGTTCCTAGGTTCTCCGTTCCACTATGAGCCGTACGTACTCTTTACACAGTATTCTTTAATAACGGAAGACTCATTTCCAGTCAGAGATGAATGTTCATCACTTTTCACCTCTGCTCTCCTTTATTTCTGTTACTTTCGTTATATCTCCTTTACCATCTCTGTGATTCCACACACACACACACACACACACACACACACACACACACACACACACACACACACACACACACATATATATATATATATATATATATATATATGTGTGTGTGTGTGTGTGTGTGTGTGTGTGTGTGTGTGTTTATGTATGTATATATATGTGTATGAGAAATCACATGAAATCGTGATTCTAGATATGCGAAGTAACCAAGGAAAATGATAAAATGACCGAGCGCTTTCGTCTATTTAGACACGTACCCTGAAGATATCTAAATATATAATATATATATATATATATATATATATATGTGTGTGTGTGTGTGTGTGTGTGTGTGTGTGTGTGTGTGTGTGTGTGTGTGTGTATATATATATATATATATATATATATATATATATACACACACATATGTATGTATGTATTACTTCACATATCCGGAAGGTGATATCCACTTCACTTCACATAACAGTTTCCAGACTTAGTACAAGTTAGTGATGACCTCTCCTTCGTCGGCAGCACCTTCCCCCTAAGAACGCGCTCATTGGTCCGTGTCCGAGCCAATCACAGGGAGGAAACTCTTGGTTGACTTTGCGTAAGACAGGGGAGAAGGGGGGTAGCGTGTTGTGTTTGACTTGCCAGTTACGATCATTACCGGAGGCCCTTATTGGACGGTCAACAATGGATGGAGGTGGGCGGGGGGAGGGGGAGGGGGAGGGAACTCGAACACAGGTATTGAGAGAACGGAAAGGGGAGGAAAGACGGCCAAAAAAAAAAAAAAAAAAAAATCCGAACGAAAGGTGAGGCAAGAAAGAATCAATTAATCATTTTTTTTTTTCAAGGTCAGTGAGGCTTACTTTGTAAAAGAATTAAGGAAAGGGGGAAGAAGAAGGAAGGGGACAGTAGGTAAGACAAAAGAGGGAGAATGTAGATATTTGGAGACCAAGTTTACCGTCATTGTGGTAAAGGTTAGATGAGAAAGACGGTGCGTGTAAAAGAAGAAGGAAAAAGTTAATGATAGGATAGAGGATTTAGCGAGATAGGGAAAAATGGAGGGAAAAATTTGAAATAGATACAGATAAATGGACAGCAAAAGAGACAGAGACAGGAACAGACAAAGAGACAGAGATAGAAAGAGACAGATGCAAAGAGACAGAGATAGAAACGGAGAAAGAAATAGTGACAGAGTCAAGGACAAAGACAGAGAGACAGGTAGACAAAGAGACAGAGATAGTCTGACAGATAAGCCATAAAGAGAAACTTGTATGTATGTATGTATGTATGTATGTATGTATGTATGTATATATATATATATATATATATATATACATATATGTATATATAAATATATATACACACACATATATATATATATATATATATATATATATATATATATAGAGAGAGAGAGAGAGAGAGAGAGAGAGAGAGAGAGAGAGAGAGAGAGAGAGAGAGAGAGAGAGAGAGAGAGAGAGAGGAAGAGGGTGAAAGAAAAAAGAGTGAGACACACACACACACACACACACACACACACACACACACACACACACACACACACACACACACACACAGAGAGAGAGAGAGAGAGAGAGAGAGAGAGAGAGAGAGAGAGAGAGAGAGAGAGAGAGATAGGGAGAGAGAGATCAAGGGCAATACGAAAGATTGCGAAGATTAGAAAAGACTAGACACGAAGAAGACGAGGAGAGAAAGTAAAGCGAAGCAAAGAAGAAATACAGAACTGTAATGGGGATAGGAGAAGGAGAGGACATGAAAAAGAGCGGTAAAGGAAGGGGTATGGAAGAGAGCAGGACAATTCCCCCGGACAACTGCCTCCTGGACAAGTGGCCCTTAGGACAACTGCCCCACTAGGACAATTGACCCCCCTTCCCCGAATTTGATTATCAACGAAATATGAGCCATGATGGTAGCGGTGATGGTGGTGATGGTGGTGGTGGTGACGGTGATGATATTGATCATAGTGATGGTGATTATGGTGATGATGGTGTTGGTAGTGGTAGTAGTGGTGATGACGTTGGTAGTGATGATGGTATGGGAATTGGTGTATATGTGATAGGATTTACGTTCGAATGGTTGTCGGAAAAAACTTAGGAGAGGAAGGCTGAAGAAGGGTGATTGAGAAGACCTAAAATAGAAAGGGAGTTCTAGTAGTGTGTATAGAAGAGGAAAATGGCGTAAGAAGGGAGTGTATAAAAGGGGAAAGTGAGAGAGAGAGAGAGAGAGAGAGAGAGAGAGAGAGAGAGAGAGAGAGAGAGAGAGAGAGGGGACCTAATAGGAAAAGAAAAGGAAAGGGAGTGGAGGAAGATGGAGTAAACGGGGCTAAAGAAAGGAAGAAGAGAGATAAGGAAGAGGGAAGAGGAATAAAGAGGAAGAAAGGAAAACAGGGTGAAGGAGATGGAGAGAAACGTGAGAGAGGAGGAAAATATAAAAAAAAGGAGGTGAATAGAGAAGAAGTAGGACAAGGAGAAATGAGAAGGAGAAAAGAAGGGGAGAAAGGAAGAAGCGGTTAGAGAGAACTTGGAGATGAGGAAATGAAAATAAGGAGATAAGGGAAGATTAAGATCCAGAAAGGAAGATGGAAGAGGGAATGAAGAGATCTTTGGTCGAGCGAGAGTTCCCTCAAGAAGGTCACGTAGAGTCACGGAGTGTCTGATGGCCATCGAGGATGAGATGAAGAGTCTGTGCGTGTGTGTGTGTGTATTCACCTTGGTCTTTGGACCACGTGTTGGACTCGTGATCGACAGCTATTTCCCTCCCGGAAGAGAGCTCAGAGCTCGTATGACCGATCTATGGGTAATGCTATGACCTTTCACACACACACACACACACACACAACTCCCCGCCCACGAGAGTCAGATTAACGACCCGAAGTGCAGCGATACCGAAATAATTTCGGCCCTGGGCAGGATTCGAACCATGTACTGGGAGCACCACCGTACTTCCCAGTCCAGCGCTCTACCAACCCCGCCACCGAGTCGAGTGTGTGCGTGTGTGTGTGTGTGTGTGCGTGTGTGTGTGTGTGTGTGTGTGTGTGTGTGTGTGTGTGTGTGTGTATAGGTGGGTGGAGAGGTGGGTGGAGGGATGGTTAAGCAACTTTTGTCAAAACACAGTGATTATTTTCGTGTAAGGCAAGAAGTGTGTGTAAGAAGACGTGGACTGCAAGGTTTACTTTCATAAATAAAACACTGGATGGATAGGCAATAACCATCGTTGAAGAACATAAGGCAAATATCAGGCCATCCTGAAGAACAAGATGAAGAGGAAGACTTTTCACCATTGATGGATGTAAATATATGAACACTTTAGAACCTCAAGGGAAGCTTCTGTCTGAAGATTCTAAAGGATGACAATTCCTGCAACGAGAACGATGGAATATGATGATATGGTTTAACATCACAAACTCCCCATATCGGGAGGCCGGGACGGTACCCCTCACAGAGGACTTCGTAGCTTGGACTTTAATGAACCATGCCCTTGGTTCAACTTCACCGGTAGCAGAGTTCGAACCACCAACTCCTCGGCGACCTTCGCCCCAAGTAACGACGCCCTAACCCGCTCAGCCAGCGAACTTCCACGATGGAATTTACAAATTAATTCATTTCTAGGTGCTGAGAAATAATTAGAACAATTTAATGCTCAAATGAATTGATTTCTAAGCACTACATTATTTAGCGTCTTCTTGATGATTTATAATACATTTAAGTTTGGTCAGAGCAGACTCAGAATACAACCTCTAATCTATTTATACATCTCGGAATGGATGAGGAAGGGACACCAGTATACTTATTTATTCCGACGTGTATAAATAGATTAGATGTTATAGTCTTTGTTTGTGTACTTGAAAAGGCTTCAACAAGTGAAATATTGTAGATTTAATAAAGGTTCCGTACTCGCATGGTGTCTGACAATTTTGTCTGCAATTGCCATTTAAATCAACATTTAAGTTTCTTAAGTCATGAGGGATACTTTGTGAATCTACGATCCAAAAGACATCAGTCACGAGAGCAAATAGAAGTAGAGGCAAAAGAGTGAGAGAGAGAGCTTATAAGAGCATAAGGATGTGAGAGAAACTCTTATAAAAAAAAAGAGTGAAGAAATAAAAGACATTTAAGAAGTAAAAAAAATAATGAAAAGAATATGAAAGTAAAAGAAATGGTCACGTGAGGAGGAAGAGAGTGAGAAGGAAGTTATTGCTGATAACCACGAAGAAAATCGGAAAAAAGATAAGGGTATTTGTTCAGTTTTGACCTTGAGCGCGATATAGCGTTAGAAAATTAAATATTAATTTTGTAAATTATAATAAATGAACGTAATATGCGATTTTCTGGGCGGAAATGAAAATAAAAAATACCTTGCTACAAGCAAATATGCTAATGAACGAGTTGAAAAGCCCGCCAACGTCTCTTACGACGACGACAACGAGGACGATCCGGGTGACATTTAATTTGCAGGTAATGATTTATTAAACATAGGTTAGGTTAGGTTAGGTTGGGTTAGTTTAATTTAGTTTAGGTTAGACGAATTCATCCTTTCATTTCTTCGACGTCGGCATCTATCATAACAAACATGGCGTACCATTCGTCCGGCGCGACTTCGATACTTACGAAATCTGTTTTAGCAACTTTTTTGTTTTTTTATTTCCGCCCACAAAATTGCATATTACGTTGATACATTATAATTTACAAAATTGATAATTAATTTTCTATTGCTATATTGCGCAAAAGGGCGAAACTGAACATTTACTAAAACTAGAATTCCCAAGCGCTTTCGTGATATTTCATATTTTCAGGGGATTACAAAAGAAAAAAGGTACACATAGTAATATAAGAGGCATGGAAGTAAACTGGGAAAGGTACAGACAATACACATTGAGAAAAAGCAACAAACAAACATTAAAATACTTAAGATCAAGTAGTAAGTTATATAAGGAAGAAGGGAATGAAAAGAAATCCAATAAAGGAGGAGGGGGATAACGAAAAAGCAGAATAAGGAAGAAAGGAGTTAAAAAGATTCGATATAAGGAAGAAAAGAGAAATGGAAAGGGTTAAGTAAGGACTCAAACAAACGACAAAAGAAAAAAGAAATGAAAGAAGATGAGGATTGGTACAAAGAGATAAAGGGGGAAATAAGAAAGAGAGAAAGAGCAAAGAGGAAGAAGAGAGAAGTATCAAGAGTAACGTGACGAGGGCCGAAGAAGGAGAGAGCTGAGGAGAGAGAAGTGTAGAGAGAGAAGAGATCACCAAGTAACAGGAACAGAAAGAAACGCAGACCAAAACATAAGGAACACAAGGAACGAAGTAGAGACGCAAAGAAACGCAAAACGATGACAGATCCGGACGAGGAGAAGGAGGGCAGGCGAAGGAAGAGAAACATTCTCTAAATAAAAAAAATAATAATAATAAAGACTCGAGTGGTAGAAAACCGGATTAAGAAGAAGAGAAAAGACGAAGCAGAAGAAGCAGAAGAAGAAGAAGAAGAAGAAAACGAGAAATACACAGGACAAGGAGCAGAGAAGAAGTGCCAATACTAAAGAATGAGGGGAAGCAGAGGAAGGCGCAGAGAAATGTCAAGAAAAGGGGGGGAAGATGACGCACGAGGAGAAGAAAGAGATTGGAGGAGAGTAGATAGAGAAGGAAGGGGGATGCCGAATGAACGGCCAAGAGAGCAACGTAAGGATTTTATCTTCTTCTCTACATCTGGATTTAAATGTTCTCCGACAGTCAAGTGGTATCTTTAAATGCATATGAATTGCCGTATAAGGTATTGTTTTTTTTTCGGTGTTTTAGTTTTGATTAGTCGGATTTGTGTCGGTCATGTTTGCGGCATTGTAGGTACCCAGCGACTGAGGCGCAATCTACGAGCAGACAGGAACACGACAAGTTTGTCGGCGAACTTTGGAATGTCATTGTACAAATGTGCAAGTAACAACTGATTAAAGAAATATTTATGACTGCGGGTCTTATTTTAAGCTCAATGAAATCATCTGGCGCTAACCATTATGAAATGAACATCTGTGTCAATGCAGCAAAGGAAGTAATTAATATAAACTCAAGCTATTCTGCACGGGCGGGCCTACCCTGAATTTAATAAAATCATTAGGTACAACTAAGAAAAAAATCCGTGAATCTGCCATTGTAGAAAATCTGTTGAAGTGACTAACGTATTTAACGGTTAAATGAGTAAACTAAAGGCCGCTGGATTCCGTCTTGAACTCATGATCAACTGGTCGTCAGTTCGAGTCCTGGGACCCACTGTGGGCTTGCTGCGTTGGACCCCGACGGACCTGCCCTGGCGGGGAGGTGACCCAAATTCGGAAAAAAAAACAAAAAAAAACAGCGGCTTTGTCATAACAGACAGTATGTTGCCCTACCAAGGGTTTCTCACTTCCCACTGCGTGAGAGTGGGATGGTGAGATGGTAAGGTTAAACCGAAACAGTTTCATTATTTTCGGTGTTCCATTGGGCTTAGTACTCACCTTTTAACTACGTAAACACCAAAATTGATACTGAGGCCTATCAGTGACTGCCACGTTCCCGGTCTGTTCGGGTATACGAGGTACAGGTAACGGTCTTGTTCACACCTAAGTACCTCCCAACATAATATTCTCTTTTTCTTTTTATTCTCCGTCTTATTTATTTCTCTTGTTATTCTTCTTCTTCCTCTTCGTCTTCTTCTTCGTTTTTTCTTTCTTCACCTTCTTCCCCCTTTTCTTCTTCTTCTTCTTCTTCTTCTTCTTTTTCTTCAGCTTGTTCCCCTTTTCTTCTTCTTTTTTTTTTCTTCTTCTTCTTCTTTTTCCTCTTCATCATCTTTTTCTACAAGGGTAGGTCATGTGTAACTTATCTTCTATCTTTTTACACTAATGTCTACAAGGCGTCAGAAAACAGTGATAGTTGATATGTTATCTACCTTGACTTTGGCAAAGCATTCGACAATATGCCCAACCAAAGATTACTAAATAAAGTCATAGACCATGGCATAGGAGAAAATATATTTGAATGGATTAGACGCCGGGGTTCTCAACCTATTTTCTCGTATACCCCGAACTTATGCAATGCTGTTATCTAACCTCCTGGAGATGACTTCAACACTAAATTTAATCGTTTTGCATCTACTAACTTCTAGTAGCTTTCGGCTGGCGGCCACACTTGTGAACTGCCATAGCCCAGTAAGGTTCTATGAACCACGGGTTGAGAACCACTGGATTAGAGCATAAATCAGTGACAGAAAACAACGGGTCACCATTAACGGTGTGAAATCCAACTGAGGGAGTGTTACCAGTGGAGTTCACCAGGGCTCGGTTTTGGGTCCCTTAATTTTCATTATGTATATAAGCGACTTGGGCAATGGTGTTATTAGTTTGCGGGTGACATTGAAATAAGACGCCAAATTAGATCAGAGGAAGACTCCGGATACTGCAAGATCTTAACAAATTGTTCGCATGGTTGGTGAAATGGCAAATGAACTTCAACATATCAAAGTGTAGTGTGTTAAACGTAGGATTACACAGCCCAGAAAGTAGATATACCTTAGATAACACTTTTTTTTAGGGAAAACTGAATGTGAGAGAAACTCAGGAGTGCTAGTGAGTCCTTACCTTAAATCCAGGAAACAGTTCATTAGCTCCAGAAATAGAGCTAAATGAGCATTAGGTGTCATTGCTAGGGCGGTTACAAATAAAATTGCGGAGGTAGCTATCAAACTCTATCTGGCGTTAGTTAGACCCATCCTTGTCTATGAGGTACAGTTTTGGTCTCCGTCCTATACAAGGGATATCAATAAACTAGAATCAGTACAGAGGAGAATGAACAAAATGGTATATGGGCTCAGAAAATTACTTGACGAGGAATGGCATTTTGACAGAATACCCGAAAAGCTTTAGGAGTAAATGATTAGGTTTAAAGGGTGAAGACAATTATAAGGTCAGTTTTATCTCATAAGTCAGACTCACCCTGAAGAACTATACAGAAAACTCACTCCAAAGCACCCCTTCATGACCTCAACACAGGCCCATCGTCCGCATGTTCATTCCGTGCCTTTCTGAACTATATAGTAAGGTTGTAAATGTTTCGAAAGCTTGTTATGGCCGACTGATCAATGATTCCAACTGGGAAACTTCCAGTCTTAGGGTCGATTTTCTCGCACGGACGTCTTTGATCTTCCACCACAAGGACATTTCTCAAACCCAGTTATGATGAGATAGAAAATATTTACTTAGAATCATGAAGGAACGCTGTTACCCTGGCGTCGGTTTGGGGGTCTTCCTGTCATCATGTTCATTGGAGATTCAGGGAAGGAGAAGAAGGAAAAGGAATATTTTAAAAAAAGTATTATGGGTAATTTGAAAAGTTTGCAGTGAGTGAGAAAGAGAAGGAGACATAGATGGATGGACAGGAGAGAGAAAAGAAGAGAAAGAGAAAGGGAAGATCTAGTGAAGGAGAAGAAAGAATAGGAATATTTGAAAAGAAGTGTTATGAGAAATTTGAAAAGTTCGCAGTGAGTGAGAAAGAGGGAGAGAGATATAGATGGAGAGAAAGAGAGAGAGAGAGAGAGAGAGAGAGAGAGAGAGAGAGAGAGAGAGAGAGAGAGAGAGAGAGAGGGAGAGAGAGAGAGAAAGAGATAAGAAAAGAACTTAGGATTACACAACATCAAAACAGATTGAAAAACGTAGAGTCTGAATACCACTCTTGCGCGAAATTTCCTCCCAAATGAATAAAATAGTTTGAAGTTGAGTTGAATCATATTTAGTGGCCCACGGCAGGGCGTACGGGCTATCCTTTGAGGGACGGTACATACTCAATTCCTCACCATGGCGTCAGAACGAACAAGACTCAAAGAATGCAGTACAAAACCAAACGGAATGAATTTCTTTTTCCTTATCATTCTAAGGCCGTTCTCGACATAGCGAGGACGGACACTCAGAACAAAGAACAAAACAGACAGAAACGGCAACTAAAGAGAGTAATAGAAATAAGGACAATGGAATGTAATGTGAAAGAAATAGAAAGTCGGAAGTATGAAACAATGCAGAAGCTGAACCGGGTGGATGTTATTGTAAAGGAGCAATATGTCGATGGTATGAAAATAATCAAAAGAGGATGGCTTTTGTTGTAAGAAAATTTCAGTATTCCATTTAATTCAGCTGGAGATATATGTACGTCTGGTGCAAGGAAATGACAGTATGGCATATAATATGTGTATTATAGGGATGAGTAATAAATATATACATATATATATATATATATATATATATATATATATATATATATATACATACACACTGAATGGTTCCCAGTGATCAATTAATATCTTTTTCAACCACATATCACTTTTAATTCCATACCATCGCAAACGAGACTGAGAGTCGCTCGAAGGAGGCATCCGTTGGAAATTAAAACGTGGACGAGCCGAGGATTCGAACCCAGCTAATCCGTAACAAAGTTACATTGACGTAAACCAATACACTATCAAGGGAGATTGTGTATATATATGTATATGTATAGACACACAAGCACACACACATGTATATATATATATACATATTGTGTGTGTGTGTGTGTGTGTGTGTGTGTGTGTGTGTGTGTGTGTGTGTGTGTGTGTGTGTGCATGTGTATGTCCGTATATATGTCTACGTGTTTTACGTGAATAAATACATAAGCATTTCGTAAATGGCCGTAGAATAAAATAACTATGAACAAATGACGAGTCATATCAATCATTGATCAACGAGCGAAGTGCCTATCTTAAAATTAAATGAGGTCTAGATAATTGTGTAAATAAATAAATTGTTGAAGTGAATAAATAAGTAATTGAATGAATTAATCAATAAATAAGTGGCTTAATTAGTAAATGCCTAGGTATAGAGACGAATAATTTAGGTAAATGAATATAGCATGATAGTCATAGAATCACATATGGAAATAAAAAATTGATAAATAAACAAAAGAATATATACACAAACGACAGATAAAGTGTTACATGAATAAATAGATAAATGAATAGATTATAGAATAAACGAATAAGCATAAGTAAATATGAATAAATGTGTATAAACACATAAATAGATAAAAAAACAGAAATATAACAACAACGAACAAACCTGAATAAATAAATAATAAAAGAGAATAATGAATAGTTAAATCAATATCTAACAAATCCTAAATGAATTTTTAGATCAACAAAATAGTGATAAGTCAATGTTATCAAGAGGTTAGTCTGATGTCACAGGAAATAGCAATTAACCTTTACGAGAGGAAGAGACCATAGATTGGCCACTTGGGAAGAGGCAGTGAAAGAGGAGAACAAAACAGAGGTGAAGTTGACGAAAGACACTGAATAGATGAAAAGGGAAGGAACGGAAGCAAGAGGAGGAAAACCGAGAGGAAGGACACGAAGAAAAATAGCAAATGAAAGGATCCAGAAACACGAATGGTAGGGGGGAAGAGAGAGAGAGAGAGAGAGAGAGAGAGAGAGAGAGAGAGAGAGAGAGAGAGAGAGAGAGGCAGAGGGAGAGAGAGAATTGGGTTGAAAAGCAAGACGGGGAGAAGGAAGTTTGATGAATGTCATGTGATAAATAAGTAGAAAAAGAAAAAAAATTGAGAAGAGGATAAAAAACGAATGGTATACGAACAGATAACTGACAAGAGGATGGAGAAGAGGGAATAAGGAAGAGGCGTAATATAAGCAAATAAATGGGACGAAGAAGAGGAATACGATGGAAGTGGAAGGGAGTGGAAGAGAGAGGGAAAGACAGTGGCATGGATTAAGAAAGGACAGAAGCTGACGGTTAAACAGAAACGGACAGACGGGCAAACGGACAGAGGCGCGCGCACACACACACACACACACACACACACACACACACACACACACACACACACACACACACATGCGTGCGCGTATATGTATATACAAATGTATACATACATATGCACATACACACAGAGGCATATATACATAAACAATCACACGCATGTATACTCACACGCATGTGCATTCGAGCGCGCGCACACGCATACATAGGCATATTTACACACAGACACACACAGACACAAATACACACACAAACCCACACATACAAACACACATACACATACACACAGACACAAATACACACAAACGCACACACACAAACACACATACACACACACGCGCATACACACACAGGCACAAGTACACACACAAACGCGCACACACATACATACACAGACACACACACATACACACACACACACACATACACACACACACATACACACACATACACATACACACATACATATACAGGATGTTCCACAAATGGTGTTGAAAGAAGAAGTATCTGTAGGTGTCTTCTTTACATTCTGTGTGTTCATTAATTGTTTTGTTAAGATTTCAGAGCAGACGTATCTCTAATGAACGTTACGACGAATTTGCTGTAATTGGGAATTGAACGCTTTTGTGTAGAATCAGTTGTTGGACAGGTTCTTCTTTGTTTTAGATTCATCCTGAGTTGAAAGGAGTTGAAAGGAGTTGAAAGGAGTGAGAGTGTTCTCGGAAATCTAACTCTTTCATGACATAAGATCTTCGTGTTTAGAATGAAGATGAACAAAGAATAAAATACGGAATAACACCAGAACCAGATATAGAGTCTTCGTGTTTAGAACGAAGATTTACCAAAGAATAAAATGCGGACTCACACCAAAGCCAGACATGAGGTCTTCGTGTTTTGAACGAAGATATATCAAAGAATAGAATGGGGACTCACACCAGATCCAGACTTAAGGTCTTCGTGTTTAGAACGAAGATAAAACAAAGAATAAAATGGTGAGTCACACCAGAGCTTGTGGGTTACGAAACAATGACCCTTGCCTTTCCAGATTTTTTTTTTTATTATTATTATTATCATTCTTGTACCATACTGGCGATTTATGCAATGGGAGGACGGAGAGGGGAGGTCGCCGATTTAATGAAGCGGCCTTGCTGTGGATGTGCTGTGTCTTGCGACACTGCTTCTGACCCAGGGCAGTGGACAAGGTGCAGGGATGACCCGTCATCCAGGGGGTGCTCAGATAAGAGGGAGGGTGGAGGGGTGTGGAGTGTACTCAGGGATGGAATGGGTGGAAATGATTTTATGCCTTTCCCTTTTTGGCTACCTCCCTTGTAAGGGGGAAAAAGCCTTGGTATATGTATGTATGATGTACCCTACTGGCGATTTGGTTCGTTTCACTAATCCATTATCAATAGAGGACGCTCTCTTTTGATACTCTCTTAATATCAAGTAATACTTGCTCTCTTAGAGAGAAAGTATTATTTGGTATTAAAAAAGTATGAAAAGAGTGATGGAGTGTGATGGGGATGGGATGGGTGGAAGTGGTTTTTCTGACTTTTTTTTTTGGGGGGGGGCTACCTCCCTTATAAGGGGGGAAAAAGCCTTTGGTATATGTATGGTATACGTAATACCTTCTCTTTAATTGTTGCTCTCTTCAGGATGTTTCAATCATCTCCGAAGCTCTTTACTGACAGCAAAGACGTTGAACCTTTGCTAAAGCCTTCGTCACACATTCAAGATTTTCGTGAAATGTTGTGATTTAGAAAAGGTGGAAAATGACTTCGCTTAAAATATTGTAGACTTCCCTAAGTCTGCAATTCCACA
>NC_134811.1:3449578-3459578 GCF_046742065.1 Oratosquilla oratoria
GTTGTTATTGTTGACTTTTTGTCCTTATGTTTATTGATATGTATGTGTACATGTATACACACACACACACACACACACACACACACACATATATATATATATATATATATATATATATATGCAGACAAACCACTGGGAAAATGAAAGAGATGAGACCGAGCGCTTTCGTCTATTCAGACATTTTCAATAGACGATCTATTCAGACATTTTGAATAGACGAAAGCGCTCGGTCTCATCTCTTTCATTTTCCCAGTGGTTTGTCTGCATACTAGTATCACGCGTTCAAGTGATTTCTTCTGCAATATATATATATATATATATATATATATATATATATATATATATATATATATATATATATATATATATATATATTGCTATAGTTGGGCAGCAGATACTCTTTTAGGCAAATGTCATTAAAATTGCAGCAGCTGCTGCGTTCACGAGATTTTTGCTGACATTCTCGACTTTTCTTATGCTTTTCTTAGCACGACACAGCGCCCCAGCATAAGAAAAGTCAAGAATGTCAGCAAAAAACTCGTGAACGCAGAAGCTGCTGGAAATTTTAATTATACACACACATATATATATATATATATATATATATATATGTATGTATATATATATATATATGTATATATATGTGTGTTTATATATATATATGTATATACATATATATATATATACATATATATATATATATATATATATATATATATATATATATCGCCTATTTTCATTCCCTTGCTATATGCCAGTTTCAGGCCTCCCTTAGTGAGATTTTGTTCAATGACGTTTGAACACTTAGAGTTGGGTACAGACAGATACCTACAGTTCTCATCACTAGCCTCTTTATTCTTGCTACCCCTATTTCTTATTTGTAACGCCTTTTCCTTGTGTCTGTATAGAAAACCTACTGGGTAACATAATCTCACTAAGGCAGGGCTGAAACTGGCATATAACACGGGAATTAAAATAGGCGATATATATATATATATATATATATACATATATATATATATATGTATATATGTATATATATACCGGTATACATGCATATACGCAAATACACATGTGTGTGTGTGTGTCTGTTTAAGTGTATGTCCGTGTGCGTCTATGTGTGTGTATGTGTGTGTGTGCGTGCACATGTGTGTGTGTGTGTGTGTGTGTGTGTGTGTGTGTGTGTGTGTGTCTATATGTCTCTTCATCTGTCTATCTTATCTCTTACTCTCTGTCTCTCTTTCTCTTAATTCTCCTCTCCGTACCTTCGTTTCTCTTTGCCTCTCTAGTTCCTAACTCTCATTTTGCTATTCAATTTGTTGCTCAAGTTATCACTCGTCTCTTTATATTTCGTTTTTTTTTTCTCTTGTTCCTTTTAGTACGATCCTCACATTTCTCGGTTTATTTAATATGCACTTTCTTTACTTCTCTACTTTTTCTCTCTCTCTCTCTCTCTCTCTTCTCTTTTTCCTCTCTGTTTATTTCGTCTCTTTTCCCTCTCTTTTCTTTATCTCATCCACCCTCCACTACCCTTCTTTCTCTCTCTGCTTCATCTTTCTCCGTCCCTCCTTTTCTTCTTCCTCTTTCTTCCCGTTGCTCTCCTCTTTTATGCACTGTCCACGTTGGTTGCTTTATTAGATAGTCCTTCCTCCTCTTCCTCCTCCTCCTCCTCCTCCTCCTCCTCCTTGTCCTTCCTCTCTTCATCCTCCTCCTCCTTCTCCTCCTCCTATTTCTCCTCCTCCTCCTTATCCTCCCTCCTCCTCCCTCTCCTCTTTGTCCTTCCTCTCTTCCTCCTCCTCCTCTTCTTCCTCCTCCTCTTCCTCTTCCTCTTCCTCCTCCTTGTCATTCCTTTCTTCATCATCATCATCATCCTCTTCCTCCTTTTCCTCCCCTTCTCTCCCTGTTCCTTCCTCTGTTCCAGCTCTCCCTGCTCCTCTTCCTCCTCTTTCTTCCTCCTCTTTCTTCCTCCTCTTTTTTCCTCCTTCCCGTTCCGTTCTCTCTTCCATGTATATCCTACTCCTCTTCTTCATGCTCAGCCTTTCCCTCCTTTATCAGTTCCTTCTATTCCTTCTCCTCTTTCTTCTTCCCTTTCCCCTTCTTCTCTCCTTCCTCTTCTTCCATCTCCTTCATTTTCAATAATCTTCCTTATCCTGCTCCCTCTTTTCTTCGTTTTTCTTCTTTATTTATCAATATTTATCTTATTTATTTTCTTCTAATGTTTCATTACTGCCTGTCCTATACTTCTACTTCCTCTTGCTTTCTCTATTATAGTTTCTTATTCTCTTCCTTCTACTTCTTACTTCTCCTCTTCATCCTCCTCTTTGCTCTCTTCCTTCTTCCTCCCTTCCTTTCCCTCCTCCACCCTCCTCCTTTCCTCTACTTCCTCCTCTTCCTTCTTTTCTTCCTCTCCTTCCTCCTCTTCCTCATACACTTCCTTATCCTCTTCCTTCTACTTTATTAATACTTCTTCCTCCTCCTCTTCATCCTCTTTTTGTCTTCCTTCTTCCTCCCCTCCTTTCCCTCCTCTACCCTCTTCCTCTCCTCTACTTCCTCCTCTTCCTTCTTTTCTTCCTTTCCTTCCTCCTCTTCCTCATAAACTTCCTTATCCTCTTCCTTATACTTTACTAATGCCTCTTTCTTCTCCTCTCCATCCTCCTTTATCTTCCTTCTTCCTCCCTTCCTTTCCCTCCTCCACCTTCTTCCTCTCCTCTACTTCCTCCTCTTCCTTCTTTTCTTCCTCTCCTTCCTCCTCTTCTTAATACACTTCCTTTCTCTCTCTCTCTCTCTCTCTCTCTCTCTCTCTCTCTCTCTCTCTCTCTCTCTCTCTCTCCTTCCTCCTCACATCATCATATTTCCATGATAAGTCATTACCATCTCGTGCATTCCTTTATGCCTCACTTCTTGACATCTCCATTCTCTCAATAAAGTCCTCCTTTTTTTGTCTTCCCTAATCCCCTTTCTTCCTTATTCTTCTGTCATTTGTTACGTTTAATCTCTCTCTCTCTCTCTCTCTCTCTCTCTCTCTCTCTCTCTCTCTCTCTCTCTCTCTCTCTCTCTCTCTCTCTCTCTCATTTCATCCCTGGACTCGCTTCTGTTTTTCTTCTGCTTATTCATACAATCTCCCCCATTATCCCAGCCCCCCTTTTCTTTCATGTAACTCGGACTTCGGCCAAAACCTCATATCTTGCATTCGTGATCTTTCATTTGTCTTTAAGTTTTCGATCTTCCAACCTTCTCTCTTCTTCTCTCTCTCTCTTTATCACTTCCTCTCTCTCTCTCTCTCTCTCTCTCTCTCTCTCTCTCTATCTATCTATCTGTATATATATATATATATATATATATATATATATATATATATACTGACAGTATGTTTCACTCAATCAGTGTTTTAGGAACTTTAATGACACCCCTACGGACCAGAGCTACTCAGCATTATTTTAAGAAAGAAGTTAACTACAAGAGACCATAAGGCCTACGCTAGGCAGTTCCATGTCCATTATCACCTTTTCATCCCCGCCCATAAATCTATCTAGCCTCTTAAAACAACTGATAGGTTCAGCGTTCACTACATGGTTGCTAAGTCTATTCCATTCGTTGACCAATCTATTGGTAAACCAGTTCTTCTTTATTTCGTTTGCCAATAGACTGGTCAATTAATAGAATAGACTTAGTAACTATGTAGTGAGCGTTGAAATTATCTGATACCCTCCGATCTTTCTTTTTCCCTATCCAAAGATAGTTCCTCTTGTTCCCACAAAATACTAATACTCTCTCTTCAGATTCTTCTCCTTCTTCAATATCATTGTGAACAGTCGTTTATTCTGTTATTTCTTTTCTTAGGCAAGCCCTCTTCCTTTGTTTTTGGTATTTTTCCTTCTATTTACCTATTCCTCCCTTTCCTACACCTGTTCTGATGTCTTTTGTCTATTCTCTACGTCTTCTTGCTTTCTGGTGTTGAGGCTCAAATGGCTGAATTATTTGTGTGGTTTTAATCATTCTGTTTATGCTCATGGTGAGTAATCTTATCAAGTTTAGAAAACTGCCACTCTTTCTCATGGATTAAGGTTCTGTATCCTGGTTCAGTGTCACCTCCTCCTCTTGTTCTTTCCTCTTCCTTCTACTCCTCCTCTTCCTCCTCCTGCTTCTCCACCTCTTCCTTCTCCTGCCCCTTCTTCCCCTCCTCCTCTTTCTCTTCCTTTTCTCACACCGCTACTACAGCTATTGCTGTCGTTCCTCTTCCTCCTCTTTTTTCTCCTTCTCCTCTTCTCTCTCCTTCTCCTACTACTGCTACTCTTCACCATCTTCTCTTACTCTTCCTCCTTTCTATTCCTTTCCTCTTTCTTTTCCTCTTCTTTCTTCCCCTCCTCCTCCTCTTTTTCTCTCTCCTTCTCCAGTTCCTCCTCTTGGTTCTTCTCATAATCTCGCTCTCATCTTCCATATCTTTGTACTTCTCTTCTTCCTTCATCTCTTTCCTTCTCTTCCTTCTTCTCCTGTTATTCTTCTTCGTCTTCCTCTTATTCCATTTACTTCCTTCTCTTTTTCATCTTTCTTTCCTTAAATAAATTCTTCATCTCTTGCCTCGTCTTCCTCTTCTTTTTTTTCCTCTTCATTTATTATGACTCTGCATGTTCCTTTCTTTTTTCTTCCTCCTCTTTCATCCTTCTTTTCCTCCTCCTTTTCCTCCTCCTTTTCCTCCTCCTTTTCCTCCTCCTTTTCCCCCTTCTCCTCCTTCTTTTTATACCTCTCCTTCATTTTCTTCAACATCTATTCCCATTTTCATTATCTGGTTACCTCGGGCATAATTTTTTCATTCTTTTCTATCCTACTTTTCCTCCTCCTCCTCCTCCTCCTCCTCCTCCTCCTCTTCCTCTTTCTCCTCCTCATCTTTATCCTTCTCCTCCGCTTTATCTACTCCTCTTGCTCCTCTTCCTCGTCCTCCTTTTCCTTCCTATTCTCCTACAGTATTTACTCTCGTTGCCTCAGGCGTCAATCAAGAAACTGTGCTTGATGACAATGACGACCACAAGGATGGACATGCCCCCGAGAGTAATACTTACTTAATACGAAACAGAATTTGATATCTATCGGTTGACAGTTTGAGTCTTTCGCTTGGGTATTGTGACCTATAGTAGAATTTGTGCAGACAGGTATGGGAAGAGGAGCAGAGGGAAACATGGGACTCCGAAAGTGTCTTCATGAGGTAAATCAAACTACTCGACCAATTTCGACTTACGTCGTACTTTCGTTCCGTCCTGACAGTCACATTCCTTTGCTTGGGTATTGTGACCTATAGTAGAATTTGCACAGATAGGTATTGGGAGACAAGCAGAGGGAAACACGGGACTCCGAAAGGACCTTTATGAGGTGAATAACACTACTCGACCGATTTCGACTTACGTCGTTCACTCGTTCCATCCGGTAATTTTACCTTTTTATTCACTTCGTTGATCACGTTTTAGTCTGGATCTTTTTTCATGGTTTTCATACAAAACAACCATTCCAGGTGAGACTGGTGATCAAGTTTTTTTTTTTTTTTTTTTTTTTTTTTTTTTTTTTTTTTTTTTTTTTTTTTTTTTTTTTGTGCTGGAGATAATACTCCTGCCCGGGCCTTAGCCTAATGGCGGCCCGGTGCAAGGAATCCTTTCCTGTGTTTTGGTTCTCTTAGTCTTTAGGTGGTTCCTCTAAAGTAGTGATTCCCAAAATTTTTCTGATTGAGTACCACTTTATATCCCGTAAGGTTCCAGAATTTGTTTTTCATTAGATATACTTTTATTCATAAGTAGAACTCACAAATAAACCAACAACAGAGTAAACAATATAGTTACTAAATTCTAATGCAAAAGATTTGTTCTGGGAAATTACAATTTTATAATACCTAACACAAATACACAATAGCATAATATAAATAATGTACACAATAAATATATGTATATATACACTGTGCCAACACAGATTATCTGTTTCTTTTATACCCGCTGGTCGATGCAAGTCATAACTTTGCTCACAGCACATTAGAAATCATGCTTGGGCGTCAACAACTAAAAGTTGCACATAACCTCGAACGGGCTAGTGTACTACCTGTACGATCCTCGAGTACTCCAGTTTGTGAATCAATAACACTAAGATAAACAAAATCATCTGGTCCTGCAAGAAGACGAATACCCCCTCTTAGACATGAAAGGTTTCAAATTAACACCAGCCAGGTGAAGTTATCCTTTATTATTGCACTGATTAAATGCCTTATTAGGACTTTGTTGCACAAGTGTGCCCTCAACCCAACCCATCCAGTTGGCTACAACGGGTAAGCTACAGTCCAGAGAAGTGGCTCTCAGCATATCTTTGTTCGAGTTTTCTTGACTTATGCAATGCTGTTTCTTACTTTCCTGCAGATCATTTGAACAATAAGAAAATAATTCGTCAACCAACAACCAAATACTATTTGTATGTCTGTGGAACCCTATTCGAATTTCTGTGGATTCAAAACATATGAATATAAGAATGGAGGAGACTACAAGAGACCCTAAGGCCTACACTAGACGGTTATTGGTCCCCTGCCACCTCACATCCTTATCCATAGTTATCTAACCTTGTCTTAAAACAAGCCATAGATTCAGCGGTCACTACGTAGTTATTAAGTCTATTACATTTGTTAATCATTCTGTTGGTAAACCAGTTCTTACTTATTTCTTTCTTAAACCTAAATTTACTCTTGATTTTATAAACTGCTGCTTTTTACCCTCTTGAAGATCACGTCGACAATGAAATGGATTGTTTGGCATCCACCAGTTCTTTCCTATTTCTTTCTTAAACCTAAATTTCCTCTTGAATTTATGAACTGCTGCTTTTTACCCTCTTGAAGATCACGTCGACAATGAGATAGATCGTTTGACATCCACCGACCATAAGGAACTTTATTCTTGTTGACCCATTCAGAAGTTTCTGTAGAGCCTGTAGATCCTCAAGAACCTCTTCAGAAGAACTTATTCCTTCGAGTTCCTCGAGACTCATTTCTCTGATGTAGGAAGCTCCTGAAGGACTCAAGTGTAAGAGTCTTACTCTTTTGGTATATATGAGAGGGTCTTCAAGGTCTTTGTCGGGGTTATTAAAGTTGTATGATGGCAGACAGAATGAAGATAAGTTGTAAAACGAGGTTAAAAAGATTTATCGGGATTCTTCTTATCCTTTCGTTGCAAAGTGGCTTTCCTCGGCTGTATAATGTTACCAGATGTAGGACAAAATAATTTTTGTTTTTTGTAGGTAATCTTCAGTGTTTCGGCCTTTGGTGATATCACACCAAAGGGAGTGAGTAATAAAGGTAGTAAAGTACATAACAACATAAGAATGGAGGAGAAAGTAAGAAGTCATAAGGCCTACACTAGGCATTTACCATCTTTCATCCCTGTTCGTTAAGTTATATAATCTTCTCCTAAAGCAACCCATTGTTTCAGCGCTCACTGTATAATTACTAAGTCTATTTCGTTCGTTGACCAATGTGTTAGTAAACCAGTTCTTACCTATTTCCTTCTTAAACCTAAATTTGTAGATTAAAAAAATACAGCAGAAAGCCAAAATAAAGATTAAAGTCGTAAAGCTTAGTCACAATGACAATGACAATGACAATTAAATCCAGATCATACTGAACGATGACTAAAATTATAATCATAATGACGATGACGAGACACGAAGAAAATTTGCTTGATATATTCAGTAACATACACTTAATTCTCAGACGATTTATTTAGTCGAGGAAAGGTCTGAGAAGAGAAGACTGTAGTCACGCTGATGAAGACAATGATTAGAGCTGGTCGCCCGCCATGGCGTTTTCAAATGTGGTGTAGATTTCCATTACATTTACATTTACGTTTCATTGTCTCTATGACAGGATCAGGTCTCCAAGGCGTTTTCAATTGCGTTGGAGATTTCCATTACATTTACATTTACGTTTCGTTGTCTGTGGCAGGACCTGGTCTCCATGGCGTTTTCAATTGTGTAGATTTCCATTACAATCACATTTATGTTTCTTTGTCTCTATGGCAGGATCTGGTCTCCATGACCACCAGATCTCCTCCTACTCTCATCCTGGTGTCTACAAGATATAGGTCTTCATCAAGTTACATGTGAACACGTGGAGGGAGTTATGTAAAATGAATAGATACAACGTTTGTCAGAAATGTATTAAAGAAGATTAAGTGATGCATTGAGTTAATATATATATATATATATATATATATATGTATATATATATATGTATATATATGTATATATATGTATATATATATATATATATGTATATATATGTGTGTATGTGTGTGTATGTGTGTGTGTGTGTGTGTGTGTGTGTGTGTGTGTGTGTGTATGTGTGTGTGTATGTATATATATTATATATATGTTTATATATATATATATATAACCCAGAAATGTATAGAGCAGTTTTTGTAATCTGAATAAAATTGTCAGGCTAGACGCACTTCATTAAAAAATATTAATGCTATATTGGGTTAATCAAGATAGATTTTGCCATTTCTATCACACACATACATAAAAGGATTTCTATAGACTCTATATGTTTATTCTTAGCAAAATCTTCAAAAGGTAACCATGATCATACTAGGGTAACTGTGAAACCCCTTTGAATCTTCAATTTCATTTTCATAATCAAAATATTCGTTTTGTCCAATTTTATTTGCAATTTCCTTCAAGTACCCTGGCCGCTTCCTTCTTCCTCTTCTCGTTCGTCATAGACCCGACCTCTTCCCCAGGTCGTTTCTTTATTACCCATTTATTGCTTCTATCTTCTCCTTTTATTCGTTAAACACACTTTTCGGACGTTTCATCTTCGCATCCTCCTTTCCACAGTTGCTCCATCTCATCTCCCGTGGAGTAATATTCATCTCGCTGATTTTCTCGATTTTCCCTCGACCCCGTTCTCTGGTTGTAATATTCGCCTGATTTTTTGCTCTTGTTCCTTCATCATGAACTCTCTCTCTCTCTCTCTCTCTCTCTCTCTCTCTCTCTCTCTCTCTCTCTCTCTCTCTCTCTCTCTCTCTCTCTCTCTCTCTCTCTCTCTCTCTCTCTCTCTCTCTCTCTCTCTCTCTCTCTCTCTCTCTCTCTCTCTCTCTCTCTCTCTCTCTCGTTTTCGTTCCGTTCTTCCGGGCTTTTCTCTTCCTCCTCAACATTTGATTCTGTTATTTGAGATTTCTTTTCGTTGGGCATTCTTCTCGGCAAAGATGAACACAATCTCCCCCTTTTTAGGCCGCCGTCGCTTGCTTTCCTTTTCTTCTCCCTCTCCTCCCTCACTTCTTTCTGTCTTTCATATGCCCCTTTGTGTGTACATGTATGTATGCTTGTGTGTTTGTGTGTGTGTGTGTGTGTGTGTGTGTGTGTGTGTGTGTGTGTGTGTGTGTGCGCGTGTGTGTGTGTGTGTGCATGTGAATGTGTGTATGTGTGTGTGTGTGTGTGTGTGTGTGTGTGTGTATGTGCTTGTGTGTGTTTACATGTGTGTTTATATTTACGTGTGTAAGTGCGTGTGTAGGTGTGTGTACGTGTGTGTGTGTGTTCTTGTGCGTGTGTGCGGTTGTGTGTTGATGTCTGCGTGTGTGTATGTATATGTAGGTATGTAGGTGTGTGCGCGCATGTTTGCGTACGTATATACATACATTACGTTATGGTACGCAATTATACTCGTACATACCATTACTATATAACAGTATGACTGTATGGATATGTAAGAAACATGAAGAAAGATCAAGAATGCTGGACTTGGGAAAGGTAATAGCACATATAAAAGAATGACAAGTTAAACAAGCGATTAAAAGGTGAACTGTCCCGTAAGTAGCCAGCGGTTCTTTTGTACGCCATTCGAAGAGATTTTTGGAAAACAAGCCTTAAACCGTGACTGGTCAAATTTCAGTAAATCACTTAATCCTAAAGGGTCGTTTTTGCATACATGCTTTTATATATAGATTTCACAAGGCTGTCAATCCGTTAATATCATACATAG
>NC_134811.1:3464578-3472078 GCF_046742065.1 Oratosquilla oratoria
GATGTAGTAATAAATACAAATAAATAGAAAATGAAAATAAATAAAAACAAATAAATGAGTTATGAGTAAGGAGGGAATAAAGAAACACAGATAAAAAAAAAAGCATTCAAATGAAATAGTCAAATCAAATATCAAATAACCAATTATAATTACCAGACTTGACAACATATTGCCCAGATATTTATTCAGGTGAATCTCAAAGCCTAAAAATGTACTACATTCTATCACTTCTATGGAACGTTTATCCTATTCATCAACTAAATCTTTACGAAATACTAATTATAGAATTTATAACATATATTCCCTACTTTCTCCTAGTATACCCACACTCCTCTCTTCTGTCATATCTTTCCATCAACGAGGTTATGTTTGTTTTGGTTCCAGGAAGCAGAATCGACGATGGACACTGTGGTGCTGACAAACGTTTCCGAAAAAACGTCAGGAGATTTCAAGTGTGAGGTGATGGGTGAGGCACCAGCTTTCCGGACGGCAGTTCAGATTAAGCGGATGGATGTCATAGGTGGGTATGATAATACATACATATGCCAAAGGCTTTTTCCCCCTTACACGGGGGGTTGCCAAAAAACAAAAAGGCATAGAAACCTATTTGATTGATCTATTTATTCGTTATTATTATAGATATATTTTTTTTACAAATACAATTTTCAGATGATACGATAACAGCAACCTCCCTGCCTGCGACAAAAAAAAAAAAAAAAAAAAAAAAATCCTAGACGGCTACTTCGACAGAGGAGAATATAGATTTTCTAAGAAATAATTTCTAATAACATTCTTTTGATGAACGAAGTTGTATTGCTATCTCTGACAAATATTGGTTAGTATTTTAGAATTTTGCAGTATTGGAGAAATGCTTCGGTTTGTTGATAATTCTTTGTGGTGATTCCTTTGTGGCTAGATGGGAAATAGTTTTGCGTCAAAAATTGACAAATATTAGCCAAAGGTCAAACAAACAAGTAGAGATTTGAAAGGATGATAGATCACAGGCATGTACACAACACACTCTCTCTCTCTCTCACTCTCACTCTCTTTCTCTCTCTCTCTCTCTCTCTCTCTCTCTCTCTCTCTCTCTCTCCTTCTCTCTGTCTGTTTCTCTCTCTCTCTCTGTCTCTCTCTCTCTCTCCTTCTCTCTATTCATCTACCTATCTATCTCTATCTCTCTATCTCTCTCACTCTACTTCTATCTCCACCTGTCAATCTATCTGTCTGTCTGTCTGTGTGTGATGTGTGTCTGGGTGTGCACACACATGCTTGTTCATATATGTATACTTTTGCATATGCGATTATTCATACATCTATATATATTGTATTTATCTATAATCATAAAAACATACATGCACAATCATTCAAATGATAAACACATCCCAACGAGTTCAAGAATAAAGAAATTTTGTGAGAATTTTTAAGAGATCATTTTTAGAAGTCAACTAGATTTGCTCCATTGATAGTTTTCTTATATCTATGTTTTTCTAGCAGAATTACATGTGTAATGCAAGTCTATGACCCTGTCGTTAAAGATCATAGAAGCCTACGTAGAAATAAAAGAAATATACGAGAAAATAGCATGGAAGCAGGCAAGGTCAGCTGTGATTGAAACGAAAGGTTTTGTCTGTTGAAAACATTACAAGAATAGATTTGCTAGGAGGAATTGACTAAGAAAGATACATTAATACATACATACATACATATATATATGTATATATATATATATATATATATATATATATACATACATGTATATGTATATATATATATATATATATATATATATATATATATATATATATATATATATATATATATGTATGGGAATGTTAAAGATAGATTGAACATTTTTAGAAGCTCTGCCATGGGATTCGAACCCTGACCCGTGGGTCGATAATCGTTGAACCATCACATGTAGCACAGTTGCTAGCTTCTTGACCTCGTGATTAACGACGCACGGGTCAGGGTTCGTATCCCATGGCGGAGCTTCTAAAAATGTTCAATATATATGTATGTATATATATATATATATATATATATATATATATATATATATATGAATATATATATATTGTAACAAAGAGGCATCCTTCATGCATCGGAAAATAGAAAAATGCATTTATTAACAGAAAAGGAATCATGATTTGAAAGAACAATATGGTTAGTATGTATATGAAATAAAAATACTAAGGTTTAATTCCTTTACTAAGGAGATATAAAGGTTACACGAATAGTTCTGGAAATAAGTAGAATAATTAGTATTAGAAAATGGCTCAGGGTCTTTGTATATAAAGAAAATGAAGCGAGACAAAGGAAGAGGTAGTAGTATCTATTCAGTTTTAAAAAGAATATATGGAATCTTGTTAAACGAAAAGGCGAATGCTGATATGAAAGTTAAGAACGCAGTCCAACTCTCGCCATATTGGATGTAGATTTTCTTTCGTTGTAAATAATGACAGACAACTTTATGCGTCTTTTCGGTAGATAAGGAGATCCAGATTATCATGAACTCAATCTCTGTATTGAATAATACGTTTTCTCTTGTTTAAACTGCCGCTGGGGGTATTTTATTCGTCTCTGTTGCATCCTGTCAGTAGGCAAAGGTTGTAGATTATTTTATGTATTTTTCATTTTGTTTTCATTATCGGAGTTCAAAGAAGATCCCAATGGATGTTCTCTGAGAAAGATGTTTATTCTATTTATTTACTTATTCATTTCATTTATTTATTTGTTTGTTTATCTATTTATTTATTTGATAATCTATTTACTTATTTATTTTGTTTGTGTATTTATTTATGTATTCATATATTTATTTATTATTATTTTTAATTAATTAATTAATTAATTAATTATTTTTCTACTTATTTTATTTATTTATTTATTTTTATTTCATTATTATTATTAATATTATTATTATTATTATTATTATTATTATTATTTTTTTTTTTTTTAAGCAAAGACCAATGAGAGATTGTGTGGTGGGAGAGAAAGTGATGATGGTTTGGAAATAATTTACTTTAACTTTGGGAACAGCATTTTCTTCTTCAGGGAGTTGTCTCTGAAGACGACCGACCATGTTGCTCGCAGCGTTTAAACTAAATTAATTCTTAAACCATGTTTGCTTTTTCTTCCACCACCCAATCCCACAAGGACGATTTTGCTGGTCGACGGAGACTTGCTCGAGTGGATGATTGGCCAAAACTTCGTGACTTTCAGCGAATATTGTACAGAAAAGAAGAATGACGATTTGTTGTCGTTTGTTCCGATTTCAGTGTGTTCTGAAGTGAGATATTGAGTCTCGACTGAAAGAGGAGACGAACTTCAGAGGCGTTTTCCTCTTGGTGATAGGTTCTGCAAAGTTGATAATATCGATTGCCCTTGAGCATTCGGTGACTTCATTAGGGCTGATTTATTTGGGTCAAGGAATGTGCAAGGCCTGCTGATTGCTACGATCGTTACTCCATCTTCGAATATTAAACTAAAACCAGTCGTAGAGGTTTTTTAATCTTTTGAGTTTCCCTTGAAGTATCGATAAATATCTGCCGGGCTATTTTGATCATCTCTGCCGCACTCGAGTTAACAGAGCTGGGCACTATACCGCCGGACGGGTAGTGCGTTAGTAACGCAGTAACGCAAATGCCTAGATCTGGTTATTTTATATTTTAGAATGGGGAATATTAATGTATTGTTATTAGGTATTATATTATTGAGAATAGAGAAGAAAAGGTAAAAGGTACAGATGGAGAGATGATAATGGAAGAGATGGCAGTAAGGGGAAGATGGGCAGAATATTTTAGGGAGTTGCTAAATGTGAAGGAGGATAGGGAAGGGAAGATAGCTGCAGTGGGAAATGCGAAGAAAATGAGAGTGATGAGTGAGGAGAATGGAGGAGAAATAAGGAAGGATGAGGTAAAGGCAGTTGTAAAGATGATGAAAGCAGGTAAGGCACCTGGTCTGGATGGATGCCATGCAGAATGTCTGAAAAAGGGAGGTTCAGTGATGGTGGACTGGTTGGTGAGGTTATTTAATGTTTGCTGGAGAGAGGGTAGAGTACCGGAGGACTGGAGAAGTGCCTGTATAGTTCCTCTTTACAAGGGAAAAGGGGACAAGTGTGAATGTAGTAGTTTCAGAGGGATTAGCCTGTTAAGTGTAGTAGGGAAGGCTTATGGGAGGATCTTAATTGAGAGGATTAGGAGAGGAACAGAGGGAGTAATTGGTGAGGAACAGTGTGGATTTAGGACAGGTAGAGGTTGTGTAGATCAGATCTTTGTGGTAAGACAGATATGTGAGAAAGCTATAGGAAAGGGGAAGGATGTTTTTTGGGCTTTTATGGATCTGGAAAAGGCTTATGATAGGGTAGACAGAAAGGCACTGTGGGAGGTTATGCAGATATATGGGATAGGAGGAAAGCTTCTGGGAGCTGTCAAGAGTTTTTATGAGAGTAGTAGAGCTTGTGTCAGGATTAGAAATGGAGAGAGTGAGTGGTTTGAAGTAAAGGTGGGACTTCGTCAAGGATGCGTTATGTCACCCTGGCTGTTCAACTTATACATGGATGGGGTGGTGCGAGAGGTGAATGCTAGGGTAGTGGGTCAGGGATTGGAGATGGTTAAAGAAAATGGAGAAAAGTGGGAGGTGAGCCAGCTGTTGTTTGCGGACGACACTGCGCTTGTGGCAGGGTCAGAGGAGGGATTGAGGAAGCTGGTGGCAGAGTTTGGGAGAGTATGTGAAAGAAGAAAGCTAAAGATAAATGTAGGTAAAAGTAAGGTGATGAGATGTACAAGGGGTGAAAGTGGCAGTAGACTGGAAGTGAACATTAAGGGAGAGCGACTGGAGGAAGTGGATAGTTTTAGATACTTGGGTGCAAGTGTAGCAGGAAAAGGTGGAGTAAAGGTGGAGGTAGAATGTAGATTGAGAGAAGCGAGTAAATGCCTTGGTGGATTAAAGAGTGTAATGAGGAATAGACATTTGGGAATGGATGCGAAGAGGAGACTGTACGAAGGAGTGATTGTGCCAACAGCACTGTATGGGGCAGAAACGTGGAACATAAGAGAAGAAGAGAGAAGGAGTTTGAATGTGTTTGAGATGAGGTGTCTGAGAAGTATGGTGGGGGTTACTAGGCTAGATAGAGTGAGAAATGAGGAGGTGAGGAGGAGAACAGGGGTGGAAAAGGAGCTGGGAGATAGGGTTGATGAAAGAATATTAGGATGGTTTGGACACATGGAAAGAATGAGTGAAGAAAGACTAGTAAAAGAGGTATGGAAGGCAGATGTAGAGGGAGTGAACATGAGGGGACGTCCTAGGATGAGGTGGATGGATGGGGTGAAGGGGGCTTTGGGGAAGAGGGGAATGTCTGTTGAGGAAGGAAGGGAGAGGACGGAAGACAGAGGTGAGTGGAGAATGGTTGTATATGGATGATGTTGTGATTGCATGAGGAGGAATGGGCAGGGGGGTGGGGGGGTAGTATGTGTGAGTAAATTTTGACGCAGCCCGAAGGGATTTCTCCCCGTCCTCTCCTTATATGCAAGGGGGGACGGAGAGGGGGGGTCGCTGATTAAATGAAGCGGCCTTGCTGTGGATGTGCTGTGTCCTGCGACACTGCTTCTGACCCAGGGCGGTGGGCAGGGTGCAGGAGGTGCTCAGATGAGAGGGAGGGTGGGAGGGGTGTGGAGTGTATGTAGGGATGAAATGGGTGGGAGTGTTTTTATGCCTTTCCCTTTTTGGCTACCTCCCTTGTAAGGGGGAAAAAGCCTTGGTATATGTATGCATGTATGAGAATATTCGTAAGATGTAAATAACCTACTTCTCCATTTTTTTTTTTCATCTATCAAAATCATTCTAGAGGAAATTAAAATCGGTAACGCATTGACGGTAATGCATTGACGGTAACGCATTGACGGTAATGCACTACCTGTCCTTCGGTAACGCGCCCAGCTCTGCTAGTTAGCAAAGGGGATAATTGTCTTTTCTTCGGTAATATAATTTTGTTGCTTTGATTGTTAATGGGTCAATGGGCTTAACAGGGGTGATGTAGGCAAGGTCATCATATTAAGGCAGCAGGGCAGGACTCGTAGTAATGGGTTTAGATTGGTCAATTTTAGGTTTAAGAAGGAACTAGGCAAGAACTGGTTTACGAACAAAGAGATTAACGAATGTAATAGACTTTGTAGGGTGCTGGAACAATTGATTATTTTGAGAGAAGATTAGGTAACTTTATGGATATATCACAGATGATAATGGACATGTATGTTCCTAGTGTAGGCCTTATGGTCTCTTGTAGTCTCCTCCGTTCTTATGTTCTTATGGATATATCACAGGTGATAATGAACATGTAAGTTCCTAGTATAGGCCTTATGGTCCCTTGTAGTCTCCTCCATTCTTATGTTCTTATGGATATATCACAGATGATAATAAACATGTAAGTTCCTAGTGTAGACCTTATGGTCTCTTGTAATCTCCTCCATTCTTATGTTCTTTTGTCTCATTTTCTCCTTTATACGACCTATCGCAGTGCCACCGAGACGAGTGGAGATTTCGTCTTGGCCGGACACTCCCACGTACCGGGCCGGGGAACTGGTGACCCTAAATTGCACCGCGGATAGTGCCAAGCCCCGGGCTTCCCTCAAATGGACCGTCAATAACCATCAGGTAAGTGCCTACGAATTCATGCAATATATGGTATTCTAACTCTCTAAAGTGATTTATCATGGTTAAAAGACATGTCCATAGGTGACCATTTGCTTCAAAAGAAGGATGGGGCTAGAAAAAACAAGAATAAAGAATCAAATATAGTGGGATGTTGATCGCATATTCACCTCTTTAGGCGTATAATACAGTTCATCAATGTGGATAAATACGGTACGCTCCTTTCTCCCTCCACCCCTCCTCCCAGGTTAACGACGCCCACGTCAGCGTGTACCCTGACGTGATGGACTCCAGGGAGCGTGTGACCTCGACCTTGGGGTTGCACTGGCCTGCCCCGCGGAGCATGACCTCCATGACTTTGACCTTCACCTGCAGCGCCTCCGTCGGCGACTATGAACTTCGTCAGGAGCGGGTCGTATTCCTCGAACCAGTCAGCAGCGTGGCCTACAACCACTACAATGCGTCAGCAGGTCCGTCATGGATCCAGTCTTTGTACGGGGAGGAAGAGGGGAGGGAAAGAGAGAAATTGAGCACCTAGGCAAGATGCTGTAATGCCTGCCATTTATTCCATGTTATTTGTTTGTTTGTTATTATTTACCTGTTTGTTTGGTACTATTTGCTTGGTTTTCATTTATCATTATCTATCTGTCAAATTATTATTATCTACTTATTTCCTGTTTGTTTATTATTTAACTATACCTATGCATTTATTTCTTTTTTATTGTTATTATTTATGCTGTTATAACTTTTTATTTGTTTATTTATTTATTCATCATTATTATGATTTTTCGCATTCGACCTACTTATGGACCAAAAGGTCTCCTGCCGGCACGCTCCTCTTTTGTAATCCTTTGA
>NC_134811.1:3479578-3494578 GCF_046742065.1 Oratosquilla oratoria
AAAACACTGGCAGCAACAGTCCTAGCGTATGAGAGTAGAGATGCAGATAAAAAGGAATGGATGTACACTTAAACACCTACATACACACAGACACACACACACACACACACACACACACACACACACACACACACACACACACACACACGGACATACATGCAAGCACACACGCACTGCATATATATATATATATATATATATATATATATATATATATATATATATACTTATAAATATATGCAAATTATAGACATGTACGCATAAATGAGTATATATTGACATATACTTATACACGGACACATTTACATAACCGTGTTTGTGTGTATTTGTATGTATGTATGAGTACATGCATATATGCATTTTTGTATGTATGTATGTATTTCTGTATGTATGTATGTATGTATACATGTATGTATGCATGTATGTATGTATGTATATATGTATGTATGTATTAATGTATGTTTGAATGTATGTATGGATTTATGCATTATTTATACTTATATATATATATATATATATATATATATGTATATGTATAAGTATATTTATAAATACATATATATTTAGACATATTTAAATATATATAATTATATGTACATATATATATATATGTATATATATATATATATATATATATACATATATATATAATTATATATATATATATTACATGCGTATCGTTTCAGTACTTACTGGTGAAGAAGACCGGCTCAAAAATTCTTAAAGAACGGCACCTTCTGGTGACAGACAATTAAGTGAACGGTTTTTAAAGAAGCATCTAGCCTGTGAATGACCCCTGAAGACACAATTTTTTAAATACTGAGTGAAATAAACCTTATGTGATGGACAGTGCGTATCGTCGCAAACTGTAAAGAAACACTCCAATGTTAAATCATGAAGGACATTTTTACGAGGACGTGTTTTTCGGGGTCGTGTTTTGATAAAGAGTTATACGACTCACAGTTATGCTGGACAGATGATGGACACATATAAAGAACGTTTTGATTTGTTACGAAAAAGGCCATTGTGATAACCCATCAACATATTGAAAGGATTTTTAGGATAAGAGTAAGTTGCTTACGTGGATGTCGGCAATGAAGAACCCCAATCCTTCGAGAGTTTTGCAGTGAGTGTTCCTCAATAAACTTAACAATAACCATTATGTTAATTCTTTCTAACTGCGTGATAATTCATTGTCATGATTTACCCTAAGTAAAAAAGCTGTAATAATAGGATTATTATGAATCAAAACAAATGTTGTAACAGTCGAGCAATGAACACATTTGATATATATTCCAAATTGTGGGTACGGTAACCCTTGGTATTGCATAGCTAGCAATTGTTGCCAGGCTATCTTGTATAACCTATGATCTTTGCAAAAAGAAGGAAAGAAAGAAAAAAAAAAGTAATTTTAATTTTTCCATTTGATGAAATCTTGGGAAGCTTACAAAGATAATGAGACATGCATGAATGCTGTTTCGAATCTTCATAAATATGATTCCTTGAACTCAGTCACACAGAGTTAACTTCTTGTTAACGATTCATTTTGTTACTTTCATTGCCTCAGGTGTGTCTTTCATTTTGTTTCGTCTTGTTTCACATATCTTAGGGAGTACATGGTTCCACTACAGCTATGAGAGGTATTGATAGCATCGGTGGTTTTAATGAAAACTTAATGGATTATCATGTACATCGTTTATACACATAAATAATAAGTAAATACGTGCTAACCCATGTGAATCTTTGGGCTGTTTTTATGATAATTGTTCTTCTGTCGAAGAACTAGTAACCAAATATGTATACAGGATGAATGGAACACTACAAAGAATGGCATGGCGGTACCGCAAATTATATATATATATATATATATATATATATATATAGATATATATATATATATATATATATATATATATATATATACATATATATCAAATAATTCCAACAGTCGTCCCCGACACTCTACCAGCTTTCCATCTCGCAAGTCCTCGGTTCGAGTCCGGGAACGACTGTCGAAATTACTTGATTGACATCGCCGTCCCTGGCGATTCTATATATATATATATATATATATATATATATATATATATATATATATATATATATATATATATATATATATATGTATATATATATATATATATATATATATATATATATATATAAAAGGCCACAGAATAACTTGATATCATCGTTATCCTATTTTCTACATTTGCTATTGTCCTTACGTTGATTTCCTCTTTTATGTTTTTGTTACGGTTATTAATGGAATAAATAGTATTACCATTTATCAATTTGTATTATTCACATACCAACATTCAAGTGATAGTGAAATAGATTTTTATAAAAAAAAAAATACTGTAATCCCATGTATCATTGTGACTTAAAATAAAGATCTTCAAGTTTCTTAATACAAGTATTAAACCATTTCTTAGCCTTAAAGATGAACGGAGCAGCCTCTATATTCATATCCAAACACTCCCTCATGAATTTTTTTAATTGCATTCAAATACACACAAGCAGACACAAGCACACACATACACACACACACACACACACACACACACACACACACACACACACACACACACACACACACACATACACACACACACACTATATATATATACATATGTATATATATATATATACACATATATATATATATGTATGCATGTATAGATATAGGGATACTTTATGTATAAGGTATATTTATATATATGTATATGTACTGATACATATGTATATATATATGTATATGTATTGATACGTACATAAATATATATATATATATGTGTGTGTGTGTGTGTGTATGTATTGTATATATATATATGTATATATATATATATATATATACTGTATATATATATATATATATATATACTGTATATATATATATATATATATATATATATATATGTGTGTGTGTGTGTGTGTGTGTGTGTGTGTGTGTGTGTGTGTGTGTGTGTGTATGAGTGGAAGGGTGGTGAGGGAAACACCAAAAACCGTTGGAGTTTTATTACTAACGTTTCGTCCTACAAGGACTTTATCAGTGTGTACACAAACAATTCATTGACACCTTATGTATATATTTGTACACACACACACACACACACACACACACACACACACACACACACATACACGCACGCACACACACACACACTCACGCACACACATATTATATATATATATATACATACATACACGCACGCACACACACATTGTATATATATATATATATATATTTATATGTATATATTTATATATATATATATATATATATGTATATATATATGTGTGTGTGTGTGTGTGTGTGTGTGTGTGTGTGTGTGTGTGTGTGTGTGTGCATTATAATGAGATACAAAGATAAATAATGTCGGCAGACGACCATTTTGTTAACAATGTTGACTAAAAAAATGAAAGTAATCTCTTAAATTTTGAGTATCCAAGGCATTTAATTGCATAAAAAGGAACCTTAATTCCAAATATTGACAACAGAGATGGTAAAACTGTTTCCATCTATTTCTATGTTAAATCTACTCTCTGACAGATTGAGTCCATACTTTCTTTTCCATTAGTTTTTAGTGTGAATATCTTTCAAGTTTTTATGCTACTGATCCCTTTAAATCTGAAAAGCTTATATATAAATCCCCCCAGAGGTTAAAGATTATTAGAAAGAATAGGTACAAATGTTTTAAGCAGTTTTCGTAGGCTTTGTTCCTCATGTCTGATATCAAAATTGTGCCTCACCACTGCAATCCTTCCAAACTATCAGTTTCTTGAATGAGATTTCGGGGTCATACAAAAATATTCAAAGTATGGATGTACTAGTTATCTTTATAGCTAGCTAAACATAGTTGGGCATCTAAAGTCTATAGATAATGCTGTTGGAGGGAGTTTTGGTGGTTTCTAAAACACGGATGGTTTCTTTCGGTTTATTTCAGAGCCTAAAAAGTTCTGATACAATCTGGGTCTCGCAGCTCCGAAGAAAACTTTGGAGGTGCCAGATCTTCCTAGCTAAATAAAATAATTACAAAAACTGGGCGTGCCCTACGAGAAGGCAACCAATAGGAAAAATAGTAAAATTGCAGTAGGGTGGCACTCTTGTGGTGCCAGTCCGTATAACGTCTTGACCTCTGACCCTGACTTGAGCGAGACTTCATGTTGTTTGGGATGATCTGGCAGATGTATGGGAGTGAAGGTCACTTCGTGACCTCCGAGCTCAGCTGCGGGTCTGAGAGGCCTCGCGTACTGAAATGCCTTGTTGTTCTTCATGTTGGAGAGATGGTGGAGGGAAAGAAATCATCTGCTGCCTCGTGGAGGAAAGAAATCATCTGCCGCCTCACAATGCTACCAACCCCAGCAGTTTATTTGCTTTCTCCGAGGGATACAATGACTAGAAACTTTAATCTAGTTGTAATCACATACACATGGCTCGACGACGCAGTGGTATCGTTTGCAAACGCAACTACAGCAGTCTGAGTTTGATTCCCGCCCAGTGACGAAACAATTTCACCATCGCTTAACTGCGATCCGGTACTCCAACTCTCATGGGCAGGAAGTTGTGTGTGTGTGTGTAAGGTCACAGCAATACCCATGGTTCGGGCATATATATGATATCTGAGCTCTCATCCGGGAAGGTAATGGCTGTAGATCACGAGTAAAACATATGATCCAGAACAATGGTGAATCATAGGGACACACACATACAAACACGTGTGTATGTGTGTGTGTGTGTGTGTGTGTGTGTGTGTGTGTGTGTGTGTGTGTGTGTGTGTGTGTGTGTGTGTGTGTGTGTGTGTGTGTGTGTGTGTGTGTGTGTGTGTGTGTGTGTGTATTAGTGACCGCGTTCTAATAGGGTAATATACATGATCCGTGATGGAAAAAGACTCGGGTATAAGCTCAACTATGAAATGTATTTAAAGCAAATAGGAATATGTACAGTATATCATAAGCGGTTGCATAAGAATTAGAGCATATTTTCGTCGCCTATGGCGAAGCAGGGCTAGCTGTCTCATGACGCTATCCACTGAGTCATGTTCTATTCTGATTACCTCAGTCATGCAACTCAGCAAGAACCCGCGAAGGATGCTTACTGCGTGCTGGGCTGTATTCTCACTACAATGTATTACTATACGTGGATGTTACATTTACATGTAAATATAGAGACCCTGAAAAACAAGAGGGCATAGGTAAACATGGATACATACATGTGTGTGTGTGTGTGTGTGTGTGTGTGTGTGTGTGTGTGTGTGTGTGTGTGTGTGTGTGTGTGTGTGTGTGTTATTTGTGTGTGTATGCGTGTGTGTGTGTGAGTGTTTTTGTATGTGTGTGTGTGTATGTGTGTGTGTGTGTGTGTGTGTGTGTGCATGTTTATGAGTACGCAAGCAAGCGCCCGTATGTGTTTGTGCGTGTGTGTGTGTGCGTATGCGTGTGTGTGTGTGTGCATGTGTATATATGTGAGCGCGTGTGTTTATGTTTGTGTGTGTGTATGGACGGTAATTTTCTATTCATGGTGAGCTGAAGACAACAGATATTTGTGTTTAAATTAGCATACAATTCATAAACCAAACTTTTCCGTTGTGAATATGCTTTTCTCTGGAAGCTGAAATAAAATTCTTCGTGCTTTACCGTGGAAACGGGGTTTTGCTTTACATAATGCATTTTCAAATACAAGATATTTGTAATCGATAAAACGTATACGTTGATATGAACGAGAAAGATCTATTGGCCGCTTAACATCCCAACTCTTTTACTTGGTCTTCAGAATGTAGAGTACCATCGATGTGCAGAGGGAATATAATAGCCAAAGATATTGTATGTAATTGTATATTCATAAAGGGAACCTTCTCTTTACATTGATGAGATTATTTGTCTGAGTGGTTTTCATGGGGTATGTCTACACACTAACCAAAAAGCAGATGGGATAGGATAGAGCTTGTCAATTAACCAAATTCATGTAGATATTCGGAAAGAAAATCACATTTAGGTCCGAAATTACACAAGGTTCACCGTGTTTTATAGTTGAAGAATGATCTTTAGGAAGAAACATTTTCATATATACAATAAAAGGTCGCTGTGAGAACGTTCAATCTTATATAAAGCGTGAATAAAGTACATTAGTGAAGAGGGACCCCACGTCTAAGGAGTCACTAGTATTCCCGGATTCCTTATTCAATAGCAGGTCGAAATATTCTATAGGGGGATTCAGCACCAGTCACAAAGTACCTAAGAATTTAAATGACTAAGTCTATGAGCCAGGATGTGAGATCGATTTATAAAAGGCATGATTAACTTAATGGGCTTATAACAACAAGAAGTCAAAATTAGAATGCCATTACTGGGACTTTTCGTCCGAAGGCCTGATGATTATTTTTCTATATTTTGCATCATATAACATGTCTGGTACCATACTACAACCGTTAATCTCCTGCACGTTTTTGTGGATGAGTGACTCTACGACAATGTAGTGTCTGCTTATGATTCAGGAAGTATAAGAAGAGATGAGTTGAACTTCTGTTCAGATTTGCTTAGTTTTATCGGAACGACGTCTGCGGATAACAACATAGATTATATGTGTCATCTATTTAGTGATTTGATGATTTCAATAAAATTAATGGGTCTCTAAAGGCACAGAAATTAATCATGAATGTGAAGATAGATAAGTGTAATGTAAATCTTTGACATATGAGCAAATCTTTGTATTTTAGTGACCACGGCTATCTAATGCGGAAACCAATTTTAGATATTAAAAAAAAAAAATAGATAAATAACTAAAATAACGGATGTAGTGAACTAGGTTGTAGCAAAAAATAAACGGATGTTTTGGAATTTATTTCTAGGCATAGAATATTGATGAGTTTCTTTGAATAATTATATATATACTGTGTATAGAATGACTATGTACATACATCCTGTTACATAATTATATTTATCTTCAAATTACGTGCCAAGCCATTGCATACCCCTAATGATTTGTTTCATAGCGTGAAAATACAACAAGAGTAAATATACAAAACCATTTCAAGAATATCCATAAAAGCCTAAAGGTGCTAGAAGAAGTAACACACACACACACACACACACACACACACACACACACACACACACACACACACACACACACACACACACACACCAAGTTGACCGATGAAGACGGGACACCACAAGCGTGGTTCTTACCCTGTATATTGTACTCAAATAAAATACATTTGGGGTCATGCAAACACGAACAATATACATATGTGCATACATATGAAATAACATTTCAGTTTACAAGCAGTATTCTTTTGACTGGTTGTGCAATCATCATAGTATTCCATAAAATTTCCCAGTAAAACTGCTGTAAAAGAACGGAGAACCCTGAAGACACAATCACCAAATAAAAGAAAAGAACAGGAGCATCCGCTAAAACACTGGTTTTCAAACTTTTTGCACATAACTCCGTGACTTATGTGACACTATCTCCTATTCTCCGTGAGACCATGCCAAAGCTGAAGAAAATCGTTTGGCATCCGCTTACTGTGACTGGTTTTCGGCCTGCAGACCTTCTTTAAAGCTGCCAGGAATCCCCAGGTACCTCAGAAAGCCACTGGTCCATAGCATTGGGGAGAATAAGCCATCTTAACAACGTTTAATATCGAAAAACTTTTTCCCTGTGAACGATAATCACAGAATTTTTCTCTTGGCTCTTCTGAATTTTTTTTTTTTCAAGTTCTGAAGGCAAACTATGATGAAGAAATAAACAATTAACAGGACAAAATAATGATAGCTGAGACAAGTCATATCCAAACAAAAACAGATAAACAAGACGAGACAGTACCAGAAAAGGCAAAACAAAATCAGACAGAATGTAAGAAAAGACAAAAAATGACAAGACAAGACGAAACTAGGCAAAATAAGTAACAAGAAAAGTAGGAGATGCGTAAAAACAAAGGGATTAGTAAAGTACAGCAATGCAAAAGAAAAGAAATCGATCACTTTAAAGTCATTATGTTATATATTTATTTATTTTATTTTATTTTATTTTTTTTATCTTTATGTTTTATTTATTTTTTGAGAGTTATCTATTTATTTTATTTTATTTTATCTTATAATTATCATTATTTTATTTTATTTTATTTATTTATTTATATATATATATAAACTTGCATCTTAACTTTCTGTAAGCATTCTGCTGAAGAGGACTACAGACAGTAGTCGAAATATACAGTTTCCCTTTATTTCCGTTATTATTTCTCCGACAGTGGGTTTATAGTGAACTTTTATAAATGTGTTATAACATACCATTTTCCAATATATATATATATATATATTCTTTTTTTTTTTTTTTTTTTGAGAGAGAGAGAGAGAGAGAGAGGGGAGGGCAAAGGGGGAGTGAATAGGAAGGTTTGATATCAGGCAATGTATTCACCTTAGGACTGGTGATCAAAATTATGTGTAAGAGGTCAAAGCACATTCACGAGATGTCCACGTAAATGTCCATGCACACAATACAACGAGGTAGAAAAGTCTGCAAGACCCATAAGACTTGAACGAAAGTGTATGAGCGTTAATATGTGATAAATGCGTGTTACGAGACATAAGCAGAAATAATCACATTAGATTATTCTGTACGGCGATTAAAACAGGAAGGAGATTTTAAAATAATGTGGACAATGACGACGAATAGCAAGGCGATTATTGTATTTTGGTGGTGCTTATTGTGGGCGCTGTTGCGGCGTTGGAGGAAGTGGTGGAGGACGCAAAAGGATTTGTGGTTGTGGTGGTTGTGGCAGTGGTCGTTGCCGTTGTGGTAGTGGTAGAAAAAATGTAAATAATTTATGTTGATATTTTTTAGGGGAATAAGTCGTATTTAGATTTATGAAGAGGACTTTTGATAGGTACAAAGCTCGTAACAAGCAGAGCTCGAGGTGACATATGGAGTTGGGGGAACATTTTATACTGAGATGTTATTTCAGCCCGGCAAGTTACAAATGAGAGAACATAACATAAGAACACAACATACATAAGAATGAAGGAGACTGTGAGAGGCCATAAGGCCTACACTAGGCAGAGAGGTGTGGCCAAAAGGTGCCACGATACCAGAGATGAAAAAATCAGCGTCAGTGCATATTTTGGCGATTCTTTCTCTCGCCATAATCCGGATTTGGCGACAGAAAAACACAATTGCCGCTGGAGTCAGGACGGATAAGTTAGCTTCGAATGTGATGAGGTGGTGAAACAAACTAGATGATGATGATGATGATGATGATGATGATGATGATGATGATGATGATGATGATGATGATGATGATGATGATGATGATGATGATGATGGTGATGATGATGGTGATGATGATTATATGATGATGATGATATGATGATGATGATGATGATGATGATGATGATGATGATATGATGATGACGATATTGATGATGATGATGATGATGATGATGATGATGACGATGATGATATAATGATGATGATGATGATGATGATGATGATGATGATGATGATGATGATGATGACGATGATGATGACGTTTGATAAGAACATTAATCTAATTTCGAGAGGTGCGATAAGTCTTTTTTGAAGCTTACATCTACCTATAGTACATTATGGGAGCTTGTTATATAAAGCAGTATAGGCTCATGTACGGGTAATTTGTTTTCAGAATTATATCATAGGTGGTCTGATTTCTGGCTATAGGTACTCATATGATTAAATGCACTCTAGTATTTACCATTAACGCAAAGACAATTTTTGTATCATAAAACTTAACAGTACATGTTTAAGTTGATCAATTATGAAGAAATTTCTAACTTTCCCAAATAAGGGAAATCCATCCATTAGAAGAGTTGAAACTAACTTGAACCTTCATCGATTTATCCATTCCTTACGCTTAACTAATTTAGTTATTTATTCTAGATATGTATGAACGTATGTATATATATATATATATATATATATATATATATGTATGTATTGTATGTATGAATGTGTGTGTGTATGTATGTATGTATGTATGTATGTATGTATGTATGTATGTATGTATGTATATACGTATGTATATACGTATGTATTTATGTATGTATGTATCTATGAATGTATGTATCTATATGTACTGTATGTAAGTATGTATGTAAGTATGAATGTAAGTATGTATGTATGTATGTATGTATGTATGTATTTATGTATGTATGTATTTATGTATGTATGTATGTATGTATGTATGTATATGCTAATAAGAACACGGGTACGGTTAAGTTAAACTTATCTTGCTTGAAAACTATGAAAAGGTTACCTCATTTAACTCTACTGATGCTTTCTAGAACTCTCATTCCTTCCTGCTAATTGCCACCAGCCAAGTCTAATCATCTGATGACCCTGGCCAGGTGGGTAGGTGACCCTTCATCGGCAAAAAAAAAAAAAAAATAATAAAATAAAAAAAATAAAAAATAAATAAAATAAAAAAAAAATTGCGGCTTGAAACAACTGACTAGGCTTTGCTCTCTTAAGGGTTTCTCACTTACCACTGCGTGGGAGAGGGGTGGTGAGTTTCCTGCTTGCCCCATGAGTAATTGACACCAGGAAATGCCACAGGAATGTAACGAGATGGAGCACAAGTTCTAAGCTTATGAATCGATGTTCCCAGAACACTTTAGACTATATTAAAAAAAGAAAAAAAGATAGAAATTAATAAACAAATAAGTAAAGAGACAAATAGATAAAATCAAGATAAATAATCCCAGATTACGGTCCCCTTACATGAAACAGAGCATAAAATCATGACTATGAATTCTTAAATAAATGTGTTTGCATATATACTAAAACATGCATAAATCTATTCATAATAGTATGATTGCATGAATGCATGTATATCACGCATGCGTTTATATATGTGTGTACGTATGTATGTACGTATGTATGTATGTATGTATGTATGTATGTATGTATGCATGTACCTCAGTAGGTAGGTATGCATACATGTATGCATGTATATATGCATGTATATATATGTATGTATGTATGTATGCATATATGTATGTTTGCATGTATGTATGTGTGTGTATGTATGTATGTATGTATGTATGTATGTATGCATGTATGTATGTATATATATATGTATAAATGTATGCATGCATACATACATTATGTATTTACATATGTGTGTATGCATGTGTGCGCGTATATATGCACGTAAATATGTGCTTACGTATGTATAAATCTATTCATAATAGTATATATATATATATATATATATATATATATATATGGATGGATGGATGGATGGATGGATGGATGTATACATGAATACGTTTATATGTAAGAACGTACGCACATGTGTTTGTATATATGTATGCATGTTTGTATACATGTACATACGTGCGTATTTGTAAATGCGTGCATGTATGTATGTCTGCATGATGTATATATAGGATATGCTCAAGTCATAGTAATCTTCACGAAGATGAGATTAAAGAAATAAACCTAATATAGATTTGAACATATTATACTGTTGGTAACCACACACGTTATAACTCTTCTCTTGGTATCTATTTTAATAGTTTTATCTCCATTGTTGCAGAAGTATCAGAAACTAACGCATTTATAATTCACACTTTAAAGATAAACTCTTACTTGCGAACCGAGAAAAAATTTATGTAATTATATATAGATATAAACGAATGTGTTAATGTATTCATTATGTATACTAGTATTATCGTCTGTGTACATACTTTAATCCATCCATCTATGCATCATTGTTCATCATACATGTGTACATACACACGTGGATGGCAGATATTTAATTGCGTGTACAATCGTCAAAAGAACCCAAGCATTCAAAGTTATGTTAGTAACATAGTCGTTTATGTTAATTCATGCATTTATGAATTCCTACGTAGTTTGCGAACACTCATAAGAGTTTATCTTTAAGTGTAGATTATAAACGCAAACTCATTTCCGATTCTTTAGCAATAATAGTACTGAAAACTAATACGTGTGAATACAAAGAGAGCTGGCTCCAAACTGACGCCAAGCTGCCAATTTGGCGCGAACAGACATACATCGCATTTGCGATATCCAATATAATTACAAATATACACAATGATCACACATAATTACAATAAATAATAAAACAACAAACAACAAAACATATGACAATTTTATAAAGAAGGGGAAACATATAATTCCCCAAATAAGCAACACACCAGTACAATGTACAATAATAATGATATGATATACAATCATACCACGCTAACACAATATTAAGATTAGAAGGTGCATCAAGAACACAGCTATGACTTATGTTGTTAACTGTAGCATTGTGATTGCATTGTGGGTATTAGTCTTGTTATTTTATGTTTCTTATTTCTGAAGATCACCGTGTCATGTGTAAGTTATTGTTGTTGTTGTTTTGGTATTTACTCCAACCGTGATCGGTCAAAATTATTCTATTTGGTTATCTTATCTGTTATCAAATGAATTACAATTTAATAAACTGAAGACTAAATAGTTAATTCTTCGGATTACTGTTCAGATCAACACAGGAGCCCACATGGAATCCTGTATTTGCTAAATAGACAAAAGCACACTGTATCAACAAAGGTAGAAACTAAATTCACTTTTGTCTTCTCATTCATTCCCAAACATATCCTTGGGAGAGTTTGTACTAGGATATCAAATGCATTTTTTTTGTTTTTTCTGAATTTGAAATTATTTTGGGAGAGTTAGAATTATGACCCTATATCCTTTTTCTAATGCATTTTTTTTCTGAATTTGAAATTATTTTGGGAGAGTTAGAATTATGATCCTATATCCTTTTTCTATTTATTCTAAGTATGAAATACTTACTTGCGACACTGTTTCTAACCCAGGGCAGTGGACAAGATGCAGGGATAACCTGTCATCCAGGAGGTGCCAAGATTAGAGGGAGGGAAGAGGGTAGAGGGGAGTGGAGTATGTGACGATGGAAAGAGTGGGAGTGGTTTCTATGCCTTGTTTTTTGGCTACCTCCCACATAAGAGGGAAAAACCTTTGTTATATGTATGTATGTGTGTATGTATGTATGTATGTATGTATGTATGTATGTATGCATGTACATACATACATACATACATACATACATTATTACATACATACATATATGCATGCATACATACATACATACATACATGCATGCATACATACATACATACATACATACATACATACATACATACATACACTCTAATGTCTAGACTTCCCTGAATTCACGCAATCTGGACTTCGATTCTTCGACGTCCGAGGCAGAAACCTCTTGCCAGAAGACTCTTCGTCCTTTGTCAAAAGCTTTGCACAATGATCGGATTTCCCCGGCCCATCGACCTCTTCGAGAGATCGTCTCCCTACCCAGAAGCCATCGTCGTGTCCTTCGTCAGGAAGGAAGGTTCTCCTAAGGTTTCCTTCAGCGGCGCTACAGTCTTCACCTTCGACCCCTCAGCACCCGTCAGCCGAAGATCTCCCGGAACGTGGCTGAGAAGACTTCTGAAGAAGTTGAGACTCCGGAAGGTTCTCCTTCGTGGTTGAGGAGGCGAAAGACCATCGAGAATAGACTCTGGTCAAAGTTAAAGCTTTCACCTGAAAAGCAAATTACAAAACATTAGAAGAATAGAAAGACATTTAAGTATACATAATCAAATGAATTAGATACTATTGCACCAGGAGTATATGAAATATAAATGATATAACCCAAATTTAATATAACAAATTCAAAAGCTCCAGAAAAAGAAATACACAATTATTCCTGACGAAGACACTGTCGATGGATATTGCATCACCACAGGAGCCCTGCCGCTTAAACAACGAAGGAACCGCGTTGGTGAAAAAAAATATTTATAAAGACTCCCTTCACAAGGAAAACTATTACAAATATAAAAAAAATATATAAAATCAAAAGTCTCTTTTGGGTGTAATATATGTCTTGATATACCTGTTAGGATATCATGTCTCACTCCACAAGGAAAAGGTATTACAAATATGAAGGAAAATTAATGTGATGAATCTAGACTGATAATGTCTAAAATCAAAAGAAGTCTCTCTTGGATGTAATACAATAACTCTTGATACACCTGTTAGTTAGGATATCATGTCTTACACTGGAACATGTTGGGTTTTCAAAATACAAAAATTTCTCCTTTTGGGAGAAAAATCTCTTGTTGTAAAGAATCCACAAACACATTGCGTGCGCCTGCACGTTTGTGTGTGTGTGTGTGTGTGTGTGTGTGTGTGTGTGTGTGTGTGTGTGTGTGTGTGTATTGAACTATGTCATCAAAATATAGTGCACCCCTTTTTTAATTTGGTTAAACCTATCTTTTCCTTGGAAACCACTACAAACCAGGTGAAATTCTACAAGAGAAAAAATACATCATATACAGTGTACACTGCTGACGGTTACACATCATATTAAAAGAGAGAGAGAGAGAAAGAGAAAGAGAGAAAGAAAGAGAATTTTGTTCAGAAGTGTCTAAATGTATATCTACGCAGCCAGTTTGCATGTAAACGTTTTTTGCTGTGAATACTTTCATACTTTTTATATTTCGTTTTTGCATATATAGTTGCATTACATTCTATTCACGTATCTGTCTATATTTCGGTATGAACAATCTTTTCAACTCGTATCTTTCCATGTGATTACTGAATTTGAATTTATACAATGGAGTTTGAAGTTCTCTACTTCCTACGCCAAGGGTTAAAATTGTCCCAAAATATTTAGCTCCATCATGATCCCTTTCCACATTTGCTGAATCTCATACAGTTGGTGTGTGAGTACACCAAAGGGTTTTTAACATTCGTTCTTACATATGCCCTTTTACACTAGGCAACTAGTGACCGTCACTAGTGACGGTCACTAGTTGCCTACCATTATTATAGATTGAGCCTTTCACACAACGTCACTGCGGTTGCCCGTTTACGTATGTACAGCTTGAGGGCCCTTTCACACAAGGCAACTAGTGACCGTCACTAGTGACGGT
>NC_134811.1:3499578-3509578 GCF_046742065.1 Oratosquilla oratoria
GACTAAAATAATCCTAAACTATCTTGCATCACTACTTATATGGGCCTCAACGAGTTTAGTATCAACGACAACCGGTGGAGACGTAAGGCAATTATTACGAGGGTTGCCATGTACCATTTTAGAATTCTTGTGTCTCCTGTAGACATCTTGTTTGGAAATACGTAATTGGTTAGCTTATCTTCGATAACTCTACATGATTGTGCCACAAGAATCTCGTTGATATAAAGCACAATTAACAGGTTTTTACAGAAATTAACCTCAAATTACAGCCGATGGGGATGCATGGCAACTCTTTTAAGTGGTCGATTTTTTTTTCTTCAAAAAACCAGTAGCTGATAAACTCGTCTGTATTTCTGTGCCATTGTACCACGTAAATTCAATCAGATGTAGCAACATTGGCACAACAGCTGATAGACTTCGTCATCCTATCACTTTATTGTTCACAAAAACAGCAGAACAATGGCTGTTCTACCGCGTCCTGAAATACGTTATAATTAGTATGTAGACTCTTTACCTCCCCTTCCGTCTCCATCACCCTCCTTTCTTCCCGTTCCGTCAACGTCTCTTGTCTGCCTTCTTCTTCCTCCTCTTCTCTCCTCTGTTTTTCTTTCCATACTGTGTGCATTACGTGTGTGTGTGTGTGTGTGTGAGAGAGAGAGAGAGAGAGAGAATGCGCACTCTTGCACTTGTATGTGCACGCCCGAGTATGCGCATGCGCAAGCGTATACACGCAAACGGACAGACAAACAAACGACACAAAATAACCAAGTCACGGAGATTATTCCATTTTGCTTAGGCGTTTCTCTAAATGAACCGTGAAATAGGGAGATAAAAGCCAATGCATATTACTTAACATTCAGCAAATTGGTACAGCACTACGAGTATAACATTCGTCAACAGTTAGCAAATTGTATAACACTATTCACCATAATATAGTTTTTGCTTTTAAACACAGCGATGTTCCATCAACTAAGTGAAATTGCCTGGCCTTTACTGAAACAAAATCTGGTTAGAATTCTAGGATCACGCAAACACTGTTATCTAACATGAAACTTACGTTACGGAAGAGCTCCTGACCTAGCCTAACCTACCTTAACCTAACCTAACCTACCTTAACCTAACCTAACCTAATCTAACCTACCTTAACCTAACATAACCTGACCTAACCTAACCTAACCTAACTTAACCTAACCTAACCTACCTTAACCTAACCTAACCTAACCTAATCTAACTTAACTTAACCTAGGCTAACCTAATCTAACCTAACCTAACCTAGCCTAACATAATCTAACGTAACCATTTCATATACATAACATTTCAAATGTAAAAAAGAAAGTGAAAAATGTGTTTACGTAACATTGAAATAGAACCAAAATTCGTAAGTAGTAAACACTTGCACAACGTCGTCTATACCAGGCAACTGACGTCATCTGACACTATAGCCAGAATAAAGTCTCCCAAGTGATTCGTGGAGCAAACCTTTCAGGAAGCCGCAGCAATATTGCTTTTCCATCCGTGGCACAAATAACAACCAATTTCTGGTGTTAAGTTTGTCAGAGTTTAGAGACAAACAAGATACTTAAACCTTAACGTGAACAAGCTCTCTGATTGGTCACTGAGCAAGGGCGACATTGCTCTCGACCAATGAACGTAATTCGGTCGTGGATAGACTGATTCTCCAAGTATCGGTAGGCCGTAATTTGATTTGTGCTCTTCTTTTGAAAGTTTGTGCGCGCGCGAAAGTGATAGACGTTGTTGTGCTGTCATATTAAACCATAAAGATCTAGTAACGAATATGTAGAATGATCAAAGACTGGAGAGCATTTGATGCGTGAATTGTTATTGTAAATCTATTGTTTTCGCAAGTGGTTTCTGTGACTATCAAGGCACCGGGAACAGATTTTTCATCCATCAAAGAGAAGCCTAGGAGACACTATACGGTGAGTACAGAACTACAACACAAACAAGATCCACAGACACTTAGTATAGGATGAAGGACTGCTTACGTATATTGATGCTTAAGGCCCAGTTACATCAAGCTTACGGCCTGTTTCCGACCACCGGCGGCCAGGTTGATTTGTGTTGTTCCTCTGTGTATAAAAAGGATTCAAGACAATGCAATTGGAATCAACCTCCCTCGTCATGAAGATGAACATGAAATAACCATCCGGCGCTAACCATAAGAGAAAGTGCAACTGTCGAAGGTGGTCGGAAACAGGTCGTGAGCTTAGTGTGACTGGGTCTTTAGATATTTTAGCTAAGTTTGATTTATATAATGATGTTTACATGTTCCCATATTTATTCTTAATATTTACAAGGTTTCGTTGTAACTTTACATCAAATATTGCTTATGTTCGAATTTCTTCTCGTTGTGTTCTTTAATTGTATTGTCCAAAACCACACGATCCTGTAGTTGTGGTGTTAGATGTAATGAACATGTTACATATGAAGAGGCCTTTGTATGACCAATATTTACTTACTGACTGCATAACTTTTCAGTGCATTTACTTGAGCTTGCTAGCACTAGCATACATGTAACCTTTCTTGCGTCTACAGTCACGAACAAAAGTTTTGATCCACTCAGTTTTTAATGATATAAGAATAAAATTATTTGTGTAACATATTTGTATCTATTCGAGAACTGTACGCTAAACACTACATAGGAAAATATATCACATCCTTGACAAATATATATATATATATATATACATATATTATATATATATATATATATATATATATATATAAAATAATAATAATAATAATAATAATAATAATAATAATAATAAAATCAAAATCATGTTCACGTTGTGTAGACTGTCAAAACTTTTATTCGTGACTATACATAGTTATACAAGATGTCTGTGCCAGTATCGTGTAAAGGCCACTTCATACGTTCAACACAAAACATCTGCAACTCGAGCAGATTTGTACACTTACAGGTAACATCACTCACAGCACCCGAGGCCTAGTTCCCGAGGTGAGTGTTACTTTATTTTATTATCTTTTTTTAGACGTTGTAAAGATCCGCAACCTCAGAGCAACACAGGGCTATTTGAGTGATCCGCTATTTGTCTTTACAAGCTCATAATTGGGGTGGTTAATCTTAACAAGCTCATTCTGATCTAACTTAACCGAACCGGACCTAACCTTACCCAACCTAACCTAACCTAACCTTACCTTACCTTACCTTACCTTACCTTACCTTACCTTACCAAACCTAACCTAACCTAACCTAACCTAACCTAACCTAACCTTACGTAACCTTACCTAACCTTACCTAACCTAACCTAACCTTACCTAACCTTACGTAACCTTACCTAACCTTACCTAACCTAACCTAACCTTACCCAACCCAACCCAACCCAACCCAACCCAACCTAACCTAACCTAACCTAACCTTACCTAACCTAACCTTACGTAACCTAATCTAACCTTACCTAACCTAACCTTACCTTACCTTACCTAACCTAACCTTACGTAACCTAACCTAACCTAACCTAACCTTACCTAACCCAACCCAACCTAACCTTACCTAACCTTACCTAACCTTACCTTACCTAACCTAACCTTAATTGAATGACAGTCACTGTTGAGGTGATTTATATTTACAAGCTTGTTACTGGAGTTGATACTCTTTAAAATCTAATATGTGGGATAGTTTATCTTTACACAGATGCTCTGGGATTGTTGATATTTACAATGTCCATTTTTTTTAAATGGTTCTAGTTATAGTCTTGTTTTAGGTTATAGTTACAATGGTTCAAATGGTAAATGCGTTGAAAATGCACCGTTTTCGAACAGATATTATGGTGGTTAGTATGCTAAAATGTGACACAAAATGGGTATGATTAAATATGGAAAATTACTGGGTAATCGTAGATGATAAATATTAAGAAAACTATTGGGAATATTGGGATGAAATGTAGGTAACTGTAAACGAACGCTCACAATTGCTTAGAGCATAGGAAGACGTCAAATAATAAACAATAAAATACAATAAGTATATTTTTTTATTATAAACGAAAAGAAACGAAAAAAAATTGCAACAGTTGCCAATGATATAAAAATGTTGTTGCTGTAGATTATGCAAAATAGAATTGCTTTTATCAAGGTTAATTTGTCTTGATAGACAGCTGTGTGCGTTACTGCTGGATACTAATGCGTTATCGAGAAATATATATGTATACATATACACTTTGTATAGACATACATACCCACACATACCCACACGCGCGCGCACACACACACACACACACACACACACACACACACACACACACACACACACACACACACACACACACACACACACACACACACACGCACGCACACACACACATACACATACACACATACTGTATATATAAATATATATATATATGTATATACATATATATATATATATATATATATATATATATAAATATATGTATATATACACATACATATATAGTACGCATTGACGAAAATGCACCCCAGATTTTTTGGTAACGCACTACCTCTCGGGCGGTAACGCGCCCAGCTCTGTTGATAACATTCTCGGGTAACACAAATATGGCGACGACCCGCAGATGACCAAACCTCGCAAAGGCGGAGCGAAATTATCCATAAGGATTGAGGTGCTAGTTAACAACAGATCATACGAGACAGAGAGGTGGGGAGAGAAAGTGAGAGAGGAGAGAGTGAGTGAGAGTGGAGAGAAAGTGAGAGGGGGAGAGAGTGAGGGGGAAATTGTGAGACGGAACAGTGAGAGGGGAGAGTGAGAGGGTAGAGAGAGTGAGATGGGGAAGAGAGTGATAGGGGAGAGAGAGTGAGAGGGGGAAGAGTGAGAGCGGAGAGTGGCGGGAGAGAGAGAGAGAGAGAGAGAGGAAGAGAGGAGAGAGTAGGAAGGAGGGATAGGAGGTGAGAAGAAAGACTGAGGTTAAATTAGGATAGGGAGATGGAAGGAGGGATTCCATATATAAAATATAACAAATCTCAGATTGTTACTTAACAGCCATAATTCTTCGGTTTATAGAACAACAACTCGGGAAACCAATATGGTCAGGAGCCATGGCAACCGTGATTAATCTAATTAAATCAGCGAAATTAACGAGCTGCATTAACGTAGAAGAATCAAGCAGGAGTCTATTAATTACCAGTTCTCAAACAATGCGTCCCCAGCAGTGTAGATAAGGTCCTGATAGCTCCCTTGAACTACTTAAGGGAGTTGCCAGATGTCTCTATCGAGAGTAATTGTCTCAAATTCTGTGAAGCCAGCAGTCAATCAGTCAGTCAGTCAATTAGTCAATTCAAGTCCTCTGCTGAGAAAAGACCTCTCTCAGACAATTACATGACTCGAACAACTGCACCAACCTCTGCCACGTCATTCCTGCAAACTTCTATCTCGTCTCTCCACTCTCTGTCTAGTTTACCTCTTCCACGCTTCCCATCTCGCGGCATCCAATCAGTAACACACTTGCTACATTGTCCATCATTCTTTCGCTCTAATGTTCCAGCCCAGTTCCATTATATCTGCTGTACCGCCTCCATAATGTCTACCACGCCCATCTGCTTCCATACTTAACTTTTCCTCTTCCTATCTCTCAGCGTTATTCCCAACAATGATCTTTCCATTCTCCTTTGTGCACGTCGTAGGTTTATCTCCAACGTCTTCGTCATTTTCCAGGTCTCACATTCATACATTATAGCTGGATTTATGTAGCAATTGTAAAATGTGTGTTTTAGACACATTAACAAAAAGCCTGTTATGATGTACTAATGTTTACCAAACATTTTCCAACCCATTGTGATGCGCCTTTTTATTCAATTTCTATGATTAAACTCTTTAATTTCAAGCCTCACCACCGATTATAATTCTATACAAATCTCGCATCCATACATTATAGCTGGATTTATGTAATGATTGTAAAGTTTGTGTTTCAGACAAAAGCAAAAAGCCTCTCATAAGGTACTTACATTTACCAAACATTTTCCAATCAATTGTGATACACCTTTTTATATAATTTCTTTGAATATTTTCTTTAATTTCAAGACTCATAATCGATTGTAATTCTATTCACATACCAAGGGCTTTTTCCACCCTATTAGGGAGGTAGCCAAAGTGAAAAGCCATATCTCCACTTCCATCCATTTCATCCTCACCCGTTCCACCCACATCCACCTCCCTTTCCTTCCTCTCACTATAGTTGTCTCACCAAATAGATCAAACAAAGTGGCACTAAAGATACGAGAACATCTCAACAGAAACTAGGTAACCAGTTTGTGAGGTTAGTGTCATAACCTCCCAATACAATCATTCACACCAATGCAAAGAACATCAGGTCTTTATTTTGAATATACTCCTTTTATGCCTTTACCTCCCTTTTCTCCGTTCTCCCTGGTACCCGTATGCCATCTATACTGTCCATTTCCCCTTCTGATAACACAAACCATTCATTCATTCCCTTCTTCTTCCTTCGTAATTCCCCCTCTGTTCTTCTTCAGACACCTTTTTTGTCCTCACCTTCCACCCCCATGTACTCCAGTTACCACGAAGACTTATACATCCTTACACATTTCCTTTCTTCATCAGTTTATGTCTCTCTGTCCGATTTCCTGCCTCAGTCATGTCCCTGTCCCGATCTCCAACCCCTGTACCTCAGGCTGCCAGTACCTAGACCTTCCTTCACTCCCTCTACTTCCCATGGGTCCCTCTCAGACCCAGTCTATACTCCCGACCTCCTGTTTCGGACCCAGTCCCTCCCCCCGGACCTCCCACTCCTTCTCCTGCAGCCACCAGGAGGTGGCGAGTTGTCCGTCATGACTCACGGGACCCGAGAGTAATTGATAGTCCCTCGAGGTCTCCTAGCCTGGCTTCTCCGTAGTACGCAGCATTCTCCACTCACATCCAGACCTCCTCTTGCGTCCCACTCCATCCCCCTTCTCCGTGTCGTGTCCCCCTTTTCTCCTCCTCCTCCTCCTCCTCCTCCTCTTCCTCCTCCTCCGCCTCCTCCTCCTCCTCCTCCTCCTCCTCTTCCTCCTCCTCCGCCTCCTCCTCCTCCCGCCCCTCTTCTCTCATTTCTACTTCTCTTACGTTCCTCAACGTTGTCTCTTCATTTTCTTTTGTGAATTAAATGTAATGCTCCATTCGCATCCACATATATTTTTCTCTCCTACTTTCTCCCCTTCACCTTCTCCGTGCCCCCATTTTCTCCTCCCCCCTCCTCCCCCTCCTCCCCCGTCCCTCTTTTCTCATTTCCACTTCTCTTACGTTCCTCAACTTTTTCTTCATTTTCTCTCGTGAATTAGATGTAATGCTACATTCGCATCCACACTTACTCTTCTCTCCTACTTTCTCCTCTTCCCCCATCCCCCTTTTCCCCCTTTTCTCCTCCTCCCCCTCACCCCGTCCCTCTTCTCTCATTTCCACTTTCCTTTCGTTCCTCAACTTTCTCTTCATTTTCTCTTGTGAATTAGATGTAATGCTCCATTCGCTTCCACACTTTCTCTTCTCTCCTACTTTCTCCCCTTCACCTGTCCCCCTTTTCTCCTCCTCCCCCCCCCAAGCCCCTCTTCTCTCATTCAAACTTGTTCCTCAATTTTCTCTTCGTTTTCTCTTGTAAATTAGATGTAATGCTCCATTCACATCCACACTTACTCTCCTACTTTCTCCCCTTCCCCTTCTCTCCTTCTACTCCCTCGCTCACATTTCTCTCATTTCTTACGTTCCTCAACTTTGTCTCTTTATTTTCTCTTGTAAATTAAACGTAATTCTCCATTCACACCCACACTCTTTTCTCCTACTTTCTCTCCCTTCCCCTTCTCTCCCCCTCACTAGCTACCCCCTCGCTCAAACTTCTCTCGGTTCTGTTCTCTTATGATTATAAACTGAGTAATTCTTTATCCATTTTAGACCTCTTCCCTCATACCCACCCTTCCACCTTCCCTCTCCATCTCTTCCACCTCCCTTCGCCTACTCTCCTCCACTTTTTCTTTCCATTTCCAAAATTATTTCGTCGTTAATCCTTATATTTTGTTTTCTTTCTCTGATGCAAAAGAAGAAGAATGCGCAGTTGATTCAAGAGCATTACTGTGAATTACATTAATTTTTAATGTACATTTTATATAATAGATTCCAAATGTATAATACTTTTATTTGTACTTTGTACCTATGTGCATTACGTTATATTTATGGAATTCTCTTTGTATTCATTCATTTTCTTGCACAGCTTCTGCCAACAACGTACTTGGATATAAATGATTTTAATCAAGCGTTCTCTCTCTCTCTCTCTCTCTCTCTCTCTCTCTCTCTCTCTCTCTCTCTCTCTCTCTCTCTCTCTCTCTCTATCTATCTCTCTTTATCTCTCTTTCTTTATCTCTCTCTATCTCTATCTCTCTCTCTCTCTCTCTCTCTCTCTCTCTCTCTCTCTCTCTCTCTCTCTCTCTCTCTCTCTCTCTCTCTCCTTTTCACAACTTTCAAACTACCTAACTGATCACCCCCATAAAAAGAGATGAAAGAACGTTTTACTGTGAAGGAATATACTCTGAAAATGCAATGCAGATCGTTCAAACTTAGAAATGTATTCTACAACTTCAGTAACTAGATATGCAGATCCTTGTCTACCTAGGAAATTTGTCTTTCACATTGTCAAAAGGCCCGGACATAGTAGATAATGTATTACATTTATCGTGTTTTGCTCTCCTATTGCTGGGAATGCATTTTGTGATGAATGATGGTTCTTCATCATTACTACCATCGATATTTTTAATAAGTTTGAAATCATCATCATATTCCTTAACAAAGTTCCCCCAAATATTTTCACTTTATGAAGATACTTTACAATATATCTATAATCCTTAACAAAGTTTTACCAAATATTTTTACTTTATAAAGATACTCTACAATATACCTATAATCCTTAACAAAGTTCTCCCATTTTCTTTTTTTACTTTACAAAGATACTCTACAATATATCTATGATGTATGTTACGTGTTCTTACCTTTGATGAACATTCCTGACTAACAACTTCATTTCTTGTCTATAGTATATATTTTTTCATGTTTAATGAACTAAAGTGGCCTTAAAACGAAACCCTGAGGAACTCCACTCATAACATTTCACCAACTAGAGGCTTGTCATTCATTTGCCATTCCATTATTCAATTCAACTTTCTACCAACAGCAAATTTATACCCATTTGATCATAATTCATTATGTAAGTTGTATATGCTAAACATATAAACCACGGTACGTATAACAAAAGCAGCCCAAGTACGATATCCTGAGGAACTCCACTCGTAACAACTATGCAGCTAATCACGAAGGATCTGAAGCTATTTTACATGTACCCCATATTTATACAATGCTGTTGTTTAATATTTTAGAGATCATTTCAACGTTGAGGAAAGTCGTCTGGCTCAACTTGTGGGACTTTGTCATTCCCGAAAGGGGTCCCTGGACCCCATTCTTAGAATGGGGGAGATTAGAGCTTTGTTAATCGGTCCTGCTTCCGATTGCTTCACCCGCAGATGACGTCGATAGGGTCTATGTTTATTACAAAACCACCAAAACCTCCATATAATGGGAGGAACCTCTTGAAATTTATGAATTCAATTCGGTCTTGTATGACACGTAAACGATACCAATCACAGTTTCTTATCTTTTCTTCTTAAGAAAGGCTAAATATGATTATTGAGAAGGTAATATAACCTTTACCATTCTACTGACAAAATGTTACTATTTGTTTATTTTAGAAAGTGAGAGAATACATACCTAGATTGGATGCGCACTGTGTCTTGACAGAATCTGCAATGACTGTTTTTTGAAGTTTGCTTAAGATAGTCGCACCGGAGTGTTTAAGATAGACTTTTATTATAAACATTTTGTTCAGTTTTCATTACTGAAGATTAACATACAAACTTTTAATTTTCTGACGATTAATTCCTTCTTTTCCAAATATAGGGATAATGTCTGAATTTTAATTTGATAAGTATATTTCCAGTTTTGATAATTTCA
>NC_134811.1:3517078-3527078 GCF_046742065.1 Oratosquilla oratoria
TTTTTTTGTAACCACAGCAATCTCTGTCATAACAAAGAAAATCAAATCACCAGTAGGATTATAAAAGAATAAAAAGAGATTGATTATTGTTAAATCTTGTTTTGATTCTATTTTGAAAGTTGGAACGAAATACCTAGTATATGATGCGTAAGCAAAATTCGAATTGAAAACGCGGAAGAACTAGAAAAATGTAAAGATTAGGTTAGATTTTTCAATTGTGGAAATTGAACTTGAAATCATTAAATGACAGAGGAACAACACTCGTCTTTCCTTTAAAAATAAATAAATAAATAAATAAATAAATAAATAAATAAATATAATAAATAAAAAAAGATGTCGGTCGTCCTTCTATATGATGGAAGAATTAAAGTTAATTAAGGCAATTTATGGTTTTTATTTGTAAATTCTCAGGAATAGGCATCGTTATAGGAATAAAAAAAATATGAATGAGCTAGAAATCGCGAATTTTGTTGGGAAAAACTCAACATTTAATAATAATTGCTTCTATTGACCATTTCTCTCTCTCTCTTTTTCTCTCTTTTTTTATATATTTTTTTATATTTCTTCTGGCTGTCCTAAAACGAATTTATTCAGATTAAGAATAAAAAAGAACTTCTGTAGTCTATTATTATTTTTTGTGTATTCCAAATTTAGTCGATATAACAGCTACTTTATTTTTATCTTTATTTGATTTATTAATTTGATATATTTGTCATTATTGTCTTTTAAGCAAAGCAAATCCATCTTTTGTTCAGAAGCCTTAACTCTTTTACTACGCGCGCGCGCGTGCACACACACACACACACACACACACACACACACACACACACACACACACACACACACACACACACACACACACACACACACACACACACACACACACACACACACACACACATCCTAAAGTGGGGTAAAGGAAAAACAAGAGGTAATGAAAAAAATTAAAAAGGATAGTTGCAGAAGAGATCTGAAAAAGAATAGCTTCTCACACAGAGTGGTAGATATTTGGAACAGACTGAATGAAGAAACAGTGAATGCAAAAACTATACAAGAATTTAAGATGGGTGCTGAAAGATACAAAAGCGGGTCACTACGAGCATAGCTCTCTTCCCGTAAAATAATACTAGGTAAATACAACTAGGTAAACACACACGCGCACACACACACACACACACACACACACACACACACACACACACACACACACACACACACACACACACACACACACACACACAAACTCCCTTTTCCGTGAGATTCCAGCTTCTCTCACACTATTTCTTCTCGTGAGATTCTTGTTTTCATTTTCCATCTGCCAGCCTTTGCCACCTGCCACGCCTACAAACTCACTTTATACTTTGGTCTCTGCCATCTGGCTGATCCCAAAAGCGGCTCCAACTACCTGTCACCCACCTGGCAGCCACTTAACGACCACCACAAGCCAATTCCCAACAACAGAGCCAAGTCATTAACAGCTCATTAACAACCCAATCAGTGCGGTAACAGCCATCAGCCCGGGCATTTTTGCCGTCCCAGGCAGAAATGGCGTTTTATACAGAGCATAAAGCAGAGGGGAAGAAAACCCGGACCTACCGTGGAGAGGCCCGGAAATAGAAAGACTTCGGCGGCTTCGTTCCACGGATTTTCGCGTCTCGTTGTCCGTCTCTTTTCCTTCTACTCCAAGTTTTCTTCTTCTTTCTTCTTCTTCTTCTTCTTCTTCTTCTTTTCCTTCTTCTTCTTCTTCTTCTTCTTCTTCTTCTTCTTCTTCTTCTTCTTCTTCTTCTTCTTCTTCTTTTTCTTTTTCTTTTTCTTTTTCTTCTTCTTCTTCTTCTTCTTCTTCTTCTTCTTCTTCTTCTTCTTCTTCTTCTTTTTTATTCTTCTTCCTTCACAGCCACCTCCTCGTTCATTACCTTCTCCTCCTCTTCCTCCTCCACTTCTTCTTCTTCTTTTTCCTCCTTTTTCTTCCTTCACAGTATTCCTTGTTCATTGCCTTCTCCTCCTTCTACTCCAAGTTTTCTTCTTCTTCCTCTTTCTTCTTCTTCCTTCACAGCCACCTCCTCGTTCATTACCTTCTCCTCCTCTTCCTCCTCCTCTACCTCTTCTTCTTCCTCTTTCTTTTCCTTCCTTCACAGCCTCCTCCTCCTTCATTACCTTCTCCTCCTCCTCCTCCTCTTCCTCCTCTTCTTCCACCTCTTCTTCTTCTTCCTCTTTCTTCTTCCTTCACAACCACCTCCTCGTTCATTACCTTCTCCTCCTCTTCCTCTTCTTTTTGTTTCTTCACATCTTCTTCATCCTCCTGTCTTACTTCTTTTTCTCCTCATCCTCCATCTTTACTTTCTATTTCTTCTTCTGTTCCTTCGTTCCTTCTTTCCCATCTCTTCCTCTTTTTGTTTCCTTCTCTTTATCCCTCTCTTCCTCCTTTATTTTTTCCATTTTCCTCCTCGTCCTCTTCTTCATGTTTCCGTTTATCTTCGACATCTTTTTTTTATCACTTCACATTTTCCTTTCCTTTCTTTATTTTTTATCCATTTTACCTCATCCTCTGCTCTTCCTTCTCCTCTTCTTCCTCTTCCTCTTCTCCACATCCTCCTCCTCCTCCTCCTCCTCCTCCTCCAATTTCTTTTGTTTCTCCAACTCTTCTTCCTCCTCATTTGTCTTCTCTTTCTCTTCCTATTTTTCCTGCTTTTCGCCCTTCACCCTCTGCTCCTCCTCCTCATCTCCCACCTCCTTCTTCTCCTCCTCCTCATCGCCCACCTCCTCCTTCTCCTCCTCCTCATTTCCCACCTCCTCCTTCTCCACCTCCTCTTTTCCTACATTCTCCTTCTCCTCCTCCTCATCTCCCACCTTCTCCTTCTCCTCCTCCTCATCTCCCACATTCTCCTTCTCCTCCTCCTCATCTCCCACATTCTCCTTCTCCTCCTCCTCATCTCCCACATTCTCCTTCTCCTCCTCCTCATCTCCCACATTCTCCTTCTCCTCCTCCTCATCTCCCACCTTCTCCTTCTCCTCCTCATCTCCCACATTCTCCTTCTCCTCCTCCTCATCTCCCACATTTTCCTTCTCCTCCTCCTCATCTCCCACATTCTCTTTCTCCTCCTCATCTCCCACATTGTCCTTCTCCTCCTCCTCATCTCCCACATTCTCCTTCCCCTCCTCCGCGTCTCCCACATTCTCCTTCTCCTCCTCCTCATCTCCCACCTTCTCCTCCTCCTCACCTCCCACATTCTCCTTCTCCTCCTCCTCCTCATCTGTAACCTTCTCCTCTCATTTTTATCATCCTTCCTTTTCTTGTCCTTATCTTCCTCAACCTTCCACTTCTTCTTTTTCTCTTTCTTCTTTTTCTTGTTTTTCTTCAATTTGTTCTGTTCTTATTTATTTCTAATTTTCTTTTTCTTCTTCTTCTTGTTTTTCTTCCTCTTGTTCTTCATCTTCTTCTTTTTCTTCTCCTTCGTTTTCTTCTTCTTCTTCTTCTTCTTCTTCTTCTTCTTCATCATCATCTTTTTCTTCCTTTTTTTCTTCTTTTCTTCTTCATCATCTTACTCTTCATCTTCTTCTTTTTCTTCTTCTTCCTCCTCTTCTTCCTCCTCCTCCTCATCCATAGATATCATCATATTCATTAAGATAATCATCACTGCTATCCTATCATTATCATTATGATCATCATCACAATTGTCATCATATCCATATCCCACTATAAGCGCAACACGACTACCACAGTAATAATTACCCTTATCACTCGTATAATTTTTTGTGTATTACTGTTCTCGTGTGTACATGTGACAGCTTGATTTTTTGTGTCATTGTTTCGATTCGTCTTTATCAGTGCTAATCTCAATTATATATATTTATGATTTTGACATTTTACTGATTATATTTCTTGTATCACATTGTCCCTCTATCGTTATCAAACAGAAAGTATGATCATATCATTATGTCTACGTTAACTTTTGTCCAGTTTCTTATGGTTACTAAAACGGTGAAGAGTTAATTCATAATACTACTGGTTACTATCTTAGTACTGATAGTTTCTGCGATACGTCAGTACTATTGCCATTATGGTTCGGAAAATGCTGAATTAGTATCGCCATATTTGTAATAGGCGTGGCCAACGAAACACTGATTATGAATAAAGTAGTAATTGTACAACACTACAAAGACAATACGTGCGCTCACGTTAGGGACGAAAACAAGACTAACTGACAAGCTTACTTAACTCATTAAACTCCGATGACAAGATTCCTTGTCATTTGGTCAAATAAAAAAAAAAATCATAAAACACCAAAATGTTTGATCAAACACCAGAAAAATATGACGTCAGTCCTCGCTTCGCTCGCGAGCGAAGCGAGGAGGACTGACGTCATATTTTTCTGGTGTTTGATCAAACATTTTGGTGTTTTATGATTTTTTGTTTTATTTGACCAAATGACAAGAATTTTGTCATCCGAGTTTAATGGGTTAACGCGGGAAAACATACACAATTCGTCTTGGGTCTCTTACAAAAAAAGCGCAAATAAATATACAATAACAGTAATAGAATCAATATACAATAATAAATATACAATACTACAAGTACGTATGTATAATATACAAGGAATGTTCAATGCTATCATTGCATATTGACATCTATACCATTGTTTATAGTGGATTGAAGGTCACGGACCCTTGGGCCCGCTATGATCACTTGCTCCTTTCGTTAACCGTTTTTTTTACTGAAACCTCAGGCATATCACAAGATTAGTTACAGAAAATGGGTAATTAGATATTCTATGTAAATGTTGTTATTCAATATTTGTGCACTTGTGTCCAAGAACATTTCTGTAATTTAGTTTTACCTATTCCCTACTAAAAGAACTTCAGTTGCCAATATACATATATATATGTATATATATATATATATATATATATATATATATATATATGTATATATATATATTAAAAATGAAAATTATATTTTAGATCGAGATAATTCTAATGAGTAGAACGTTCTACTACTAATAAAAGGTTCATCCTTACTTGATGGTTCTTCTGTCGACAGTTGTCAATATCTAACCGTCATCCTCAACAGACGCTAGTGCTCTAGTCCGATCAAGCGCAAATTTCCCCTTAAAAAAAAAAAAAAAAAAAAAAAAAAAAAATATATATATATATATATATATATATATATATATATATATATATATATATAATTTATATATAATATATATATATATATATATATATTATTCTTGGTAGACTGAAGGCCATTCAGACAGGTGTCCATCCTGAAACCCCCGAGGAGACGGTCAAACTAGCCACTGAAATTGCTGGCTTCGGCATTCAAGACCATAGATGGAGGCTAGCTAAATACCGCCTAAATTCTAGACAAGGAAAGGTTAATTTAATGTATAAAGAGAGATATGACGTCATCAAGAGGACAGTCGATGTTGTAGCTTCTCATGATCTTATTGTGTTCTTTAAGACGCTATCACACTGGACTATTTTTCCTCCGATTGTTGAAGCAAATTTGCAGCCTTCAGCTTTCGGGAAGGAATCTAATATGCTGGAGTAAGATGATTTTCATTCAATATATCAAATAACATTCTATGTATTTTTGTTGAGAATACAAAACAGTTTGCCATAGTGATCTGGTCGGCGGAAAAAGTCCTCGAGGTGTGTGGTACCTCCGACTAATCGGAGGTGGGAGGTAAAAATATCCCAGGTGTGATGACCCTTTTAGTGACCTGATCTCCTCCTTTGGGTCGACCGCCCAGGGAGAATGAGCCACACAACTCTCAGCCAGAAGTAGTCAGCTGGGTTAAACACATCAAGTGTGAATTTTGCTCTGTCAACAAAGGCATTTTCGACTCGTTTACATGCCTACGAGCATCTACAAACAAACACGGAGAAACGCAGACAGAAGTGGAATATGTGGAAGATAAGCAGAGAGTTCATGAATGTGTGCAGGAATAGAGTTTTCCGCGTTGGGTACCTTACCTGACTCGAGGTACTTGGAATTCTTTCCCCCGTTACTCTTCGGGTGACGTCTTGATTTTCCTCTCACGGTTGATTAAATTGGGTTGTCTATACCTTCCGTGTGGTATGTTTTTTTCACAGTATGTCAAAGAGGGTTTAATTTTGTTTGTGCTTAGTTTGGTTTAGTTTGGTTAATGAAGGTTAGGTTATTTTAGCTTAGATTTAGTTTGATTTAGTTTGGTTGAATTAGGTTAACTTAGGATGATGTAAAGGTAGGGTGGGCTTGGGGAGGTGAGGTTAGGTGAAGTTAGGTTAGGTTAGGTTAAGTTAAGGGAAATGAGGCTAGGTTGGCGGGAGATGAGGTTAGGTTAGGCTAGGCTACCCTAGGCTATCCAAGGCTAGGTTAAGTTAGGTTAAGTTAAGGGAAATGAGGCTAGGTTAGCGGGAGATGAGGTTAGGTTAGGCTAGGCTACCCTAGGCTATCCAAGGCTAGGTCAAGTTAGGTTAGAGAAGGTTAGTATTGTGGCTGCTAAGTTTAGGAAGGAAAACGAGTTCGGGAAAGGACCCAAAAAGGGAAACAAATACGCTTTTGACTATCAATATACTGAAGATGTGCTTCTCGCTCCACTTCTTCGTCTTAAGATGTTTGTGTCTATTACCATCGATTTCATTAAGAGTCTAGATGCTGCTCCAAGCTTCCGAAACCGATACAAGTCCGATTCTGATACCGATACCTGTAATGATTGTGATTCATGGTTGTTCTCTGTCCCTGCATATGGCTTGGGAAACAAGTGCTTTATGAACAAAATTCCTTTATTAATCATATATCGGAATCGAAAGCTTAGAACAGTATCGGAGACCGTATCGGAATCGGAAATTTTAGAGCAATATCGGAATTCGTATCGGAATTGTTAATTTATTTTATTTTATTTCGTCCCATCATTATTTATTCACTTACGGGGAAGCCCCTTCAGCGATGAATGAACCAATTAACGTCTTACTACCTGCGTTATGTGCCTATGGGATACTAGTCACGTAGGTACAATGCTATCACATATTCTCTTTTGGACTGGCCCTAGTCGCCCTCTGTTTAAACACCCTTGGGCATATGCAAGAGCCTGAGATTAAAATAAACTCCCTTTAATCCATTAATGACGCAAGATGGAGGGTTAGCGCATGTAGAGTGGAACAAGACTCGTTTTCCTCCTTTCTGGCGTAATGTTGAAGCGTGCGAGTATACTCTTCAGAGGTTCTTGTTCAGTAAAGATTTATTGTCAATATTTTTCGTTAGTTTTCAAATTATTTTCGGTCATATTGACGATCATAGTTAAAAGTCATTAGATTTTTTTTCTAATCTTTGGTTGATATTGAAAGTATAGGGAATTTCATGATTGGCAATAGAACAGACGTATTGACAATGTCGTAATTGTCTCTAGATTTATTGTCAATATTTTTCGTTAAATTTCAAATTATTTTCGGTCATATTGACGATCATAGTTAAAAGTCATTAGATTTTTTTTTCTAATCTTTGGTTGATATTGAAAGTATAGGGAATTTCATGATTGGCAATAAGACAGACGTATTGACAATGTTGTAATTGTCTCTAAATGATAATATTGGGCCCTGTTAACAAACAAAGAGGAGTTGCATTGTGTTTAAGGCTCGTTTCACACGTATAAACTTTTCGCCGTATGCCGTCTACGACACGACGTCGTGTTGTTCTCAAATAACCATGGGTGTTTATGGGCGGTTTCACACGTCAACACCACGACCCCGTGTGAAAGCGTCCATAGACCACCATGATTATTTGAGAGCACAACGCCGTGTCGTGCACGGCGCACGGCGAAAAGTCTGTACGTGTAAAACGAGCTTAAGAAGACCAAAAACCACCACATCATGAGAGCTCACGGTGAATCACACCTTACCTGACAAGACCACAAGAGAGATTACCTCTGCTTACTGCCATACGAGAACCGCATGCGTTGATATATTCTTCACACAGCTTAATTATGCTAACAGAAGAGTTGAATATCCATGAATAATGTGATTAGTCTCTACCTGAATATTCATAGGTCCGGCCGCCTGGGATGCATTAAGAAGCCTTGGCTACCGTGCACTAGTACAGTGTCGTCAAACTGTCGGTATACTGTTGGTACTCTTTGCGGAGGTCCAAATTTGACCCTGAGTATATCAGTGTTATGTAAATACATCTTCCGATTTGTTACATTAATACTGCTTTCTCTACAAATAATGATGATGGTAATAATGATGATAATAATGATAATGATATTCAATGTATATATATATATATATATATATATATATATATATATATATATATATATATATATATATACCAATAGCCTTTTCTCTCTTATAAGGAAGGTAGCTGTAGAGCTAAAGTCAAATGCACGTACCTACTCCCGCTCATTCCACTCCTACCCGCTACCCTTTACCCTCTCTTATCTTAGCTCCTCATGGATGACGGGTCATCCCTGTATCTCGCTCACTGCCCTGATCCAGAAGAATGGAGCAAGATACAGTACATACACAGCAAGGCAGCTTCACTTAATCGGCAACCCCCTCCCCCCTTCGGGCTGCGCCAAAATATTCTTACATAAGCATCCCCTACCCCCCATCCCCCGCCTCCCTCATCCTTGCATAACATTATAAACTATATACATTAACTCTCCACTCATCCCTATCTTCTTCCTTTTCCCTTACTTGCTCAACAGACATTCCATTTTTATCAACGCCCCCTTCACCCCACACATCCATCTCATCCTCGGTCGTCCCCTCAAATTCACTCCTTCCACCTCTGCCTTCCACACCTCTTTTACTAATCTTTCATCGCTCATTCTTTCCATGTATCCAAACTATCCCAATAATCTTTCATCAGCCTTATCTACCATTACTTTCCCACTCCCGCTCGCTACTTCACCTCGTTTTTTTTTTACTCAATCCAACCTAGCAACCCCTACCATACTTCTCAGACATTTTATTCCAAATAAATTTAAACTTTTCCTCTCTGCCTCTCTTAAATTTCAAGCCTCTGCCCCATACAATGCCGTCAGTACAATCACCCCTTCATACAATCTCCTCTTTGCATTCATTCCCAGTTGCCTGTTTCTCCTCATAATTTTTCATCCCCATCTCTCCTTTTAGATTTACATCCAACTCACTGCCATCCTCCGCCCTTGTTCATCTCATCACCTTATTTTTACTCACATTTACCTTCGTCTTTTTCCTATTACATGGCTTCACAGCTTTTGTCACTAACTCCCTTGATCCTTCCTCTGATCCTGCCACAAGAGTAGTGTCATCAGAAAACAACTGGCTCGCCTTCCACTTTTCTCTACTTTAACTATTTCCAGTCCCCTACCCATTACTCTCGCATTTGCCTACCACACTACCCCACCCATGTACACACTGAACAACCACGGCGACATGAGACATCCCTGACGCAGGCCCACTTTTACTTTAAGCCACTCGCTCTCTCCATTTCCTATTCTAACACAGGCTCTACTACTCCCGTGAAAAATCTTGACTGCCCTGAACAGCTAGCACCCAATTCCATATATTCCCAAAACCTCCCACAGTGCCTTCTTGTCTATCCTGTCATAAGCCTTTTCCAAACCCATAAAAGAAAAAAAAAATCCTTACACTTTACTAAAGTTTTCTCACGTATCTGCTTTACCAGAACAATCTGATCCACGCAACCCTTTTTTTTCCCTAAACCCGCAATATTCCTCATCAATTACTCCCTCTGTTCCTCTCCTAATCCTGTCAATTAAAACCCATAAGCCTTCACAACCACACTCAATAGACTGACTCCTCTGAAACTACTACAGTTACATTTGTCCCCTTTTCCCTTGTAAAGTGGAACCATATAGACACTCTAGTCCTCCGGTACTGTACTCTCTCTTAGACATACATTAAACAACCTCACCAGCCAGTCCACTATTACTGTATCCCTCTTTTTCAGACACTGCATAGCACCCATCTATCCCAGCTACCTTACCTGTTCTCATCATTTTCAGAGCTA
>NC_134811.1:3532078-3537078 GCF_046742065.1 Oratosquilla oratoria
ATCCAATTCATCCTCCGTCGTCCCCTCATGTTCACTCCCTCCACCTCCGACTTCCACACCTCTTTTAACAGTCTTTCATCGTTCGTCCTTTCCATGTGTCCAAACCATCCCAAAAATCTTTCATGAGCTCTATTTACAATCTCTTTTTCCAATCCCGCTCTCCTCTTCACCTCCTCATTTCTCACTCTATCCATCCTAGCAACCCCTACCATACTTCTCAGACATTTTATTTCAAACACATTTAAACTTTAACCCTCTGCCTCTCTTAAATTCCAAGCCTCTGTTCCATACAATGCCGTCGTCAGAATCACCCCTTCATACAATCTCCTCTTTGTATCCATTCGCAGATGCCTATTTCTCATAAAAAAAATTAATCCCCCAAGGCATTTATTTGCTACTCTCAATCTACAATTTACCTCCACCTTCATTCCTCCCTTACCTGCCACGTGTGACCCCCAAATACCTAAAGCAATCCACTTCTCCAGCCTCTCTCCTTATAGACTTACAACTCACTGCCATGTTCTACTCTTGTATATCTCAGCACCTTACTTTTACCCAAATTTACTTCCAACTTTCTCCTATTGCATACCTTCCCAAACTCCCTAGATCCTTCTTCAGATACTGCAACAAGCGCAGTGTCGTCAGCAAACAACATCTGGCTCAACTCCCCCTTTCTCTCCATTTTCTTTAACCATCTCCAGTCCTCTACCCATTACCTCGACTTTACCTCACGCACCACCCCATCCATGAATACATTGATCAACCATGGCGAAATGACACATCCCTGACACAGTCCCACCTTTACCTCAAACCACTCGCTCTCTCTATTTCCCATTCTAACACAGGCTAGGCTACTCTCGTACTCTTGATCTGCTCTTAACAGCTTTCCTCTAATCCTATATATCTGCAAAACCTCCCACAGTGCCTTCCTGTATACCATCACATAAGCCTTTTCCAAATTCAAAAAGCCCCCCAAAAACATCCTTACCTTTTCCCAAAGCTTTCTCACATATCTGCCTTTCCAGATATACTATATATATATATATATATATATATATATATATATATATATATATATATATATGTGTGTGTGTGTGTGTGTGTGTGTGTGCGTGTGTGCGCGCGCGTCTGTGCGTGTGTGTGTGTGCGTGTGTGTGTGTGTGTGTGTGTGTGTTTGTGTGTGTGTGTGTGTGTGTGTATGTGTGTGTGTGTGTTAATGTGTGTGTATATTAATGTGTGTGTGTATTTATATGTATAATATATATATATATATATCATATATATATATATATATATATATATATACAAGCATACATGTGTCTATTATTCTGTTCTGATGTTCATATCGATGTATACTTGCACACATGTAAAAATATATTCGTAGGAAATTACAGCTTTATGATAAAGATAAATATTGCCGGATACAATTAAGAAAAGAGGAAGTTATGAAGTGATTGGCTAATGTGATTAATCTTTTTCCATATAAAAGTTGCAGAGTTTTGTCTTGTGTTAATGTGGTTCTTCGAAATATGTTTTCATATATAAAAAATGAATGAGGTGAACACAAAATTTGATTAATATTTACGAAAAAAAAAGTTGCTGATGAATGCTAAATTTGACGTTATTGGTTCATTACAGGACCGTTCTATCCTCTTAGAGGCGATGCAGCCTTGAAGGTTCAAACATCATGTGGGGCTATCACACTGGGCTTCTACGGATTTCGCCAGCGTCGACTGTTGAGAGTTCGTTTGAGTAGAAACGACTTCGGTTAAAATATTAAACATTTCAAATCTCCAAATGTCCAAATCATCTTTCCGTTATATATAGCAAAGCTGAATGGTGAATTAAGAGATTGTTAAACCTAGACGAATGTTAGACATACTGTTGAAATGTTCTTAGAGAAGTCTAGATTTCTGTAATCGAAGTCATAGTCTAGTTATTCGAATGGAGGTTTGAGGTATGATAGCCCATTTATGCAGATTGTAATGACTGAGATTATGAATGTAGTTTGACTTCAGTATAATCATCTAAATCTAATTAGATGATAACGTTGAAATGTGGCAAAATCCTACATCACTTCTGATGTTCATTCCCTAGCCGCGCGGATTAGAGCGTCTCTGCTTGCGTCGGGGGTCGAGGTGACGGCGGTTCGAACCCTGCCACCAGCGAGTTGGACCAAGGGCATGGTTAATTCAGTTGCGCGACACAAAGTCCTCTGTAAGGGGTACCGTACTAGACTCCTGATAGGGGGAATTCTAGATGTTAAATTGAATTGTCATCAATTTTGTTGTACGCCGTTGTAGAAAAGGGTTAGGGAGTTATGAAAGTGTGATCTGAGTGATTGTCAGCTCTTACTGGGGCTCGTACAGGGACCTCCTGTGTTTGGGGCAGAAACGCTATCCCCCACTTCAATGCAGATTAAGTAAATAGATGAATAGGTAAATAAATACATAGGTAAGTAGGTAAGTAGGTAAATAGGTAACTAGGGAAATAGATAAATGAATAAGTAGATAAATAAGTGGATGAATAAACGGATGAATGAATAGATGAATAGATAAATACATTGATTGATACATAGATAAATAATTACATGAAAGTACATGGATTGATTGTTACATACGAGTACATAGATTGATTGTTACATACGAGTACATAGATGAACAAATAGATGCATATATAGTTACATAAATAGATAGAGAGGTAGTTAAATTCATACATGAATAGATGAATAAATAGATCAATAGATAAACATATAGATAAATAAATTGTTATATAAATAAAATAAACGTAAAAATGAATACATGAATAAACAAATAATAAGTAAAATAGGTCATAAGTGGCGTAAACTCGCCAGTATAGTCAGCCCGCTTGACACAGACTTTTATGTCTTGGCCTTCATGACTTTTATAGCGCGTGATTTACGAAGACAATTGAATATTAGAAAACAAGATCTTCTGCAAGGATCCAGGTGCTTAACAGAGCCATATAGAGTCCCTTGGGAAATATACACGCCAAGGGCCGAACTTGTTTCCATTCTGTAATGGGCAATTTAAACAGTGATCACTGCCTTAACTCATGCAGTTACCGAAAGAAATATGAAATACACTACGGTAGGTGTAAGATAATTTGAAAAGTCATATTCTTTTAAATGTGTGTTTTCATTATGCTTGCTAGCCTATCTGATCAAATAATAAACACAAACATGTTATATATATATGTATATACAAATGTATGTATGTATATATATATATATATATATATAATATATATATAATATGTGTGTGTGTGTGTGTGTGTGTGTGTGTGTGTGTGTGTGTGTGTGTGTGTGTGTGTGTGTGTGTGTGTGTGTGTGTGTGTGCGCGCGAGCGCGTGTGTGTGTGTGTGTATGTGTGAATATATATATATATATATATATATATATATATATATATATATATATATGTATATGTATCTATATGTAGGTATACGTATATATGTATAGGTATGTATATGTATATATATATATATATATATATATATATATATAAATGTAAAGTGTGCGTGTGTAAATATGTATATGTATGTATATATATAATAACTATATAATTTTAAAGTGTATGTGTGTGTGTGAATGTATGTATGTGTGTGTTCGTAAAGGTAAGCAGTTATTCTTTTCTAATACTTTTTGAGTTAAAAATAATCACTTCTGGAGCTCCTTGAATTATCTTATTACCATTATTTTTATATTTTTTTTATATGAAGATGTTTTATTTTGACTCAATGAGGAAGAATAGTGAGTTGAATGTTGTTATTTGGAGTGTCTGGGTAAATGGGGAATTATTTGTAGTAGAATGACTGGTGAGATTGTTCAATATGTGCTTAAAGGAAGGAAGTGTCAGGGGACTGGAGGAGTGTAGACAAGAAACAATGGTCTCAAACTGTCCGGAAATAGACTCAATTTGGAAGTGGGTAGAAACAACTTTTCCAACCGTGTAGTTAATGAATGGAATAAACTTCCTGTAGAGGCAGTGCAATGTAGTTCAGTTCGAAGCTTTAAAAATAATTTTGATAAACAAGATGCTGTAATGATTATTATTTATTTTATATTATTTGTTTTTGTTTTGTTATCATTTGTCTGTTTGATTCTCATTTATTATTATTAGTTATATGTCAATTTATTATTATTTACTATTTACCTGTTTGTTTATTATTTAACTATACATATGCATTCATTTATGTATTTTATTTGATATTTAAATTATTATAGTTTTTATTTATTTTATTATTTTTTTCGCTTCCGACCTAGATATGTACCAAAAGGTCTCCTGTCGGCATGCTCCGCCTTTGTAATCCTTTGGAAGGGGCAATTGTGAATATGGTAGTTGAAAAGGGATCAATGTCTTCAGTGTAGTCGAAAGACAGTATGGAAGAAAAAAACAGAGAGAACAATTGGGGAAGATCTGTGTGAGTTTATTAAAGGAAGATGGTGCGTAGATTTGATTTTTGAAGTAAGAATTATATGCAATTAGTTTTTGGCATAACATGAGGATGTCTTCTGGGCTTTCGTGGATTTATATAAGGCGTTAAGACAGGGTTTAACAGAAAGGTTTTATGAAATGTGCGGCCACACAAGGGGCGAGGGGTTTCAAGTGCGGTATTGTTTATTTATTATATTTATTCATTTATCTATTTATTTATTTATTTGTTTGAATGGCAGAACTTGTGTGAAGGTAGGAATAGAGGAAGCGTGTGTTTTGATTGGGCGACATGTATATGGATGGGTAGTAAAGGAGATAAACAAAATGTGCTAAACACAGGTTTAGAGTCAGTGGAAATAGAGGGAAGCAGAAGATGAGCCAGTTGTTGTTTGCGGATAACAATGTTTGTAGCTAACTTGGAGTATAAGCTGCATCAGTTAGTGGCGGATGCGAAAGAAATAAATAAAAACTATGATAATGTAAATATCAAATAAAATACATAAATAAATGCATAAGTATAGTTAAATAATAAACAAACAGGTA
>NC_134811.1:3542078-3544578 GCF_046742065.1 Oratosquilla oratoria
AGGGGTTAGGATGAAACAGTGACTATGTTGATAATGATGATGACGACGATGACGACAATGATGATTATATTATGATAACAGTGATGACTATGGTAACTACAGCATCGACAACGACAACAAAAATAATGAAAACAAGTGACGAAGGCAACAAGAACGACAATGACGACGACGATGATGATGATAAAGGCAATGGCAATGATAACGACAACAATAACGATGACGATGATGATGATAATAATGACAACAAAATGGCAACGATAGCGACAATGGCGACGATAGTAACGATAACAACAAAAATTATAACAAAAATTACATCAACGATGTCGACAACGACGAAAGCAACTGTGATTAAGACGGCGACGAAACCAGCTATGACAATGACGACGACGACGACGACGAAAACAACAATGACGACGACGAAGACGACAAAAAGAGCTATGACGGGGATAACGACAGTGACGGAAGCGACGACAAAAACAATATGACTGCGACGACAGTTACGTCAACAACGACGAAAACATCTATGACGAAGACGACGATGACGAAAACTACCATGACGACGACAACGATGACGGCGATGAAAACAACAACGACGACGACAATGATAATGACATTTATAACGGCGACGATGGCAATGATAACAACAACGACGACGACGACCAGAGGAGGGGAGGATAGGAGGATGAGGAAAGGAGGAGAGGAGGTGGAGAGAAGAGGAGGAGAAAAGGAGAAGAGGAAGAGAAAGGATGGAATGAAGGAAAAGAAAAAGAATAAAAAGAATAAAAGCGGTGCTGAGCGCGATGCAAAACACGTCGCCTCGACACACCTCTACACGCACGTCTGACACATCGTCGCCGCGGCTGTCTTCGAACGCCGCCTCGCAAGGGGTCACTTTAGCCTCGGGACTCTTCGACTGCACATGAATATTTCTCGAGTTATTCTCATTATTATTCCGTGCAGCCGACTTCGTTGATGCCGTCTTCTGCGGGTGAAAAATGCGGCTGATGAAATTTGGTCCCAGAAATGTGGGACATCGTTCAGGGACCGGGGGGGTAGGGGGTGGGAGGAATCGATTCAAATGTGACGTTTACTTGACGACATGCAAATCCGGAGGTTGTGGCGCCCTTGGACTACCAGATTCTCGCCCTCTTGGCATTCCGGCGCTACGGACAAACAATCAGTTGTATTTATGGTTCCGCACTTTCATAGCGCGGTTACCAAGTCTTATGTGCATAATCAGATCGTACCCTGTGACACAAACGGGCTCAATGTAAGTTAGAATTAAGTAATGATATTAAATTGGTTTCTGTTTATTCAAGACAGTCACTGGAAGATATTAGCGCGGGAAGATAGAAATAAGACACTAAGGGCTTAAACTCTTGCAAGTACACAGTACAATTCTGTTGTATATACAACTAGTTATAAAGTTAACTATAAGCTATTGCATATTAGTATAATTTGGTGCACAATCCACAGTGTGGTGGTGAGGAACCTATTCCAAGAAGCGTATGGCTGCGGCAGAAGCCGTCACCTTTGCCTAATGCGCTTGGACTGTTGGAGCAGGTAACAGTCAATGCTGGGAATCAGAGATGAGTGCGGGATTCGAACCCACATATAAGGAAATGCGAGACCAGTACGCTTATTATTACGCAACCAGCGCGTTACTATAAGAAGGGATTTACACGGTATTCGTTGAACGCGGTTCGACAGACACGTGTTTAAAGTGATGTGTGAACGTGTGAACGGGGTATTTGGGGTTTAACCAACGTGTTCGACAACCAAATACCCCGTTCACACGTTCACACATTACTTTAAACACGTGTCTGTCGAACCGCGTCGAACTGGCGCACAACACAGTATGATCAGGTTCTAAAGTAGATAAAAGTATGCTATTATTTTTTACTAATAGCTTGATGGTAAATACTTATAAAAGTATGCTATTATTTTTTACTAATAGCTTGATGGTAAATACTTACTGGGGCCGCGCGGCAACACAATGCATGTCGAACTTGTGAGCGGGTGGTCGTAAGTTCGATTCCCGGGACCCGCTGTGCACTTTGTCGCGGAGATTCTCGATAGCCCTGGCCAGGCAGGGAGGCGACCCAACATCGGTCTACAAAAAAAAAAAAAAAAAAAAAAACAGCGGCATGCCGTAACTGACAGGACCTACCCAACAGTGGTTTCTCACTTACCACTCCGTGGGAGTTGGATGCTGAGTGAAAGTTACCTATCGAAATTGAGTAATCAATATCACTGTACAAGAGTGCAGTAAACGTATATCTCAAATCATTAATTCATTAAAAGCAGAAGAGGATTTTGTCAAGAAACTGCGTTTCCTAACTCGTGTCATTCTAGTAAATGAAGGGCTGCGCTCATTTCACAGTCACGATAACTAAGGGACAAAGTTAGAAGCCTTCATTAGGAACTGACTAAGAAGTTACTGGATACCTAACGCAAACGGCGCACAATATAGGAAGACAGTTAGCAAAAACAAATTCAT
>NC_134811.1:3547078-3552078 GCF_046742065.1 Oratosquilla oratoria
GCCTTATGGTCTCCTGCAGTCTCCTGTATTATGTTCTTATGAAAGAGTGTAAATCTGGGTCATTCTAAGAAAATACACACCAACTTCGTTTTTTTTTTTTGCGCATTTTATTCTCCTTAATGCAGGATCACGTGACGAGAGAGTTAATAGAAGATGAGATATTGGTGCCACAACCAATTGTTTCAGCGCTAACTATATGGTTTTCTTTGTCTATTCTGTTCTTTGATCATTCTGTTGGTAAACCAGTTTTTACCTATTTCCTTTTCAAACCTAAATTTCTCCAACTTAAATCCATTACAGGAGTTAAACAAGATGAGATAAAGTCTCTTCTTTATAAAGAAGACCTCACGGAGAAAGAGAGAATAGTTTAGTAGTTAAAAAAAGAGCAAACGTGTCAATTTGTATGGGAGGGATTAAAGAGAATTTAGATTACAAAAATGAAGCACACTTACACATAAATGTACTGTATCAAAGACGACAAAAAATACATTGAGCTTGAGAATACAAATTTATGTTTATATTTGAAATTGTACAATAATGAATATATACGAGTTCTCTTAGACTCAAACTACAAAGCTAAATATCTACTTCCATATTCAGAAATCACATTGTCTAACTACTAATACTTATATGGAGATATATAGCTCTTTGTGAGGGCGTATATTTCTTAATAAAGGAAAAAATGTACAGGTAGGGACTTCAATGGAATTTATAATGAATGTAATATAGTTCTATATTGTTTTACAACAATGTGGCCACATTATGACTTTTAGACATCTAACTTATTGTAGATTTAATTCCTTTCTTCTTATGAGTTTTCCAAAGGTGGTCGTAGCCAGGCATTTTTCCCAAGGTCGCTATGCTCGTAGAGGAATAGGTTGATAGTAATAGGATATACAATGAGATATTTATCATAAACAGCTTTAAACACTAATGGAGTCCTTGTCATGGACAGAGATCTGTGGCTGTGGTCACATGAAAGAGAAGTTTGGGGGCCACTGTTTAGAAAAAATAAATAAATAAATAAATAAAATTAAATAATAAGAAAAGTCTTGGCTATGATAGAATACCCAAAGGCGTCAAATATGTTCATTTCGGAAGTAAAGGAGTAATCAAAATAATTCAGCTAAGATTTTTTATCGCCCAGAGATTCCACTAATCCGAATTATATCGCCTGAATCTTGTTCCTCTAAAAAAAAAAGAAAAAAAAAAGAAAAAAAATCGTCTTTTTCGGAAATAATTGCTCAACTCAGTTTTGTTTCCTACACTTTTTTTTTTTTTTTTTTTTACTGTTTCTTTGATACGCATATTAGAAGACTGGTAGTCCCTTCCTTTACTATTTCCTTGACTATTATAGCTTTCAAAAATAGTACAAGAATATAACCCACTCATTCTCATTGTCCTCCTTTGTTCGCCTTGTTACACTCCCACCTCACTTACTGTTTGTAGTTTATAACTCATTAAAGATTTTAATATAGCTAACTCCAAAATATTCAATTTCATCTTGAAGCCTTCCCCTGGGCAAGGGAGGCTTCACTCGGCTCTGTTTTCCTCATATTCTTCAGTTTCAGTCTCCCGAAGGCCTCTTGAAGGCCACCTGGAACCTCCTTCGTGTTTTCTTCGTCATCATTTGACCCAAACTTCTTCCAGAAGCTCTCTGGCCTCTGCCAAACCAACTCGTCTTTGTCTTCTGTCTCTCCTTCCTACTCCTCCTTCCCATCCCCTTCCACCTCCTACTCCCCTTCCTCCTCCTCCTCCTCTCCCTCCTCCTCTCCCTCCTCCTCCTCTTCCTCCTCCTCCTCTTCCTCCTCCTCTTCCACCTCCTCCTCTTCCACCTCCTCCTCTTCCTCCGACTTCCGGAACTATTGTCTCTCAAATTCCCCCTCCCTCTTCGTATCTTGACCACCTCTTCATTCACTGGAATCTCAATTTACTACCACCTATTCTTAAGTAACTCCCCAATTCCCACACCTACGCACACCTTCCTTATCTCCTTATCTCCCACTACCTCACATCCCACTTTTTCGGCCCTGCTCCCTTCGTGGGAGTGCCGTCGCTCCCACGCGAGTCCGGAGAAGGCCCTCCGTCCCGCCCTGGGGTTCGCCGCCTCTATATGCAAAACCACGATTTCTTCGGCTCTTCGAGAAGAACCAAGAGCACCCGGAGGCTACCATTCGGGCTTCGTCTCCCCATTCCAGGATTCTCCTCTAGTTTCCTGACTCTGATCACCACATCTCAACTCCTCCTCCTCAGCCTCCTCCTCTTCCTCTTCCTCTTCCTCTTCCTCTTCCTTGTCCTCGTCGTCCTTGTCCTCCTCCTCCTCCTCCTCCTCCTCTTCCTTGTCCTCGTCGTCCTCCTCCTCCTCATTATCTTCCTCCTCTTCCTCATTATCTTCCTCCTCTTCCTCTTCCTCTTACTTATCCTCCTCCTCCTCTTCTTCTCCTCCTCTTCCTCCTCCTCCTCTCCTTCCTCCTCCTCCTCCTCCTTCTCCTCCTCCTTGTCCTCCTCCTCCTCTCCTCTTCCTCTCCCTCCTTCTCTTCCTCCTCCTACTCCCCCTCCTCTTCCTCTCCCTCCTTCTCTTCTTCCTTCTCCTACTCCCCTTCCTCTTCCTCCTCTTCCTCTTCCTCCGCCTCCTCCACTTCCTCCTCCTCCTCCCCCCTCCTCGTGTTCCTCCTCCTCCTCCTCCGCCTCCTCCTCCCCCTCTTCCTCCCCCTCCTTGCCTTCCTCCTCCTCCTCCTCCTCCTCCTCGTCTTCCTCTGCTCCCCCCTTTTCCTCGATATGCTTCATTATCCGCTTTTCCTCCTCTCCACCTTCGGTGCTCGTCCCTCCACCACCTCCACCTCCACCTCCACCCCTTTTTCTCGACGCATTTCCGCCGAGTTGTGTCGATCTCGCTACACCTGCTGACATCGTCTGCCTCTTGTCCTCCGTCTGTCTCGTATTCCCCCATCATGACTTGGTATGACCTGGCTCCTGATTCTCCTGACCTTCTCCCTTTCCTCACGTGCATCTCTCCCTCTTGTCATTACCGAAATTTCCAGACACACGCGAACGCGCGCTCGTACACACACACACACACACACACACACACACACACACACACACACACACACACACACACACACACACACACACACACACACACACACACACACACACACACACAGTGTCGCTGCGATGTGAGTCGTTACTCCAACTCTCATGGGCGGGGAGTTTGGGTGTGTGTGTGTGTGCGTGTAAGGTCACAGCATTACCCATAGATCGGTCATATATGAGCTCTCTTCCGGGAGGGTAGTAGCTGTCGATCACGAGTCCAACACGTGTTCAAAGACCATGGTGAAACACACACACACACACACACACACACACACACACACACACACACACACACACACACACACACACACACACACACACACGCACACGCACACGCACACACACACACGAATCATGAAAGGAATGGAAATCCTAGATAGGAATGATTTACTAAAATGGGACAATGGAAAAACAAGAAGACACAAAAAGAAACTCAGAAAGGATAACTGATAGAAAAGATCTGAAAAAATAGCTTCCCACATAGAGCACTGGATACCTGGAATAATCTAGATGTAGAAACAGTGTGTGCAAACACTATTCAAGATTTTAAGAAAAAACTTGATGCTCATAGATACAAAGACGGTCACCACAAGCATAGCTCCCTTCCCGTATAATACAACTAGGTAAATACAACTAGGTAAATTCACATACACACACACACACACAATGTCGCTGCGCTGCTCCAACTCTCGTGGGCGGGGAGTTGGGTGTGTGTGTGTGCGTGTAAGGTCACAGCATTACCCATAGATCGGTCATATATGAGCTCTGAGCTCTCTTCCGGGAGGGGAATATCTGTCGAATTCAACACGAGTCCAACACGTGGTCCAAGACCATGGTGAATCACACAAACACACACACACACACACACACACACACACACACACACACACACACACACACACACACACACACACACACACACACACACACACACACACACGAACTCATTATATCCTTCTCCTATTCTCATATGGATCTCTTCTCCCAAAGCCTCTATCGCTCCTGAGACGCGTCCATCGCCTTCCACATCGTTCTGGTCCCCGCAGGGCTCCTCCAGAGGTTATACCGCAGAGCCTAACCCAATTTAGCCCTTGTTTGAGTACTCATTCTTTCGCGTGCTCATCACCCAATAAAACCAACCCCTGAATCTGCCTTAAGATGTCAGGTCAACCCCGTAACATAAGTTTTTCCCAAAATTCTTCACTCAATGTGTGTAGGCTGGGTGTAGGATTGAACGATTTGTTATGGAGAGGGTTTTTGAAATGGGAATGAAGTCATGTGCCGAGAGTTAGTATTATGATGAAGAGGAATCCAATCAAAGTGTTTGTTTATCTGTTCCATATCTGTCAGGAACTAGGTGTACTTTCAACACCATCACCATCATCAACATCATTATCATCGTCAACACCACCTTCACCAACAACACCACCACCAACAACAGCAACACCATCACTATCATCACCACCATCACCATCATCACTATCATCACCACCACCGCCAACACCACCAAAAACAACATTAACACCATTATCATCACCACCACCATCATCATCACCATCATCACCACCATCAATCACAATCACCACCACAACCATCGCTACTATCACCACCTTCACCACCACCACTGTCAAACTCGACATCACCAACACCACTACTAGCACCAACACCACCACCACCATCACCACCATCACCACCATCACTGCCACGCGAAGAATCTTAGCCCCAGCGGCAGTTATGTAATTCTTCTGCTCTCTGACTTCTCGAGTCTTGCCGCCGATATCTCGCTTGTCGTTTCCCTCTTTGAACCCCCCCTCCTCGCTCTCTCTCTCTCTCTCTCTCTTTCTCTCTCTCTCTCTCTCTCTCTCTCTCTCTCTCTCTCTCTCTCTCTCTCTCTCTCTCTCTCT
>NC_134811.1:3567078-3579578 GCF_046742065.1 Oratosquilla oratoria
TCTTCCCCCCTCCCCTTCCCCCCTCCCCTTCCCCTCCCCCTCCCCCTTCCCGCTCACCCTCCCCCTTCCCCCTCCCCCTCACCCTTCCCCCTCCCCCTCCCCCTCCCCCTCCCCCTTCCCCCTCCCTCTCCCCCTTCCCCCTCGACTTTAATCTCTTCAAAACGTTGACTTATCTTCTGGATTTTGGTTTTCATGAAAGCAGTCAGGGATCGACGGCGGGCTTCTAGGAAAACATGGCGGAGAACATCGCCTACCCGTGGTGGTGCAACCCTGGTGGGCTGGCATACGGTCTCTGTGGCGCCTCCATGGGATTAACATGGATTTGATCAATGTTTACTCCACAAATGGTTATTTGTAATCCTCATGTAGCATTACATTTACTATATTATATTACTATTTTCAATGTTAAGCGTGCTTTGTGTAGGATTGTCTCCAGACGTGCTTCGTTTGACGTGAATTTAGGAAATCCAGACACACAGGATAAAGTAAACGAGTTTGGTTGCGGTGAAGCGCCTCATGTCGTAATCTCCTTTCGTTAAGTATATACAGCTCCTCTAAATATGCTTTTTTTCATCATTAAATCTCATCCGGACTTAACAACTTCACAACAAACCCCGTAACGAACCATCAATCCTTCTCCAGCTCTTGCACTCCTAACCTGCATATCCTTCTTAAGTCTCAGTACTCCCCTACTCCCCATCATTGACTCCCCCGACCATCCCTCGAGGTGCACTTACTCCCCCCCCGACCCTGAACCCCGGCCTCCGACCCTCGGCCCCATTACCGAGCCCTATTGCCTCATCATCGGCCCGTCCAAGAAGTCTTCGCGGACTCTCTGGCCACATATGAAGTCTTGTGTCTCCGCGCGTCTCGTTCTCATCTGTATGCAGCAATATCTCAACAAGTTTCGTCATTATACACTGAGTGTGTGCCTCCATATACATATGATTTACTTGAATGATTCACTTTCATTGAGAAGTAACGGTAAAGCTTTAGCCCGCAAGCGGCTTGAGTCATAAGGTTCATACATATAACGGTATATATGTATATATATATATATATATATATATATATTTGTATATAAATATATATATATATATATGTATATGTATGTATATATATACATATATATATGTATTATATATACATATATATTTTATATATATATATATATATATATATATATATATATATATATTGCTGGCTAGTGTCAGGCAATATTATTCAGGCTGACGAAATCCCCTCCTCTTCCCTCTTTCCTCCTCTCTGCACACTCCTACCTCCTCTTTTCTCCCTCTTCCCTTCTCCTTCCTCCACCCTCTTATCTCCCTCTTCCCTCCTCCCTCCTCATTCCACCCAGTGGTTTAAAGGTTAAAGCCTATCTAGATGAACACCTCCCTTTCGTCCATCTCTCCTCATCGCCTACTTCGTTCTCACTATGATTTTTCCTCCTTTTCACCATTTTTCTTCAAGAGGGTTTCTGTCGGATTTAAAAAAAAAAAAAAAAAAAAAAAAAAACGAGAGAGCCAGAACAAATTACACTATATAACAATGAAAAAAAACACCCGGAAATGAGAATATTCTTTTCTAGGAGTATTTTTTTGCGTAGATCATGAATATCCGTTTCCTTCTGCGACCCTCCAGTTCCTCGTAAATAGCAGTGCCCGCAATGTCTATCTGAACGGTATTTTTTGTTGCTTTTACCATTTATATAATTTTTCACATAGCTATGTGTTTTTTTTTTCTTAACAGGATACAGAGTTAAGATGCCTAGAGAATGCAATAATTCGCCAGACAAGTTTTGTTATATATGTGGATCAGTTACATTAAGGCAATACAAGAGACAGGTGACTCAATGTGTAAAGAAACTTTATGAGCTGTACTTTGGATGTAAAGTGGGTGACCAGGACAAAAGCTGGGCACCTCACATATGTTGTGTCAGGTGTACAAGTTCCCTTTCTGCCTGGGTGAAAGGCAAAGGGACTGGCCTCATGTTTGGCGTACCAATGGTCTGGAGGGAGCCAAAGGACCACTCAACAGATTGCTACTTCTGCTTAACGGATATTAAAGGTGGGTGTTCAGTGTTTATTTTTTACTGTTTTTATATATATTTTCAAGAGATGTATCAATAAAAAAGATCGAAATACATAATAAGTTGCACTTCCACTATTTTTGCACGTGATCACAACCAATAGTATCCATTTTTAGTCTGATTTTATTTTATTTTCCTGCAGGTCGCAACAGAAAAGGCAAGAAATCTATCGTGTATCCAGATCTTCAGTCTGCTATTCGCCCAGTTCTACATTCAAGTGATATTCCTGTACCACAGCCGCCCTCTGAACTACCAAGCGATGACACGAGCAACTCAGACGATTCAGAATCTCAAGATGCAACGTATACGACACAACTTGAATCTGATAAGAAACCACACCTCATCACCCAACCAGAACTCAATGATCTAGTTCGTGATCTAACACTTACTAAGCAACAGAGTGAACTCCTGGCCTCACGTTTGCAACAATGGCACCTGTTGGATGAAGAAGCTCGAATTACAGTATTTAGGAAGCGTTCTGCAAATCTACAGGATTTCTTCACTTTGGAAAACAACTTGACTTATTGTAATGATATCAGAGGCCTATTCAGTGCCCTTGAGCTGTCCTATGAACCCAATGAGTGGAGGCTATTCATAGATGGATCCCTTTACAGCATAAAAACAGTTCTGTTGCACATTGGGAACACCATGCCTTCAGTTCCAGTTGCTTATTCAGTCATTTTAAGAGAGACATATGAGAACCTTGCTTTTATTCTAGACCGCATAAGTTACAAAGAGCATGAGTGGTTAATTTGTGCAGACTTGAAAGTAGTAGCCATATTTAATGGGCTACAAACTGGATACACCAAATTTATGTGCTTTCTTTGCAAGTGGGACAGTAGGGCCAGATCAGAACATTATATACGCTCAGAATGGCCATCTCGGGAATCTATGACGCTTGGATGCCATAATGTAATTCATGAGCCACTAGTTAAGAAGGAGAAAATCATTTTGCCACCACTGCATATAAAACTAGGCCTAATGAAGCAATTTACCAAAGCACTGCAACATAACAAGCCATGTTTCCAGTATCTCAAAGGGATCTTCCCTAAAATTAGTGATGCCAAGATTAAAGAGGCTATATTTGTAGGCCCTCAGATTCGCAAGCTTATAAATGATGAGGACTTTGAGGCGACAATGGATGAACCTGAGCTAGCGGCCTGGCATGCATTCAAAGATGTATGCAAAGGGCTTCTGGGAAAGCACCAAGAGTCCCAGCGAGAGCGTAAAGTGGAGAGGCTAATCAAATGCTACCAAGATCTCGGATGCAATATGTCACTGAAGATACACTTTCTTCATTCTCATCTGTCCTTCTTCCCAGAGAATGCAGCAGATGTGAGTGATGAACATGGAGAGAGGTTCCATCAAGATATAGCGTCAATGGAAAACAGGTACAAGGGAAAATGGAGCCCTGCTATGCTGGCTGACTTCTGTTGGAACCTGAAGCGTGACACGCCTGAGACGTCTTATAAAAGAAGAAGTAAATAATAGATTGTAGATTAATACATCATATAAAGCTAACTAACATGCCGATTCATTATATATTAATTAAATAAATACAATGAAGACATTTAATCTGACTTTGGGAGCAAAATACATTTATGGAACCTTGGAAATCTCTATTAATTGCATAATTATTAAAACAGCGATTTACAAAAAATTGTGACGTGGCATGAAATTTTTGTTATCAAATTTGAATTCAGCCACACTGAACTTCATAATAAAACGCACATGAGAACTATGTTTTTTTCTTAATCCTGAAATTTGTTGTACAGTGTTATCAGTCTTTAGTAATAGTGAAGCGGCTTGATCGAGACAAGTTTAACCATTTCTTCGCTTCGAAGATTATTTTTCCTCGGCCGTATAAAAATGTCAAGGAGCTGTCAGAATAGACGTGTCATTAATGTGTGTATGTATGTATATACATACAGTACATACACGCACTCATTATACTCATATATATATATATATATATATATATATATATATATATATATATATGAAAGTAGGAGATGAATTTTTGTGTTAGGTTTCATGCATGTTAGAAAATATAAAATACAAAATGGTATCGACCACAGTCTTTAGCGAGAGAGGGGCCAATGAATTGTGTCTGTGGAAGACAGATCCTGACTGTAGTAGTAGTAGTGGTAGTAGTAGTAGTAGTAGTAGTAGTAGTAGGAGGCATTCTACGCTCGGCTGCCTGAGGTAATGGCTGAAAAGAAACAACAACCAAAAAACAGCATTGTTTCATGGATGAGATGTAGACTGTCATTCTCATTCCTAAGATCAGCCCTCCTATGCCTGAGAGGTATCAGGTCCCCACCGCCCAAATCAGCACATATACAAAACCTAGATTTTGAGCAGACGGTGGTTGACAGTAGGATAAATAAACTTTTGTATTAAACATTATTGAAAATAATTAAATAAATAGATAGATAAATAAAAGGGTCGTCGACCACAGTCATTGGCGGGAGAGGGGCCAATGAACTGTGTCTGTGGGAGACAGATCCTGACTGCTTCCACCACACAGTTCCATGAGGATGGAGGTCGTTTAGAAAAAAGTGCAGTGGTAGTAGTAGTAGTAGTAGTAGTAGTAGTAGTAGTAGTAGTAGTAGTAGTAGTAGTAGTAGTAGTAGTAGTAGTAGTAGTAGTAGTAGTAGTAGTAGTGGTAATCGTTGTGTTAGTGGTAGTAGTAGTAGTAGTAGTAGTAGTAGTAGTAGTAGTAGTAGTAGTAGTAGTAGTAGTAGGCATTATTAAAAATAAATAAATATATAGATAGATAAATAAAAGGGTCGTCGACCACAGTCATTGGCGGGAGAGGGGCCAATGAACTGTGTCTGTGGAAGACAGACCTTGCTGCTTCCACCACACAGTTCCACTAGGATGGAGGTCGTATTAAATAAAATAAAAAGTAGTAGTAGTAGTGATCGTAATGTTAGTGGTAGTGGTAGTAGTACTAGTAGTAGTAGTAGTAGTAGTAGTAGTAGTAGTAGTAGTGGTAATAGTGGTAATAGTAGTAGTAGTGTTAGTGGTAGTGGTATTATTCGTAGTGGTGGTTGTTGTAGCAGCAGTAGTTTTTGTGTTAGTAATGGTTGTGAAAGGTTGTAGTAATATAGGTAGTAGTGCCAGTAGTGGTAGTTGTAGTAGTGGTGGTAATGGTAGTTGCTGGTATCATCCTTAGTAGATAACAAATATCTTAAAACACAGCAAAAGTATTATTTGAGATTACCCCTTGGTAACTTTCAACTTTTTTTGCTGTAGACGGATTTCCCCCCTCACCTGAATAAAATCACCTGGCGGCAGGTAGAAAGAATAACTGAATCCAAAACGTAGTTAAAGGTTTAAACTAGATAATAGAATCTAATCTAGGAACCACCATCTGATTGTAATAGCCATCTATCATTTTATAGAAAACAATCTGTAATGTACATGACATTGGAATGACCTGCTGAAATTGAAAATTATTTAATCAAATAATTGTAATTACCAGAGCAATATCGAATCGTATTTTAAACTAACCATACTCTGCCCACCGTGTAATGATTCTAATTGGCCTAACTGGATTACACCATTAACGTTCTGTCTAACTGCGTTTTCTTTTCTGAAGCACATTTTCATTTAACCTTGCATCAACACGGTTTTATCTATTTTTTATTGACATGTTGGTTAACTAGTGTCTTAGTTTAACTTGGCGTTATGTGGGTTCTATGATTTGAAGTTACGAAAGATTCTGAACATGTTTAACACAATAGGAACTTCACCGGAGTAAAACGTGGCCGGACAATTGGCCTACGGACATTTGGCCGAGCGGACATATGACCAGCAGTCAATAGACAAATGATCGACAGACATTTGACTCAGTGGACATTTAACCGACTGGACATTTGACTGAGTAGAGATATCAATAAACGAATATTTGGCCTAATAAAGTTTTTGATTATTTATTGTTATTTCTGATATTAATGTATGAATATATATATATATATATATATATATATATGCATATATATATATATATATATATATATATATATATATATATATATATGAATATATATATATATATATGTATATATATATATGTATATATATATATATATATATATATATATATTAGAATAACAGACGAATTTCAGAAATCAAGTAGAGAACATTTTGCCTTCTATTTAAGTGACAACCTATTAATTCTATCAACGCTTCGGAATATGATGTGTGATGTGACTATTGTTTCTGCGCCAGTAGACTTTCAGTTGTATATAATGCATGCTATGCTGGATTAGAGCCATACAATTCCCTTAGTATAATGTATCAAAAGGAACAAAAGACCAAGCATCTTATGACTCGAGTTATAACACCCTCAAGCGATACCAGATCCTAATCCAGTTTCAGTCACAGTGACTATTAGACAATGACTCTTAACAGCAGGTATCTCGAAGTCAAACATTCATTGATGGTTCATGCATTTCGTTCAGCACTTGTGGAGGCAATTACAGGGTTTATAACTACATCTCAAAACAAAATGAAATATGTACTATAACGAAGATAATGTAAATAAATCTAAAACGCACTCGGTTCACAGAAGTTTACAACTACTAGATAGCGACCGAATCAGCGTCTACGCAAGACAGGTAACGTTGGTTTGTTATGGATGTGGTTTTAATTCAAACTATGAAATAATCAATATAAATTATATTGAAATGGGAAAATTGCCTCTTTAAGCCATATGTTGATTCGATTCATTCACATACTTAACACGCAGATAGTTACTTTAAGATTAATATATTTCATCGTTCAATAAATTTGATAAAATATATATGCAATGATCTTATATTTTTATCCTATTTATCCCTTTTGTCGAATTAGAAATGGAAATAGAAAATTAGCAACTTCATCAGGCGAAATGTCCTCTTGGTCAAATGTCCGTTTGGTCAAATTTTATCCTTCAGTAAATTTGGAAAAATGTGTATGCAATGATCTTATCTTCTTATTACATATATCCCTTTTTTCAAATTAGAAATAAAAATAAACAATTAGCAACTTCATTAGGCCAAATGTCCGCTTAGTCAAATGTCCTCATGGTCAAATGTCCATTCAGTGATATGTCCACTCGATCAAACGACAGGTTGGTCAAGTGTCCGTCGGCTATATGACCGTTTAGCCAAATACCTGTTGGTCAAATGCCCGTCGGCCAAATGTCTATTGATCAGATGTCCAGATACTCTGACATAAACCAGAGTAATGGCTTGCAATTGAAATTGCAAATAACTTGTTCAGTGTTCACAGAAATAGTTTGAACATTGCCAAAAGCGGAAGGAATGGGAAGAGGGAGAATAGGAGGAAGAGGGGGAAGAGAAAGAAGAGGGAAAAAAGAGATAACCGAAGAGGCAATAAATTTACATGACTGAATAAAGTTGTTTAGCATCAACCTGGTTTAGCCCCTTCACTAATAAACAGTTACAACAAAATTGAATAAAATAGTTTGGGATTTAGTCATAATGAAACAACATTGGAACCTCGTTTTGTAAGCTCGTGTGTGCATGGGCTACAGCGTACATTCGAAATTGACACGTGATATATCAGAGCAAATCAATTATATACTTATTTATTGCCATGTCAATATAATCTTGTTTACAATATATATATATATATACATATATATTCATATACATATATATATATATATTAAATATATATATATTATATATATATATATATATATGTGTATGTATATATATATATATATGTATATATATATATATACAGTATATATATATATTTATATATATATATATATGTATATATATATGTATATATGTATATATATATATATATATATATACATATATAAAGAAAGAAAGTTACTGTACATAGAAATATACCAAATACATATATCATCATAAGATAAATTTGTATCATTATGTGTATATTATGAGTTAGATTCGGGTATACTCCAAAGGTGTATGTAGGAACTCACAACAAAGCAAAATATTCTTGGTAGAAACAGGGCAAACTCTTCTCGATCGACTTCAAGGCGAAGATTAATCTTTCAAGGACTTCAGAAAACCTGACAGATTCCTCGGCACTCATCGTTTCAGTCTTCAGCCTGGATTATGTGCTTCTGAAAGCAAGAAAAATATGTACGAATATGAGGGGAGGAGGAGGAGGAGAAGGGGGAGGAAGAAGAGGAGAAGGAGGAGGAAGAAGAGGAGGAGGAGGAGGAGGAGGAGGAGGAGGAGGAGAAGGGGAGGAGTAGTAAAAGAAGCGAGAAGGGCAAATGAGAACTGGAGGAGGAGAAAAGATGGGGAGAAGAGGAAAAGGCAGGAGAGAGAAAGGTTGGGAGAAAGAAGACGCGTGGAAGAAGCAAGGAAGCTAGGAGGAGACGATGAGTCCAGGCGAAGACGGAGGAAAGACGAGGGAGAAGAGAAAAATATCGAAGGAGGAGGAAGAGTAAGTAGAGGAGGAGGAGGAGGAGGAGGTGTGGAGAAGGAAAATGCAAGAAGGACGAGAGGAGGAGAAACAGGCGAAGTGGAAGATGAGAAGATGGCAAGGAAGAGGAAAAGAAGAAGGGGAGGAGGAGGAGGAGGAGGTTAGGAGGCCTCGGGGAGGAGGTGGAGGAGAGAGCTGAATGAAAAGTGTGGAGGAGGAGGTGGATAGGAAAAGCATGCGATAAATTACCAGCAGAAGGAAAAAAAAATATTGATTACTATTGAAGGGGTTAGGTGAGATGAATTATACCTCATTCGTTCCCATATGGGTGCCATGGAAGAGAATATAATTGCTTGGAAGGAGTAACAAGGAATAGAAAATGACCAACGGGTATGTAAGAGGCCAAGAACAGAGTGTCTATCAAATGGAATAGAGATTACAACGGATTACAAAGGCGGAGCATGCCGACAAGAGACCTTTTGGTCAATATCTAGGTCGGATGCGAAAAAAAATGATATTAATAATAAAATAAAAAATAAAAAATATAATAATGTAAATAATAATAAATGAAATACATAAATAAATGCATAGGTTTAGTTAAATAATAAACAAGGTGGTAAATAGTAAATTATAGTAAATTGACATATAACTAATAATAAATGAGAATCAAGCAAATAATAATAAAACAAAAACAAATAATATAAAATAAATTATAAGAAGGGAAATAGAGAACATAACAAATAACAACCTAGATGGAGTGAGGCAGAAAAGAGATGTGGATCAGTGAGGAATACAGAAGAAGGTTTTCGAAAGAACAAGAGTGATGGCAAAAGGAGAGAATTAAACAGGAATGAATGAAGGAAAGAGAAAGAAAGAAAGACGAGATAAAGGAAAGGAGGAAGGGTGAAAGGGGAGTAAAGAAGCAAAGGAAAGAATGACAAAAATCAAAAGAAAGAAAGGAAAATGTATTTAGTGTAAAAATGGTATGACAAAGAGAGAGGGAAAGAGAGAGAGAGAGAGAGAGAAAAAAAGAGAAAGAGTGAGGTAGGTCTAGCATAATGCAAGGAAGTCCCGGATCAATGAACAAAGAGAAAATGGTTGAGACGAACAGGAGTTATTAGGGTTAAAGGAGAAAGGCGAAGAAGAGGAGGAGGGGGAGGAGGAGGAGGAGAAGGAGGAGGAGGAGGGGGAAGAGGAAGAGCTCGAGGAGAAGGAGGGGGAAGAGGGGGAGGAGGAGGAGGAGGGGGAAGAGGAAGAGCTCGATAAGAAGGAGGAGGAAGAAGGGGAAGAGGAGGAGCTCGAGAAGAAGGAAGATGACAAGGAAAGACGAAGAGGATGAGAATATTGAGGCCAAGAAAGAAGACGAAAAGAAGGCGATCTCTTCAGCAGCTGAGGCAGAAATAAGAGAGGGAGAAGGAGCTGAGGCAATAGCAGATAAGTCAGGAGCAGGTAAGATAAGAGCAGGTGAGGGAGGACGAGACCGGATCAGGTGAGGAAGGGGAAGGTTTCAGCAAGAGAAACAAGAAGAAGCGAGAAGGGGTTGGATAAGAAGATTGGGAAGGAAGGGTATTAGGGTAGAAAGGGGTAGGGGAAGGGAGGGAAGAAAGGGTTAAAAGGAAAGGGAAGGCATTAGGGGAAAGTAGCGAGAGGGAAGAGGGAAGGGGAAAGGAAAAGGTAAACAAAAGGGAGAAAGGGAAAGGGGAAAAGGGAAGGGACAGGGGGAGTGGGAGAACGCAAACTATCTTTCTACCTTATTTTCATTATTCCTTCTTTCTTCTCCTTTCTTAACAATCTCTGATTCAAGGTCTCCCCTATTTTTCCAACCCATATCTTTCTCATCACTGTCTATCTACCTTTTCCCTTCTTCTTCTCCTCCTCCTCTGCCTCCTCCTCCATCTCTCCCTCTTCCTTCTCGTCCTCTTTCTTAGGTCCTCTCGATTTTCTCTTTTATTTTAATTTTCTCTTTTTCTTTATGTCTTCCTCCTCCCTTTCTCCATTTTCTCTGCTCTTCCAATTGTCTCTCCTCTCTCAAATGTTTTCTCTCTTTTACTTGTCTTCTTCTCATCTTCCTCTTCTTCTCTTCCTTCTCCTCCTCATCCTTAACCTTTCTCTCGCCTTCTCCACCTTCTCTTCCCCATCAATTTCCTCCTCCCCATTCGTCCGTCGTCCTCCCCACTCTCCTCCTCTTCTTCAGCCAAAGACTGTTCTTCTCTTGATGTTCTCGTTAGATTTGATTTTTGACATTCTTCGTACGCGGCTTCTTCATCCGCTATGACGACGCGGGTTCCTCAAGGTTAACCTGGAAAGTCCATAGACATGTGACTGGAAACACAGGAAGGGATTGCTGGATCGTCACTGGAATTCCCTCCTGAGACTCCTGTCTCGCTCAGTTCCGCGTCTCTGACATTATCTCTGCATTCGAACTGGTCTCTTTCCTGTCTCTTTCTTGAGGGATCTTTGTCAGACTGCATGCATATATTACATACATACATGCATTATCTCTATATATACATACACCATTTACATACATTACGTATGTACAATACATACATCACATGCATACATTACACACATCACATACATACATTATATATGGTATATACATTACATATACATACATACTTATATGCTTGCATGTATACATAAATACACAAACAAATACACGTGTGCATGCATACATACATAATTTATATATATATATATATACATATATACACACACACACATATATATATATATATATATATACATATATTAGTTTATAGACTATACATAAATATAAACATACATACAAGTCATATATGCACATCATATTTCTTTTTTTAATATAGCAATTCATTTTTCACTTTGGTTATAATATTTTAGATCAAGGAAAAAAATCCGATAATTCCTTCGGTATTGATTTACTTTACACGAAAATTGCTCAGGATTTTTCGACAGCGGGTGTCACATAGCGATATTTATCAGTTCTCTTTCTTGATCCAAAAACTCACACATCGTGAAAAACACGTAAAGGGCAAAGAATGATCGATTGGGAAACATTACTTGAAAGCCATATGGGTGGTTCCAAACGACTTTTTATGGAGAAGTTTTTAGTCGGGAGCTTCTGCAATAAATACAAGATAAAAGAAAAATCTACCATTTACGTTCCATTTCTTAAAACAATTACAAATATTGCAAGCGAATTGTTTATGTCTCCGTGTATCACCAGCGAAAATATTCTGGCATTGATTATTTTAATATATGCTTTGATGGTAAAGTATGTATTGGTTTGTGTTATGTGGAGGGCGATTGGTCGGGTCTGTTTTTTGAAGAATCGAAAGAGATGATCTGAAAGAAAAGGAGATATGACCTATGTATGGGCAAAGAATAATATGAGACGATAGAACAAGACACACATGGAAAAATATCCTAAGCAATATATTCATCAATTAGTCCGTATATTTGTTTACTTACCGTGGTTCAATGACTGTTTATTTGATATCATTATCTTATGACTTTTCTTCTTCCGTTCTTTGCGTGCATTTAGCTTCTTTATGACCCTAAGGGTGACCTGTCATCCTCCACCCTTTGTCTTTGTAATCCACTGTCATTCTTAATAAATTATCGGAGAGCAAGGAAGAGAGAGCCGTTGATGAGGGGGACGAAGATTTGTACGAGGTGAGATGTATTGTTCGAAGAGGTATTTATAGAACAGAAGGAAAATAAAATAAACGAGAACTGCGAATATGAAAGCAAGGAAAAGGAATGGGAAGCAGACTGAAGATGAAAAAAATCAAAGAAGGGAGAGTAATGATGGTGAAGGAGGGGGAGCTTGGGGGAGGGGGAGGGGAGGGAGTGATCTGAGTCAAGGTGGGATGAGTTGGGGGGCCGGGGGTGTGGGACTCTGGAAAGTACCCCGGAGGCGGCACATTATGCATCCTCGTGCCGCGGATCCTTCACACCGCCGCCAAATTACTTGTCATCGAGTCCTCGGCAGAAA
>NC_134811.1:3587078-3589578 GCF_046742065.1 Oratosquilla oratoria
GATTAAGAGATTTTCATGTACAAAGGCGGGAAATGGTTCGTGTACAAGTCTGTGATTTTTACTTTGTATTTACAATTTCTTTTTCCGATTTTTATACACATCCTTAAAACAATAAATTATCACATACTATAGAGTGAATGATATGTAAGAAATACAAAAACATAAATCAATAATGGATCAATTTCTATTAACCCACCCGTGGGTAGCCAAAAAGTAGGTAAGATGCATTATATTCATTTGCGACGTTGTCCTGTTATATATATTATATATATATATATATTATATATATGTATATATATTATATATATGTGATATATATATATATAGATATGTATATGTATATATATATATATATAACATATATATAACATATATATACATATATTTATGTATTTATATATAATATACATATATATATATTTGAGAAATTCCCTAGTGGACAGCGACATCAATCAGATAATCTCTTTTGGCAGTAGCGCACGGGACTCGAACCCGATGCGCTTGGAATTAAACTCCGGTTTGGGAGTTTACTTCCAAGCGCATCGGGTTCGAGTCCCGTGCGCTACTGCCAAAAGAGATTATCTGATATATATATATATATATACTATATATATAAATTCATATTATATATATATATATATATGTATATATATATATATATATATATATTGTGACTTTTTATATTTTAAATTACATCCAGGTTTCATATCCTGTAAGCCCATGTTGATTTACATGAAGATCCGTTAAATAACTTTCGTTGCATTTTTTCAACAAAAGCGTAGTACAACACTGACATAGATTCTGATAACCATGCGACATATATTTATAGAATTTGTTGTACATACTAATAAATCTAAATCATGCCGATCACAGAGAATAAGATTAATGCACCGAAGAGAAAATCAACACTAGAAAATATAGGATGTCCCCGTCGGCAGACTAAAGGCCAAGTAGAGGGAAATGTTTTCGGAGTTGAGCAACTACAAAGGAGAAAATCTTGAGGGGACAAAAGTCATTGAACGATCAAGAAAAAGCGAGAGCCAAAGTATTTGAGGTTTTGTGATCAAACAAATAAAACAACAGAGAGATTGAGAGGAGAGGGAAGAATCCATAGGAACATGAAAACGGGTGGAAAGAGACGAAAGGATATGGAATGTGATTTTGAGTGAAATAGGGAGAGAAATAGAGTCGGACACAGACAAGAAGATACAGGTAAACAGACACTTAAGGACAGAGACAGACAGGAAGGAACAGGTAGATATAGACAGAGCCTGATATTGGCTGACAGAGACAGACAAAGAGACAGACGGACAGATAAAGACAGACTTAGACAGATAAAGACAGAGACAAACAGAGAGAGACTGATATACTGGGACAGAAACAGAGACAGAGAGACAGTCAGATAGAGACAAACAGAGACAGAGACAGACAGAGACAGATGCAGGCATACAGGCAGAGACAGACAGTAAGAGGCAAATATATGGAGAGACAGTTATACATGTATTGATAGATAGACATATGGAGAGGCAGACAGTTTTATTTTTTATAACTAGGTCCTTATGCCCTCATTCTCTCTCTCTCTCTCTCTCTCTCTCTCTCTCTCTCTCTCTCTCTCTCTCTCTCTCTCTCTCTCTCTCTCTCTCTCTCTCTCTCTCTCTCTCTCTCTCTCTCTCTCCCTTTCCCTCTCCCTCCCTCTCCCTCTCCCATATCTCTATCTCTCTCTCACGTTCTCTCTCTGTGTGTGTGTGTGTGTGTGTGTGTGTGTGTGTGTGTTTGTTTGTTTGTCTCTCTCTCTCTCTCTCTCTCTCTCTCTCTCTCTCTCTCTCTCTCTCTCTCTCTCTCTCTCTCTCTCTCTCTCTCTCTCTCTCTCTCTCTCTCTCTCTTTCTCTTACGGCACCATTTTTTTTAATCCGGTTCCAATATTCATATCTCGCGCACTATTTATCTGCATATTGCATGGGCTCTGGGTTCAAGCTACGACTGGCTGGCCCCAGAAGCCTTCGGGCGGTCAATTTACATATAGCCCAGAAGGCTTCCAAAATTAGGATTCTTTGCGACGGAGGCTGCTATTTTGCCGTCCTACGCCTTCCTCCTCCTCCTCCTCCTCCTCCTCCTCCTCCTCCTCCTCCTCCTCCTCCTCCTCCTCCTCCTCCTCCTTCTCCTCCTCCTCCTCCTTCTCCTCCTCCTCCTCCTCCTCTTCCTCTTCTTCTTCCTCCTTTTCCTCTTCCTCCTCTTCTTCTTCCTCTTTTTCCTCTTCTCCCTCTTCTTTTTTCTCCTCTCCTTCCTTTTCATTTTCCTCCTCTTCCTTCTCCTCTTTCTCTTCCTCCTCCTCTTCCTACTCTTCTTCCTTTTCCTATTCCTCCTCCTCTTCCTCTTCCTCCACTTCTTCTTCCTCCTCTTCTTCCTCCTCCTCCTCCTCCCCCTCTTCCTTTCCCCTCTCCTCCTCTTCCTCCTCACCCTCCTCGTCCTCTTCCTCTCCCTCCTCCTTCTATCCTCCTCA
>NC_134811.1:3602078-3604578 GCF_046742065.1 Oratosquilla oratoria
CTCTCATTTTTACTCCATATTAGACCAATATAAAATTGACGGGTGGTTTGAACAGTGAACTTAGTTTGAGAAGTATGTGTAACGCGATCAAACCAAGAAAGATTTAATATATATGTATATATATATATATAACTATATATATGTATACACGTATATATATATATATATATACATATATATGTATATATATATATGTATAAATATATATATATATATATATATATATATATATATACATGTATATGGGTAAGTAACCACTAGGAAAAGTAAACTAAGGAAGCAGAGCGCTTTCGTATAATTACATCTTCAGTGGTGATACAAAGAAGGAATTTTATATATATGTATATATATATGTATATGTATATATATATATATATATATATATGTATATGTATGTATATATATATGAGAGAGAGAAATGGGTGGGGAAGGGCAAACGAAGAATGGTTGGTAATAGAGTTTATTGGCCAAACGTTTCGACCTTTTTGGTCTTCTTCAGAGGACATGTTGCGTTACAAAGGATCACAAGTCTTATACTCGCAGCCTTTGTAATGCAACATGACCTCTGAAGAAGACCAAGTTGGTCGGAACGTTAGGGCAATAAACTCTATTCCCAACACATCTTCGTTTGCTCTTCCCCACCCATTTCTCTCTCATTTGTCTGAAATAATTTATGTATATATATATATATATATATATATATATATATATATATATATATATATATATATATTAGACACACAAAAGTCTTAATTTTCCTTATAATGCTTACGTTACCTTTACTCTTCGTTAGGGGAATATACAAAAGGAGTGGTTCATTTGTCTTCTTTGTTAAAGAAATGCAAAAATTGAGGGGGATTCCCAGTCCCTTCGTTCTCTTCTCTTTATGTACACTTGACATGCAGGGGAATACGGCACAGGGCGCAAAAGGTAGATGTACACTGAAATGTTTGGGTAGATTTATGAGAATTATGCTGCAATTTGTCTTTAATGAATTAACTTATAGTTTTATCGGAGTAGGCCACAATCATTTTCAGTAGACAGTCGGAGTTCACAGGTGAGATGTATTTTATTGTGGAAATTTTCATTTGTTTTATTTGAATTTTTTGCAAAATGTATTGACGTAACTTTTTTTTCAGCAATTATGGATGCCAATTGTAAGTTCATTTGTTCAAAATTTTGTTTAATTGTAGAATATCTCCTCTCTGGATATATATATATATATATATATATATATATATATATATATATATATGTATATGTATATATATATATATAAAATATGTATATATATATATATAATATGTATGTATATGTATATATATATATATGTATATACATATATATATATGTATATACATATATATATATACATATATGTATATATATACATATATATACATATATATATATATAATTACCCTTCAATTAAATTGTGATCTTTAGCTCTATGTTTTTCTTAACTATCTTTTCCAAACGTTATGATTTCCTCTGTTCGGGAAAATGTTTTAAGAAGGAGATTTCTCTTCTGCTTTGTTATGTATTTTTTTCTTCTTTATCTCAAAAGAGTAATGGCTGCTTCCAGTGCTGGATAATACGAAAGTTGTGTTCCATAGACATTTCTGTAATTCTGAACACTCTCCCTTACTTCTGCCCTTATATTTTACAAAATATTTTTTATCAACGATTTGATTGTTCTTATATTTTACAAAATATTTTTATATCAACGATTTGATTGTTTTCCTAAATTGAACTAAATTACTCGCTATTAGCCTGAACGAAATTCTTTAAAAAAATTAAGGAATTAATCTGTTTTTAAATTATTCAAACATCAAATCACAGTAGTGCTTTCTAAGCTGAATAAAGTAGATTTTCTTAACACTCTTACTTCTGCGCTCATAATTTACAAAATATTTTTATATCAACGATTTAATTTTCTTCCTAATTCAACGAAATTGTTTGCCATTAGCCTGAATGAAATTATTTTAAAAAAATCAAGGAATTAATATGTTTTTAATGATTTAAACATCAAATCACAGAGGTGCTTCCTGAGCTGAATGAAGTAGATTTTCTTAGATAAAAAGAAATCTTAAAATTAAGTGAAACACTTTAAACTGGTTAGCAAGATACATGGGATCTCCAAGGAGTTTTAGAGGAGACGTAAATCTTACAAGTCTCCTTTCAGAAAAAAAATTCAAATTTCGTTTAGTTTGTATGTATTGCGATAACTTTACTTGATATGAAATGATCCCTCGGAGATGTATTCATATCAAATAAGTACATAAATTATTGACACTAATATCTATACTATATTTCATGGATGGAAACAAGCCCTAAATCAATAGTTATTTCATCTTCTTCATGTAGATTTTACAAAGGATTACAAAGGCGGAGCATGCCGACAGGAGACCTTTTGGTCCATAACTAGGTCGGATGCGAAAAAATTGTAATAATGATAAATAAAAAAAATGACAATAATATAAATAATGATAAATGAAAT
>NC_134811.1:3617078-3622078 GCF_046742065.1 Oratosquilla oratoria
TTAAATTGATATTCTGCTTGGGTTTGTACATCAAACCCCGATCCAAATTGTCGGATGCATTTGAAGTGTTGGTCAGTGCAGGTTTTGATTTTATCTTTGTAGTGACGTCCGTCCATCTTGCTGCCAGACTACTGATCACCTCTTTCTTTTGCTGACAAAGGTGATGACAATTTTTTTTTTTTTTGCTAATTAACTTTTCTATGCTTGTATTCGTCCTTAGAGGCGCTTTCAAGCTACGACTATACACGTTTCCTGTTTATGATGAACTGATTTGTACGTTTGTTTTCTTTCCAAAATAATCATACCATTTACTCTGCACCTTTATCGATCAACCATAATCAATTTTTTTTAACAACTTATTGTTATTATTTACTGTATTTTCCTCTGTTGTTATAAAGAATGTTTTTCTTCTTTTATTTGGCAGGAAAATTATATAGACATGGATGCCAAATTTGGCATCAAGAGTATGATTTCACCAGCTTAGCATTACCTCTATCACATCAAGATTTTTGCTCAGGAGTCCTGGACCCGTTCACGGAATCTATTTCCATTACTGAGGAAAATGATTGCACGGCACATAAAACTCTTTTATCATATTTCTTTCCTAAATCATTTTCTTTTTTTCGTTTTTTGGGGGAACGTAGGAGAATTTCCCTCGGGGTAGAATTTCGACTTCTTTAAGGGTTATAATTTAATCATCTTCAGGTTTAGACCTTTAACCAATTACGCAACCATCCTATTAGGTTTGTTTATTGTACAAAACTTTCCTCTTTAATCTTTTCATTGCTATTCTCAACCTGAATAATTTGTTTTTGCTCAAAGAACACCTCTTACAACCATCCTAATAGGTTTGGTTATTGTACAAAACTTTTCTCTTTAATCTTTTCACTGCTATTCTTAACCTGAATAATTTGTTTTTTGCTCAAAGGACACTTCTTATATCTCGAAAGGAGTGAACCATCTTGGTTTTCTCTTTATACCAAACGGTCTTATTCTCTATGATTATAGCAAGCTCTTGCAAATAAGGAGACAGTAGATTTACCTCTATGGGCTCCAGGAAAAAAGGAGCACTTTCCATCACAATGTCTCAACACAGTATTACCCCCAGAAGCCTTGGCCAGGTAGCATGTATCCGGGATTTCTCCAACCTAGAGTTGCCGTTGTTGTTGTGATCATTTACAATACACGTATATTTCGCACTCAAAGGTCTCATTACCCCAAGACATGTTAAACTGAAGTAAACAATGTCTGAGGCGTCTTGTTCCTCCCCCAGGAACCAAAAGTGTTGTGACGCGGGAAGGGGAGACGAGTCTGTGGCAGGTTGGCGTCCTTCAGGGTAACTACACGGACCGCTGTTATTCTTGAAACGATCTACTTCGACGAAAAAGTTCCTGTTGGCTTTGGTCTCACGAGTCACAGCCGATTGTCAGGATGGTAGGAGAGATGTCAGCGAGAATCTTTCATAATAAAACTATTTTCCTCTGAGGTACTGGGATTGTTAGTGTTTGTTTCTTGGCGTTAATGTCATTAAGTTTCGGGACACAGAGCCAAGGTAATAAAATTCACTCATGATGAGGCAAATATTTGTCTGTTTTGCTGGTTATAACAGTAATTCAAAGTTCTCAAGGGGATACATTGCTGGGTTGCAGGTTGATGTATTATACTTTTAAATTTTTACATAATCGGCCTCAATAGATTTCTGAATTTTAGCATTTGATTTGGATATCAGATAATGGTATCAGTTTGGATTAATCGTGTCACATTTTTTTTATAAAAGATTTTGGCTCCCGAGGTTAACTCACATTCAAAGCTTCACTTATTACTTCTTCAGCAAATTTTGTTTAAATTACCACTGGTGATTAATGTTATCATCATTTAGGTCTATTATATGGATCAAATAGTATTTTATCAATTTGCTTGTATATTAATTTATTTGTATATTTAGGTGGACTGTAACTGTGTGTGTGTGTGTGTGTGTGTGTGTGTGTGTGTGTGTGTGTGTGTGTGTGTGTGTGTGTGTGTGTGTATGTGTGTGTCTGTGTGAGAGAGGAGAAAAATAGAAAGAGTGTTTTCACAGAGTATCAACTGCAGGACCACTGGCCTATCCCCTGGTAAATGATACAGTCCCGAATGTACAGTATGGTGCGAAAATGAATATTAAAATGGCTCTGATTGTGACACATACAAGTATAACTGAGGAATTAAGTTTCTGGACACATTATGCAGACTTGGTCTCCAGTAAGAAAGTACATAATAAAATGACGTATTTTATTCCATAATGATTGAATAAATATATTTGTTTTTTATATATGAATGAAAGTCTTAGTGATTGATGATTAGTTTTAATATCGCGAACTCCTCCTGTTAGGAGACTAGGACGGTGCCTCTTACAGAGGACTTTGTCCCGTGAAATTTAATTAACTATGCTCTTGGTCCAACTCGCAGGTGGCAGGACTCTATCTGCCGTCACCTCGACCTACGCCTAAAGTAGCGACGCTTTTTACACGCCCGGTCAGCGTGCACTCTTTGTCTATGTATCTATCTACATACCAAGGATTTTTTCCCTTGTAAGGAAGGTACTCAAGTCAAAAGACACGTTCCCTCTTCCAGACATTTCACTCCCATCCGCCACCCTTTCCTCCCTCTCATCTTAGCTCCTTGTGGATGAAAGGTCATTCCTGTCTCCCGCCCACTGCCCTGGGTTAGAAGCAGTACAGCAAGACACACTACATCCACATCAAGGCTGCTTCACTTAATTGACAAACCCGCCCTCTCCGTCCCCTCACGCGGAAAATAGAAAAGACGGGGAGAAGTCCCTTCGGGCTGCGTCAAAATATCATTCACACATAACCAATTCTTACTCCTTTCCAGCCAACACCCACTCCCTTCCATGCATCAAACATCTATAAATCTCCACTCACTTCCCCTCTTGCTCAAAACATAAAATAAAAAGAAACAGAACAAATCTATTAGAACACCCATTCTCACCCCTGTCTCATGTCTTCTCTCTCCCTTGCTCAACAGGCATTCCCCTCTTGCTCAAAGGATACTTTGTAATAACAATATATCAGAACAAAGACTGTAGGAACTAGTAATACCAAATGTAATACGCGACACAAAGGGACGAAAACGTTCGATAATAAGACATGTTTACGTTATGATAAGAAAAATAGAATGGAAAATATGGATGGAGCAAGACAGTATATTGACGGAGATACCTCCGTGACAACACCTTAATGAAAATTAAGACACAGAAACAGAGAAGTAATATCTAAATAAGAAAAAATAATTATGATAAAGCCGAGGGAAGGGGGAAAGATGCCATAAAAATCCACGTAAATTATAAAATAAAGATTTCGCATGATGACAAACTATGCAGAAAAATGAGATAAAAAAAATATATCATGCGGTGAAGGAGAGCGGAAACCTAGCAAGAGCTGTCGACTTCAAATGTAATGAAAGGTAAGGGTTCGCCAAATTGGACTATGAAAAATGAAAATTATGAATGAAAAAAAAAATTGAGAGAAAAGAAATATAGATAGATTGTTCGACATTTGAATTAACTGAGAGAAAAAAATAGAGAAGGAGGAGAAAGAAGATAGAAGAAGAACTAAAGGAGGTATAGGAAGTAGGGACTAAAGTAGAGGAACATAAAACCAATTAAGAGGAATAAATGAAGGAATATAGAGTTCGGAAGAACTCGAAGAAGAAAAGGAATAGAAGGGAAATAGATTGTTTGATACTTGAATTAACTGAGAAAAAAAGAATAGAGAAGGAGGAGAAAGAAGATAGAAGAAGAACTAAAGGAGGTATAGGAAGTAGGGACTAAAGTAGAGGAACATAAAGCCAATTAAGAGGAATGAATGAAGGAACTCGAAGAAGAACTCGAAGAAGAAAAGGAATAGAAGGAAATGGGGCGAAGGAAGAAGAAAAGGAAAAAAAAAGTTAATTATGATATTTCCGGACATTGAAGGAATGATGAAGATTAAGATGAGGATGAGAAAGAGGAAGAGGATGAGGATAAAAATGATGTTGATGAGGAAGATTGGGATTAGAATAAAGATGAATATTAGGATGAGAATGAGTAGTATTATAGTAAGGATGATGGAAAAGGTAATTTTCTAATGAAGGTGAAGCTGAGAATAAGAATAAGGATGAGAATGGGGTAAGAATAAAGATGATGGGGAGGAAGCGAAGGAAGATGAAGAAGAAGAGGAGAAGGAAGAAGAACAAATGCAGGACGAAGAGAAGGAATATTTGTGGATTGAAAAAGGAAAAAAGAGGAGAATTGTTTGTAGAGGTGAGTAAAAGGAATATAAGTAAAAATTATAGTGAAACGAAGAGGAAGCGAATGTAAGAAGGAAGGAGGAGAAAATGAAAAGAGGGAGACTTTGTATAGAGTGGGAGACAACAGGAGTGAAGGATGTTGGAGTGAGAGAGGGAGGGAAGAGAGGGAGTGAGAGAGGGCGGAAGTGAGGAAGTGAAAGAGGGAGAGAGGGAGTGAGAGAGGAAGTGAGGGAGTGAGAGAGGGAGGGAGGGAGAAGGTCAAGTGTGAATGTTGGTGAAGAGAAGAGGGAGAAGAATAAAAGATGCAAACATCAAACGCGAGACGAAGAGCTAGGCGTGGTCCAACACGAGGAAGAAGGGGAGGAAGTTGATGAAAAAAAGGCAGAAACGGAGGTAAGTGGAGGAGGAATGGACGAAGGATGAAGAGTAGAAAGGGGAGGAAGTTGAGGAGAAAAAGGAGATACAAAAGAAAGTGGAGTAGGGATAGATGAAAGAGGAAATGGAGGAGGGGGGAAGTGGAAGAAAGCTGGGAGAGAGAGGTGAGGGATGGCCGGGAATGAACGCGGCCGGCCGGGAAAGGAAAGAGGAGTAGGAGGAGGATGGAGACCAAAAACAAAGACAAAGATGACGAAGAAATGGAACAGAAACCAGACACTAAACATTTCGCCTCTTTTAAAAAAAAAAAAAATAATAATTATACATTTGTCTTAGCT
>NC_134811.1:3639578-3642078 GCF_046742065.1 Oratosquilla oratoria
GGGTGCAACCGAAACATGTAACTTTATTGACGAAATTGTCACTATAATCCATTAGCTTTCACTGTGCTAAGTTTGATACATTGAAGTAATTGATTCTGGCTAATTTCAGACGATTTTATTGAAGTTAGAGAAATATCTGCGTGTGTGTGTGTGTGTGTACACGTACGAGTATATGTAACAATATCTTTTCAAGTTGCATCAATAGTAAAGGACTTTGGCATAAGCACCAGACGAAATAGTAAAATTTGATAACTCCATTGTACATGTATCACTATTACTAGAATTGATCGAATGTACAAGTCTATTATGTGACGGAGAAGCGTTGTCAAGATGATAAGATATTTCTTTATTGAAAAGAACATGGCTAGAGGCCTGAAAAGATTCGAGTTCTTGACGAATCTCCTGAAATTTTTGAAATATTCACTTTTCAACACTGAAGCACAGCAAAACACTTTTGGAACTGGAGACAAATGTTGTCAGATAATATGAGAAAAAAATAGATTTGCCATTATATACTTATGACTTCCTAGGCAAAACTAGAATGATTTTGATATTTGATATCTTCGCAGCCGTTGGAAAACTCGCGCCGAAATAGATATATCGAGGAACAGGAGAGAGGCGGGGATGGATGTTGATTTTTTTTTTCTTCTCTCGAAGAAACTCGTTATTTCGAGTATATTGTCTCTCACTTTTTATTTTTCTTAATTTCATCGAGGTGATCACAGAACCTATTTCTCATCACTGAGTGAAGAACATAGAAACGCAAGTCCTTCCTTGCGTTTCTGATCTGTAGGTTCCTGTCAAAGGTCTTCTTGACCTTGATAAACTCCTCGATGTATGTGTCCGGGCTCTTGTAAGTGAGGTCCACCCGGCCTCTCTTCCTGTGCCCCTCCTCTCCTGGATGTCTTCGCTTCTTGTTCTTGATGACTGGAGAGTGGTTCATCTCTATGGTGGCTTGGAAGTGGAAAAGTGGTCCCGCCGAGCCGAAGGTCCGCGAGAGCCCGTCTCCCTCTGTTCGGGAGTTCTTCGGCCTCCGAGATTCTTCGGCTCGCCGAATTAGAATAGAACACGCGTAAGAAGGTCAGGCGCATACATACATACATACATACATACATACATACATACATACATACATACATACATACATACATACATACATACATACATACATACATACATACATACATACATACATACATACATACATACATACATACATACATACGGACATACATACATACATACATACATACATACATACATACATACATACATACATACATAAACACATACAAACAAACGAATAGATCAATGCATTAATAAATACACGTTACCAAATCAATAAACTATCTAATAATTAGATGAGCAAACATACAAATAACATAATAACTACACCGAAAAGAAAGACGCAGAGTGCGGGGTGATCTAATAGAAGTGTTCAAGTGGATCAAAGGCTATAACAAGGGTGAAGCAAACAAGGTCATCATAATAAAACAACAGGGCAGGACTCGCAGTAATGGGTATAAACTGGACAAATTTAGATTTAAGAAGGAAAAAGGCAAGAATTTGTTTACTAATAGAGTGATCGATGAATGGAATAAACTTAGTAACCATGTAGTAAGCGCTGAAACTATCAGTTGTTTTAAAAAACGATTAGACAATTTTATGGATTGGGATGACAGGTGGTGATGGATACGGAGCTGTCTAGTGTAGGCCTTATGGTCTCTTGCAGTCTCCTTTATTCTTATTCCTATTCTTATTCTTATTCAAATTAAAAAAGAAACATTGAAAAGGATACTTGCAGGAGACCAATTGGTACATAGCAATCGTGATATTGGTTGAATTAAAAGATTCCTGGAGAACATTTCTCATAAAAAAAAATAATAGTAAATAAATAAACAGATAAATTAAGACAACTAGATATATTAATGGAATATGCTCTTTCTCTAGGTGTCTGTATGTGAATGATGTCTGTGTGTGCACTGAATTTCTCACTGATGACTTATGATGGATTCAGTACAAGCGCCACAACACACACGCACAAATCACACAAAAACACAGACATATATGCACATATACATACACGTATATGCTCTGTCTATATCTCATTCCCTCTCTGTCTATCTATTTATTTATCTCGTTCTCTCTCTGTCTCTCTCTCTCTCTCTCTCTCTCTCTCTCTCTCTCTCTCTCTCTCTCTCTCTCTCTCTCTCTCTCTCTCTCTCTCTCTCTCTCTCTCTCTCTCTCTCTCTCTCTCACTCTCTCTCTCTCTCTCTCTCTCTCTCTCTCTCTCTCAATATATATATATATATATATATATATATATATATATATATATATATATGTATATAAATATATATAATATGTATATGCATATATATATACATGTATATAATATATATACATATACATATACATATATACATATATATATATATATCATATACACATACATAATAATAATAATAATAATAATAATAATAATGATAATAATAATAAT
>NC_134811.1:3644578-3647078 GCF_046742065.1 Oratosquilla oratoria
ATGTATGTATATATATATATATGAATATATATATATATATTTATATAAGTAAATAAAAAAGAAAGTAAAAATAAATATATAAATCGTGCAACTCCCTTCGTCTCCATGATTATGGCTTCTGCAAATTCTATTACGGATGACGCCAGACGATTTTATCTATCTACACAGACTTCAACTGATCCTTTACATGGGATAAGATGCTACAGAAAATTTATTCTCCCAAATCCTTACGATTTCATTCATCCAAATATGGTAACCATAAGAACAAGGTCAAGAGAGAGAGATGTACTAAAGCTCAGACAACTCAGATTTTTCGTCCATTGGCGTAATTTAGATATGTGATTCTGGTCAACCATTCTGTTCAGCTTAAAGGTGGAAGTTAAGAAAATAATTGTTTTGATCTCTTCAGTAATGTAACATATGCAATGTATTCTGTTTTGTAAAAGCTTGGTCACATTGTACGTGCTAAAAACATTTCAGCACCTAAAGAAAGATGTTGATATATATATATATATATATATATATATACATATATATATATATACATATATAACATAAATATATACATATTTATGTATATATATATATATATGTATATATATGTATATAATATATATATGTATATTATACATACATTTGTAATATACACACACACACACACACACACATATATAAATATATATATATTATATAATATATATGTATATATACAGTATATATATATATAAATATATATATATATATATAATATAATATATATATATATATATATATATTATATTTTTATGGGAGAAAATATACGCTGGACTCGACGTTCTTTCATTAATATTACGTTTCGAACCCCGGACAGGGTTCGAAACGTCGGATTAAATTGACGAAAGGTCGAGTCCAGCGTATACTTTCTCCCATAAAAATGGTTCCTGGACTCCAGCTATTTACGAATATATATATATAAATATATATATATATATATACATATATATATATATATATATATATATATATATATACATACATATGTATATATACAAAGAAAGAGTATACCGACGGGAGACCTTTTGGTCCATAACTAGATCGGATGTGAAAGAAAAATAGTAAATAATTAAGATAAATGAATAGATAATGGTAAATAATAAACAGATAAATATTAATAATTCATAAAAGTATCTAATAAGTAATAAGATTAGATGTACAGATAAATAATAAATGGATGAATAATAATGAAAAAGAAGTCTGTCGAAGTATGTCGAAGTCTATCGAAGTCTGTCGGAGTCTTTCGACGTCTGTCGGAATCTTTGGAGACTGACGAGATCTATTGAAGTCCTATAGGTCTCTGTCGTTTTTTTTTTTTTTTTTTTTTTTTTTTGTATAAAATTCGGTGGTATTACTTCTACTTTTTTTTTTAATAAACCATGGCTCCATTCAAACGATGTTCGTTCTCTCTCTCTCTCTCTTTCTCTCTCTCTCTCTCTCTCTCTCTGTGTCTCTCTCTCTCTCTCTCTCTCTCTCTCTCTCTCTCTCTCTCTCTCTCTCTCTCTCTCTCTCTCTCTCTCTCTTCTTCATGGGACTTTATTGTACCTGACTATAGAAAAAAATCTATCTAGAATTTTAGTGATATCTAGAGAACCCATTCACATCCTTTGTATTAAAATTTGTACCATTTAGAAACTTTGTTCTGGCTAATGACAGATGATTTTATTCAGTTTGGAGAAACTCCCCTCGGGTGCAACCGAAACATGTAACTTTATTGACGAAATTGTCACTATAATCCATTAGCTTTCACTGTGCTAAGTTTGATACATTGAAGTAATTGATTCTGGCTAATTTCAGACGATTTTATTGAAGTTAGAGAAATATCTGCGTGTGTGTGTGTGTGTGTGTGTGTGTGTACACGTACGAGTATATGTAACAATATCTTTTCAAGTTGCATCAATAGTAAAGGACTTTGGCATAAGCACCAGACGAAATAGTAAAATTTGATAACTCCATTGTACATGTATCACTATTACTAGAATTGATCGAATGTACAAGTCTATTATGTGACGGAGAAGCGTTGTCAAGACGCTAAGATATTACTTTATTGAAACGAACATGGCTAGAGGCCTGAAAAGATTCGAGTTCTTGACGAATCTCCTGAAATTTTTGAAATATTAACTTTTTACCACTGAAGCACAGCAAAACAATTTTGGAACTGGAGACGAATGTTGTCAGATAATATGAGAAAAAAATAGATTTGCCATTATATACTTATGACTTTCTAGGCAAAACTAGAATGATTTTGATATTTGATATCTTCTTAGCCGTTGGACACTCGCTCCGAAATAGATATATCGAGCAACAGGAGAGAGGCGGGGATGGATGTTGATTTTTTTTTTCTTCTCTCGAAGAAACTCGTTATTTCGAGTATGTTGTCTCTCACTTTTTATTTTTCTTAATTTCATCGAGGTGGTCACAGAACCTATTTCTCATCACTGAGTGCAGAACATAGAAACGCAAGTCC
>NC_134811.1:3664578-3674578 GCF_046742065.1 Oratosquilla oratoria
AGAATCTTACAACTTCCCCTCCTCTCACTCTCACGTTCCTCCGCCACCCCATTTTACCCCGCGCCTGAGTAATGCCATCAGTTCACGTTCCCTCATTTTTCTGCGTTTTTGTAGCTTATAAGACCCCTTTGTCCTATGTCTTATGCACTTTCCTGAAGAGAGGAACACTTGATAGCCGAAATATAGGGATCTTCTTTCGTTCGAAGTTTATTTTCTCCGACTGTGGGTTTCCTAAGTGTCATATATATATATATATATATATATATATATATATATATATATATATATACACAGATATATATATACATATATATATACGTATATTTATATGTATATGTATATATATTATATATATATACATAATATATATATACATACGTATATATATATGTATATATATATACATATATATATATACATACGTATATATATATGTATATATATATATATATATATATATTTTTTTTTATATGTATATATGTATATGAGAGTGGGTGGAGGAAGAATAAGCGAAGATGGGCTGGAACTTTTTTTTTTTTTTTTTATTATTGCTTATACGTTTCGACCGACTCGGTCTTCTTCAGTAAGCTGTCTACAAACAGTTTGGACCTCACATTTATACATCCGAGGACGGGGACATGGACAGGTCATCCAGCTGGCTGTTTGGATTCCCTTTCCCGTACCATGCATATGTTTCCAAATTGTATCTATAATTAATTTACTTGCTGCCTTTGACAAACAAACAAAACCTTCCCTGTCATTGATATTTTCATAAGAATTAATGTAGGCAGCTCCCACCTTCTTCCTCATGTCTCTCATTAATCCCGTGTTTAAAACCTAGACCCCATCCCAGTGGGGCAAATGTCCAGATATACACATACATACATATATATGTATATATATATATATATATATATATATATATATATATGTATATATATGTATATGTATATATATATATATACACATACACACACACACACACACATATATATATATATATATATGTGTGTGTGTGTGTATATATATATATATATATATATATATATATATATATACAAAGATTGCAAAGAAAGAGCATGCCGACGGGAGACCCTCTGTCCATAACTAGGTTGGATGTGAAAGAAAAAAAAATGTATGTATGTATGTATATTATATATATATATATATGTATGTATATATATATGTATATGCATATATATATATATATATATAGTAAAACAAATAAATAAATAAATAGATAAGATAAATAAATAGGTAATGGTAACTAATAAACAAACAGATAAATGTTAATAATTCATAAAAGTATTTGAAAAGTTATGGAATTATATGTACAAATAGATAAGAAATGGATGAATAATAATGAACAAGAAGGATGTCGAAGTCTGTCGAAGTGTGTCGGAGTCTTTCGACGTCTGTCGGAATCTTTGGAGACTGACGAGATCTATCGAAGTCATATACTGTAAGTCTCTGCCGATTTATTTTTTCATAAATTACGGTGGTTTTACTTCTAATTTTGTTTTTTTGTTTTTTATACACACAAAGATTACAAAGAAAGAGCATGCAGACAGGAGACCTTTTCGTCCATAACTAGGTCGGATGTGAAAGACAAATAGAAAAAATATATAATAAAACAAATAAATAAATAAGATAAATAAATACATAATGGTAAATAATAAACAAACAGATAAATGTTAATAATTCATAAAAATGTTTAATAAGTTATAAAATTAATTATGCAGATAAATAAGAAATGGATGAATGATAATGAAAAAGAAGTCTGTCGAAGTATGTCGAAGTCTGTCGAAGTCTGTCGGAGTCTTTCGACGTCTGTCGGAATCTTTGGAGACTGACGAGATCTATCGAAGTCCTATAGGTCTCTGTCGTTGTTGTTTTTTTCATAAAATTCGGTGGTATTACTTCTATTTTTTTTTTCTTTTTTAATAAAGAGTTCTTCTTCGAGTTCTTCTTCGAGTTCTTCGAGTTCTTCTTCGAGTTCTTCGAGTTCTTTTTCGAGTTCTTCGAGTTCTTCTTCGAGTTCTTCTTCTTCCTCTTCTTCGAGTTCTTCGAGTTCTTCTTCTTCGAGTTCTTCTTCGAGTTCTTCTTCGAGTTCTTCGAGTTCTTCGAGTTCTTCGAGTTCTTCTTCTTCGAGTTCTCCTTCTTCTTCGAGTTCTTCTTCTTCGAGTTCTTCTTCGAGTTCTTCTCTTTCGAGTTCTTCGAGTTCTTCTTTTTCGAGTTCTTCGAGTTCTTCTTTTTCGAGTTCTTCGAGTTCTTCTTTTTCGAGTTCTTCGAGTTCTTCGAGTTCTTCTTCTTCGAGTTTTTCGATTTCTTCTTCGAGTTCTACTTCTTCTTCTTCGAGTTCTTCGAGTTCTTCTTCTTCCAAGCCCACCGGCTGCGCCGGCCCAGCTACGCCGGGGGCCTTGGCCTGCGGCGCTGCGCCTTAGGCGCGGGCGCTACGCGCCCTGGGCTACGCCCCTTTTTTGGAAAATAAAGAGTTCTTCTTCGAGTTCTTCTTCGAGTTCTTCTTCGAGTTCTTCGAGTTCTTCGAGTTCTTTTTCGAGTTCTTCGAGTTCTTCTTCGAGTTCTTCTTCGAGTTCTTCGAGTTCTTCTTCGAGTTCTTCTTCGAGTTCTTCTTCGAGTTCTTCGAGTTCTTCTTCGAGTTCTTCGAGTTCTTCTTCTTCGAGTTCTCCTTCTTCTTCGAGTTCTTCTTCTTCGAGTTCTTCTTCGAGTTCTTCTCTTTCGAGTTCTTCGAGTTCTTCTTTTTCGAGTTCTTCGAGTTCTTCTTTTTCGAGTTCTTCGAGTTCTTCTTTTTCGAGTTCTTCGAGTTCTTCGAGTTCTTCTTCTTCGAGTTTTTTGATTTCTTCTTCGAGTTCTACTTCTTCTTCTTCGAGTTCTTCGAGTTCTTCTTCTTCCTCTTCTTCGAGTTCTTCTTCTTCGAGTTCTTCTTCTTCTTCTTCTTCTTCTTCTTCTTCTTCTTCTTCTTCGAGTTCTTCCTCTTCTTCTTCTTCGATTTCTTCGAGTTCTTCTTCTTCTTCGAGTTCTTCTTCTTCACCGTAGTTGGCGGTGTAACCGATTTACCACCAAACGCGAAGGTGTGACCGAATTACCACCGGACGGCGTAAGCAACCATTAAATTTTTTTATATTAGATAAACCATGGCTCCATTCTAACGATGTTCGTTCTCTCTCTCTTTTTTTTTTTTTTTTTTTTTTTGTTACATAGGACTTTATTGTATCTGACTATAGAAAAAAAACTATTTAGAATTTTGGTGATATCTAGAAATCCCATTCACATCCTCTATTGAATTTGGTACCTTTTAGAATCTTTGTTCTGGCTAATGACAGATGATTTTATTCAGTTTGGAGAAACTCCCCTCTTGTGCAACCGAAACATGTAACTTTATTGACGAAATTGTCACTATAATCCATTAGCTTTCACTGTGCTAAGTTTGATACATTGAAGTAATTGATTCTAGCTAATTTCAGACGATTTTATTGAAGTTAGAGAAATATCTGCGTGTGTGTGTGTGTGTGTGTGTGTATGTATACACGTACGAGTATATGTAACAATATCTTTTCAAATTGCATCAATAGTAAAGGACTTTGGCATAAGCACCAGACAAAATAGTAAAATTAAATAACTCCATTGTACATGTATCACTATTACTAGAATTGATCGAATGTACAAGTCTATTATGTGACGGAGAAGCGTTGTCAAGACGCCAAGATATTACTTTATTGAAAAGAACATGGCTAGAGGCCTGAAAAGATTCGAGTTCTTGACGAATCTCCTGAATTTTTTGAAATATTAACTTTTTACCACTGAAGCACAGCAAAACAATTTTGGAACTGGAGACGAATGCTGTAGGATAATGTGAGAAAAAATAGATTTGCCATTATATACTTATGACTTTCTAGGCAAAACTAGAATGATTTTGATATTTGATATCTTCGTAGCCGTTGGACACTCGCGCCGAAATAGATATATCGAGCAACAGGAGAGAGGCGGGGATGGATGTTTATTTATATTTTTTCTTCTCTCGAAGAAACTCGTTATTTCGAGTATATTGTCTCTCACTTTTTATTTTTCTTAATTTCATCGAGGTGATCACAGAACCTATTTCTCATCACTGAGTGGAGAACATAGAAACGCAAGTCCTTCCTTGCGTTTCTGATCTGTAGGTTCCTGTCGAAGGTCTTCTTGACCTTGATGAACTCCTCGATGTATGTGTCCCGGCTCTTGTAAGTGAGGTCCACCCGGCCTCTCTTCCTGTGCCCCTCCTCTCCTGGATGTCTTCGCTTCTTGTTCTTGACGACTGGAAAGTGGTTCATCTCCGTGGTGGCTTGGATGTGGAAAAGTGGTCCCGCCGAGCCGAAGGTCCGCGAGAGCCCGTCTCCCTCTCTTCGGGAGTTGTTCGGCCTCCGAGATTCTTCGGCTCGCCGAATTAGAATAGAACACGCGTAAGAAGGTCAGACGCAGAAACAAACATACATACGTACATACATACATACATACATACATACATACATACATACATACATACATACATACATACATACATATATATATACATACATATATACATACATATATACATACATACATACATACATACATACATACATACATACATACATACATACATATATATATATACATACATATATACATACATACATACATACATACATACATACATACATACATACATACATACATACATACATACATACATACATACATACATACATACATACAAACATCCAAACAAACAAACAATCAAACAAACACAAACAAATAAATAAACAAACAAATATAATAACACGACAGACAGACAGGCAGAGAGATGAAGCAGAAACGAATAGATAAATAGATCAATACATTAATAAATACACGTTACCAAATCAATAAACTATCTAATAATTATATGAGCAAACATGAAATTAACATAATAACTACACCGAAAATAAGCAAATTAAAAAAGAAGCATTGAAAAGCATACTTGCAGGAGACCAATTGGTACATAGCAACCGTGATATTGGGTGAATTAAAAGATTCCTGGAAAACATTTCTCACAAAAAAAAAGAAAAAAAAATGAATAGTAAATAAATAAATAGATAAATTAAGACAACTAGATATATTAATGGAATATGCTCTTTCTCTAGGTGTCTGTATGTGAATGATGTCTGTGTGAGCACTGAATTTCTCATTGATGACTTATGATGAATTTACAAGCGACGCAACACACATGCACAAATCACACACAAACACAGTCATATACGCACATACACATACACGTATATGCTCTGTCTATATCTCATTCCCTCTCTGTCTATCTATCTATCTCGTTCTCTCTCTATCTTACTTTCTCTCTCTCTCTCTCTCTCTCTCTCTCTCTCTCTCTCTCTCTCTCTCTCTCTCTCTCTCTCTCTCTCTCTCTCTCTCTCCCTCTCTCTCTCTCTCTCTCTCTCTCTCTCTCTCTCTCTCTCTCTCTCTCTCTCTATATATATATATATATATATATATATATATATATATATATATATATATGCAAAGAAATTACAAAACACACGCGATAAACTATTTTTGCAGAAACCACCGGGAAATTGAAAAAAACAGATACCGAACGTTTTCGTCTATTTAGACATTTTCAAAGGTACAAAAAAGCAATACAGAAAGAAACAATAAATACATAAGAAGACAAGGATACTCGGAGAGGTCCCATGTTACATTTTATCACACACAATTTTGTCAATAATAAAATTGTCCAATTTAAATAAACCCAAACTCAAGTTCATGTTATTTCCAAAATTTCTTTTTATAAAACAAGATTCAATAATATTTCTTTCTATAATATTATTACAAGAAGTAATTATTTTAGAATTTCCCCAGTCAATATTATGACCATAATCCCTTTGGTGGACAAATAATCCACGGGACACTTGCCCCTTTCTAATACTATATCAATGTTGCCCTATTTTTTTTTCTAAGCCTTTGCCTGTTTGGCCTATATAAATAAAATCACAGTTTTTACATGGTATGTTGTAAATACATCCTTCTTTACTTCTTGGAGAATTTTTAATTAACAGACTCTTAATGTTATTATTATTTTTGAATACTATCTGGATACCAAATTTTTCAAAAATGCTAGGAAGATGAATTAAATTTTCGTGGTACGGAATTGTTAACATATTTTCATAATTAAATGGTTTGACCTACCAAGTATTAAGAAAACATTTCCTAGCTTTGATTTTTCTTTTATCAATAAGATGTTTTGGATATTTTAAATTTTCTCCAATGTCATAGATGGATTGTATTTCTTGATCCAAGAACTCAGGGGAACAAATTCTATAAGCTCTCAGGAACATTGAAGAAAAAACTGACAACTTGGATTTTTGACTGTGATACGAGTAAAAATGAATGTACGAAAGGACATTGGTTGACTTGCTGTAAACGTCAAATTTAAATTATCTTCCAAATCGGTAAATATTTAAATATAAAAATGGTAACATATTTTCTTCAACCTCTACTGTGAATCTAATGGAATGCACCAAATTATTTAAATCTGACAAAAAAGTATCCAAATGTTGATCATTTGGCCAAATGCATAATATGTCGTCAACATAACTGTACCAAACTACATTAATTGGAAGAATGTTTGGTAATAACTCTCTTTCAAAAAACTCCATATACAAATTGCTAAGAATTGGAGACAGACAGTTCCCCATGGCCATACCAAATGTCTGAGTATAAAAGTTTCCATTAAATTCAAACTTAGAGTCTATTACACATAATTTAATTAAACTAATAATAGTATGAGCAGGGAGTGTAGTCATGTTTCTTTAATTCTTTTTCTAGAAATCCTAACAAATCTAAAACCGGGACTCGGGTGAATGAACTTTTAATATCGAAACTAACCAACTTAAAATCAAATGTGAGATTATGTCCAAGCAGCTTTTTGGTTAAGTCAACATTATCTTTGATATGAGAGTGGGAAATTGTCCCAGCAAGAGGACTAAGAAGAGACACTAACCATTTGGACAACTTATATGTGCAAAACCCAATAGAACAAGTTATTGGCCTAACTGGATTATTAACTTTATGAGTTTTAATTAGACCATACATGTATGGAAGTGACGGAGATACAGTAACACTTTTTTTTTTATTAGTTCGTCGTTACCTTTTAAAATTGTTTTAAGCTTCTTATTAAATTCCGTCACTTCCATACATGTATGGTCTAATTAAAACTCATAAAGTTAATAATCCAGTTAGGCCCATAACTTATTCCATTTATGGTGACCCGCTGTTGTCTGTTACTAATCCAAGCTCTAATCCATTCTAACACTTTTCCTCCTATGCCATGGGCTTTGATTTTATTTAGTAGTCTCTGGTGTGGCACCTTGTCGAACGCTTTGCTAAAGTCAAGGTAAATAACATCGTAATTTTCATTGTTATATGACGCCTTATATACTTTAGTGTAAAAGGATAGAAGATTAGTCACACATGACTTACCTTTGGAGAAACCGTGCTGTGAATCACGAATTAAATTATGCCCTTCGATGTGTTCTCTGAATCTATTTACTACTATTGATTCAAGCATTTTTCCTATAACCGATATCAAACTCATTGGCTTGTAGTTGCATATAGACGATCTATCTTCCTACATAAAAACAGAAACAACGTTTGCCTGCCTCCAAGCGGTTGGCACAAAACCAATGTCTACCGATTTATTGAATATTTCAGTTAACTGGTCACAGTTTTCAAATTTACATTCCTTAAGCATTCTTGGAAAAATTTCGTCTGGACCCGGAGATTTTGTAGCTTTAAGTCTTTCAATCTGCTTGACTACTTCTTCTTTACTAATGCTGATATTAGATAGACTACTTTCTTCATCCCCTCTGTAAATCGGATTGCAGTCAGGTACTTTATCTAACCTCTCATTAGTAAACACCGATAGAAAATAATTGTTAAACTCCTCACTCATTTTTTCCTCCGATTCTATCATGACATTTTCATCGTTGTTAATTGGTCCTATTCTTTCTTTATTTTTTGTTCTATAAAGGTGAAAGAAACCCTTTGGGTTGGATTTTGCTTGACTGGCAACCTTGATTTCATAGTTACGTTTCGCTGAACGTGTATTCCTTTTAACCAGCTTTGCCATTTCGGTATATCTTGATCTAAGGTGTGATTCCCCGTTTTTTATTTTTACGTAAAGTCCTCTTTTCATTCCGATCTCATGTTTCAATCTGTCCGTCATCCATTTGGGAGTATTACTATTTTTCCGTATTGACTTTAGGGAGATAAATGTGTTTTGTGCATTAATAATTAGATCAGTTAGATTGCTATACATTTCTTCTAAATTGCTGACCTGACTGTTGGGCCCTCGCCCCCAAGTGAACTGACCTAAGGTATGCATATTACCCTCCGTGACCCAGCCTGACTCCCAGCCCCGCAACGAGAATCGATAATGTCCGAAACGTCCGCATGGCATCTCGTATTCAATTTCAAATAGGTTTTTATATTGTCAAAGTTTGCTTTCCTGAAGTCTGGTACTTGAACGTTATTCGTACTTTTTAATTTTTCCCAAATAACATTAAATCTTATTTTTGATGATCGCTACAGCCTAGACTATCTCCCACTATTACGCTGCTAATTTGGTGCTCATTATTTGTTAAAATTAAGTCCAGGGCATTTTGTCCCCTCGTAGGATCGGTAATCACTTGTTTTAGGAAATTATCCTGCACCTCATCTAGGAATTTCTTCGCTTCATGATCTCATATATATATATATATATATATATATATATATATATATATGTATATATGTGTGTGTGTGTATATATATATATATATATATATATATTCATATACATATATATATGTATATATATATATATATACGTATATATGTATATTACACACACACACACACACACACACACACACACACACACACACACATATATATATATATATATATATATGAATATATATATATATACATATTTATATACACAGAGATATACATATATATATATATATATATATATATATATATATATATATACACACAAAGATTACAGAGAAAAAGCATGCCGACAGCAGACCTTTTCGTCCATAACTAGGTCTGATGTGAATGAAAATAGAAAAATAGTATAATTAAACAAATAAATAAATAAATAAGATAGATAAATAGATAATGGTAATTAAAAACAAACAGATAAACGTTAATAATTCATAAAAGTATTTGATAAGTTATAAAATTAAATGTACAAATAAATAAGAAATGAATGAATTAATATAATATAAAAGATAAGTCTCCGCGGTTCAGGGTGGTTTCGTCGATTTTGTTAAAACCCTCCAAGTGCTCAGTCGGCGTGGCAATCTGCGGACACCTCCCTGTAAGCCTATTTCGCACATGTGTAGATCATCATCCTGTGCGATATGTTGTTACAGGGGACAGCTAGATGTCTGCAACGGAAGCCATATTGTCGTTATTGAAATGGAGGTTGGAGGTACGAGTACATTTGCTATTGTGTTTGCGAAATTTGATGATTAGTATTATATATACTACTAATAAGAATGAAACCATTTCAAAGGTGACACATTTTAAAAATATTACATGTCTTGGAGAGGGGGGTCTGTAAGTCCTCCGAGGTCGTAAGTTCTCCGAGGCAGTAAGCCTTTCGAGGCTGTAAGTTCTCCGAGGGTGCAAGTTCTCCGAGGGTGCAAGTCCTCCGAGGGTACAAGTCCTCCCAAGGTGCAAATCCTCCGAGGGTGCAAGTCCTCCGAGGGTGCAAGTCCTCCGAGGGTGCCAATCTTCCGAGGGTGCAAGTCCTCCGAGGGTGCAGGTCCTCCGAAGTTGTAAGCCCTTCGAGGCTGCAAGTCCTACGAGGTCGTAAGTCCTACGAGGGTGGAAGTCCTCTGAAGTTGCAAATCCTACGAGGTTGTAAATCCTCCAAGGTAATAAATCCTCCAAGGTAATAAGTCCTCCAAAGTAA
>NC_134811.1:3684578-3689578 GCF_046742065.1 Oratosquilla oratoria
CACACACACACACACACACACACACACACACACACACACACACACACATATATATATATATATACATATATATATACAAATATGTATACATATGTATACATATACATATATATATATACATATATATATATATATATATGTATATATGTAATTATATATATGTATATATATATACATATTTATATATATGAATATATATGTATATATACATATATATACATATATAAATGTATATGTATATATATATATATATATATATATATATATATATATACACAGTATATATTCATATATGAACATAAGAATAAAGGAGACTGCAAGAGACCATAAGGCCTTCACTAGGCAGCTCCGTATCCATCACCACCTGTCCTCCCCATCCATAAAGTTGTCTAATCGTTTTTTAAAACAACTGATAGTTTCAGCCCTTACTACATGGTTACTAAGTTTATTCCATTCCAAAACTGTACCGTATAGTCGAGGATGGTTCTAAATATCACTAGATAGAGTTTAATAATTACCTCTGCACTTCAATTCGTTACCGTCCTAGCAATGAAACCTAATGCTCTGTTAACTTTATTTCTTCCGCTAATGCACTGCTTCCTGGTTTTAAGGTCCGGACTCACCAGATCTCCCAAGTCCCTCTCGCACTCAGATTTTTCTAAAAACGTGTTATCTAAGATGTATCTATTTTCGGGGTTGTGAAGCCCTACGTTTAATACGCTACACTCGGAGATATTGAAGTTCATTTGCGATTTTACCGACCATATTAAAAATTTATTAAGGTCATCTGGCAGAGTCTCTGCGTCGTATCCAGACCTAATTAGGCGTCCTATTATAGTGTCGTCCGCAAAATTACTAACATCACTATTTATCACACACACACACACACACACACACACACACACACACACACACACACACACACACACACACACACACACACACACACACACACACACACACACACACACACACACACACACACACACACACACATACACACACACACACAAACACACACATACACACAAACACACGGAACAGCTCACTGCCACTTCATCTGACACACACATGCACACACACGCACACATACATACATACATACATACATACATACATACATACATACATACATACATACAGATATATATATATATATATATATATATATATATATATACATATATATATACAGTATATATTTATATATATATATATACATGTATATACATATACATATACATATACATGCATATACATATATATATATATATATATATATAAATATATATAATTATATATATATAACTATATATATACATATATATATATATATATATATGTGTGTATATATATATGTATATATAAATATATATGATTATATATATATCTATATATATATATATATATATGTGTATATATATATATATATATATATATATATATATATATGTATATTTCTAAATAGAAATGTAGTAGCACATTTGTAGATAACACACAGGAACCCACAGTCGGAGAAAGAATAAACTTAGAGAATAATCCTATATTGCGGCTATCAACTGTAGCCCTTATTAATGCTGATTCGACTATTTTCCTCCTGAAACCACAGTGGGACTTGAACACTAATCTGGCCTTACCCCAGTCGAAAGAATGATTCTTATTTTTAACATGAAGAAATACAGCCGAATTTTCCTGCCCATACCTAATTGACCTTTTATGTTCTGCCAATCTAGTGTTCAAGTCTCTCCCGGTTTGACCCAAGTAAACCAAATCACAATCTTTGCAGGGCAAACAATAAACACCAGGTGACTCAACTTCCTTCGGCTTTTGTTGAACGTTCACAATTTGCTTACGTACGGTGTTAGGATAGTGATAAGCAATAGTGAGACGTTCACGAGGAAACAATTTAGTAGAAGAACTGATGGTATTATTGAATGGAATCTTTAAAATGTCCTTAAAGGAGCGGTGAAAATTTGAGGGGACGGAAGTTTTAAAATGGTTGGCCCTAGCCTTACTGAGGGCTTGGTCCAGAAACCAAGGAGGATAAGCCAACTTCTCAAGTTGACATTTGATCACCTCAATCTCGTGGTCCAGAAATTGAGGACTGCAAATCCTGAAAGCCCTCAAAAAAAGGCCAGAGGCAACACTTTTTTTGACATTGTCAGGGTGATTGCTAAAAAAGTGGAGATAACTGCCTGAATGGGTGGGCTTACGGTATACTGTAAAGAATAGATTATCATCAGTTCTTCTTAATAAAATATCCAAGAAAGGGATTTGGTGTCCTTCTTCCCATTCAACTTTAAATTTAAGATTCGGGGTCAATTGGTTCAATTTATCATGGAACACTTCAAATGGGCCCCAACTGTCATCCCATGCCGAAAAGATATCGTCTACGTACCTGAGCCAAATCATTTCGGGCGGTTTGATGCTGGGCAAAAGGGTACACTCAAAATACTCCATGTACAAATTGGCCAAAACAGGAGACAAATTGGAACCCATACTGCAACCAAATTTTTGACGGAAGAATTGGTCTTGAAAGGAGAAAACATTTGAAGAAACACACAGGCGAACTAAAGCAAGAATTTTGTTGACAGGGAGGGGGAAAGAGTCTTGAAACGGTTGCAGTTTGGTTTCCAAAAAAGTAAGTACATCATCAACATTAATTTTCGTAAATAACGAGGTAACATCAAGGCTGAGGAGCCTTAAACCCTGAACTTTCATATTTTTGGTCTTAGAAATAAAATCACATGAATTTGTGATATGAGAATTAGAGAAATTACCTACGTACGGGGATAAAATATCCGCCAGCCATTTAGCAAGTTTGCTAGTGCAGGAGCCACGGTTGGATATGATGGGCCTGAGGGGAATGTCTGTTTTGTGAATTTTAGGGAGACCATAAAAATATGGGAGCTTAGGGTTGGTAACTTTCAAATCAATAATGCGTTTATCAACTGTGATATATCACGAAAGCCCATGAGTTGCTTAATGATTCGGCCACTTATGAAAAACTCACCAAAAATCCCCATAAGAACGCAGCCGCCGAGTTTAACAGACAAGTCCGTAATATCACAGTTGATAAACGCATTATTGATTTGAAAGTTACCAACCCTAAGCTCCCATATTTTTATGGTCTCCCTAAAATTCACAAAACAGACATTCCCCTCAGGCCCATCATATCCAACCGTGGCTCCTGCACTAGCAAACTTGCTAAATGGCTGGCGGATATTTTATCCCCGTACGTAGGTAATTTCTCTAATTCTCATATCACAAATTCATGTGATTTTATTTCTAAGACCAAAAATATGAAAGTTCAGGGTTTAAGGCTCCTCAGCCTTGATGTTACCTCGTTATTTACGAAAATTAATGTTGATGATGTACTTACTTTTTTGGAAACCAAACTGCAACCGTTTCAAGACTCTTTCCCCCTCCCTGTCAACAAAATTCTTGCTTTAGTTCGCCTGTGTGTTTCTTCAAATGTTTTTTCCTTTCAAGACCAATTCTTCCGTCAAAAATTTGGTTGCAGTATGGGTTCCAATTTGTCTCCTGTTTTGGCCAATTTGTACATGGAGTATTTTGAGTGTACCCTTTTGCCCAGCATCAAACCGCCCGAAATGATTTGGCTCAGGTACGTAGACGATATCTTTTCGGCATGGGATGACAGTTGGGGCCCATTTGAAGTGTTCCATGATAAATTGAACCAATTGACCCCGAATCTTAAATTTAAAGTTGAATGGGAAGAAGGACACCTAATCCCTTTCTTGGATATTTTAATAAGAACTGATGATAATTTATTCTTTACAGTATACCGTAAGCCCACCCATTCAGGCAGTTATCTCCACTTTTTTAGCAATCACCCTGACAATGTCAAAAAAAGTGTTGCCTCTGGCCTTTTTTTGAGGGCTTTCAGGATTTGCAGTCCTCAATTTCTGGACCACGAGATTGAGGTGATCAAATGTCAACTTGAGAAGTTGGCTTATCCTCCTTGGTTTCTGGACCAAGCCCTCAGTAAGGCTAGGGCCAACCATTTTAAAACTTCCGTCCCCTCAAATTTTCACCGCTCCTTTAAGGACATTTTAAAGATTCCATTCAATAATACCATCAGTTCTTCTACTAAATTGTTTCCTCGTGAACGTCTCACTATTGCTTATCACTATCCTAACACCGTACGTAAGCAAATTGTGAACGTTCAACAAAAGCCGAAGGAAGTTGAGTCACCTGGTGTTTATTGTTTGCCCTGCAAAGATTGTGATTTGGTTTACTTGGGTCAAACCGGGAGAGACTTGAACACTAGATTGGCAGAACATAAAAGGTCAATTAGGTATGGGCAGGAAAATTCGGCTGTATTTCTTCATGTTAAAAATAAGAATCATTCTTTCGACTGGGGTAAGGCCAGATTAGTGTTCAAGTCCCACTGTGGTTTCAGGAGGAAAATAGTCGAATCAGCATTAATTGAGGAATGCCCTAATATTAATATTTCTAAAGGGCAGTGGACACCTGACATTATCTCACGCGCAGCAATAAATAAGCTCGTGCGGACGTTACATCCTCCCCTCTCCTCACCCCCTCCCTCCTCGCCACCCCAGTTAGCCCCGCGTCTGAGTGAGGTCAACTGTCCACATCTCTTCTTACTGCAGTTTATAAGTCCCCTCTGTTCTCTATCTTATGTACTTTCCTGAAGAGGGCTACAGTTGATAGCCGAAATATAGGATTATTCTCTAAGTTTATTCTTTCTCCGACTGTGGGTTCCTGTGTGATATGTATATATATACACAAAGATAACAAACAAGGAGCATGCCGACGGGAGACCTTTTGATCCATAACTAGGTCGGATGTGCAAGAAAAATAGAAAAAAATATATATTAAAACAAATAAATAAATAAATAAATAAATAAATAAGATGAATAAATAGATAATGGTAAATAATAATAAACAAACAGATAAATGTTAATAATTCATAAAAGCATTTAATGAGTTATAAAATTGAATGTACAGATAAATAA
>NC_134811.1:3699578-3702078 GCF_046742065.1 Oratosquilla oratoria
CTTGGTTTCTGGGCCAAGCCCTCAACCATTTTAAAACTTCCGTCCCCTCTAGTTATCACCACTCCTTTAAAGATATCCTAAAAATCCCATATAGTAAAACCATCAGTTCTTCTACCAAGTTGTTTCCTCATGAACGTCTCACTATTGCCTATCACTATCCTAACACCGTGCGTAAGCAAATTGTGAACGTTCAACAAAAACCAAAGGAAGTAGAGTGACCTGGTGTTTATTGTTTGCCCTGCCAAGATTGTGATTTGGTTTACTTGGGTCAAACCGGGAGAGACTTGAACACTAGATTGGCAGAACATAGAAGGTCAATTAGGTATGGGCAAGAAAATTCGGTCGTATTTCTTCATGTCAAAAATATGAATAATTTTTTCGACTGGGGTAAGGCGAGATTAGTGTTCAAGTCCCACTGCGGTTTCAGGAGAAAAATAGTTCAATCAGCATTAATTGAGGAATGCCCCAACATTAATATTTCTAAAGGGCAGTGGACACCTGACATTATTTCACGCGCGGCAGTGTGTAGGCTGATACGAAGCTTACAACCCGCCTTGACCTCACCCTCACCCTCACCCTCCTCCGCCACCCCATTTTACCCCGCGCCTGAGTAATGCCATCAGTTCACGTTCCCTCATTTTTCTGCGTTTTTGTAGCTTATAAGACCCCTTTGTCCTATGTCTTATGTACTTTCCTGAAGAGAGCATCAGTTGATAGCCGAAATATAGGAATCTTCTTTCATTCGAAGTTTATTTTCTCCGACTGTGGGTTTCCTACGTGTCATATATATATGTATATATATATATATATATGTATATATATATATATATATATATATATTATATATATATGTATATATATACATATATACATATATGTATATATATATTTGTATATATACATATATATATATATATGTATATATACTGTATATATATATATATACATATATATATATATATTTATATATAAATATATGTATATATACAGATATATGTATATATATATGTATATATACATATATATATATATATATATTTCTATGTATATATATATATATATATATATATATATATATATATGTATATATATATATATATATACACACACAAATATTGCAAAGAAAGAGCATGCCGACGGAAGACCTTCTGGTCCAGAACTTGGTCGGATGTGAAAGAAAAAAAAACATATATAATAAAACAAATAAGTAAATAAATAGATAAGATAAATAAATAGATAATGGTAACTAATAAACAAACAGATAAATGTTAATAATTCATAAAAGTATTTGATAAGTTATGGAATTATATGTACAAATAGATAACAAATGGATGAATAATAATGAAAAAGCAGTCTGTCGAAATCTGTCGAAGTCTGTCGGAGTCTTTCGACGTCTGTCGGAATCTTTGGAGACTGACAAGATCTATTGAAGTCCTATAGGTCTCTGCCGATTTATTGTTTCATAAATTTCGGTGGTATTACTTCTATTTTTTTTTTTCTTAATACACACAAAGATTACAAAAAAGAGCATGCAGACCGGAGACCTTTTCGTCCATAACTAGGTCGGATGTGAAAAAAAATAGAAATAAATATATAATAAAACAAATAAATAAATACGATAAATAAATACATAATGGTAAATAATAAACAAGCAGATAAATGTTAATAATTCATGAAAATATTTAATATGTTATAAAATTAATTATGCAGATAGATAAGAAATGGATGAATGATAATGAAAAAGAAGTCTGTCGAAGTCTGTCGAAGTCTTTCGAAGTCTTTCGGAATCTTTGGAGACTGAAGAGATCTATCGAAGTCCCATAGGTCTCTGTCGTTCTATTTTTTCATAAAATTTGGTAGAATTACTTAATTTTTTTTATATATATATAAACCATGGCTCCATTCTAACGATGTTCGTTCTCTCTCTTTTTTTTTTTATTGTTACATGGGACTTTATTGTACCTGAAAAAAAAACTATTTAGAATTTTAGTGATATCTAGAGAACCCATTCACATCCTCTGCATTAAATTTGGTACCATTTAGAAACTTTGTTCTGGCTAATGACAGATGATTTTATTCAGTTTGGAGAAACTCCCCTCTTGTGCAACCGAAACATGTAACTTTATTGACGAAATTGTCACTATAATCCATTAGCTTTCACTGTGCTAAGTTTGATACATTGAAGTAATTGATTCTGGCTAATTTCAGACGATTTTATTGAAGTTAGAGAAATATCTGCGTGTGTGTGTGTGTATGTATACGTACGAGTATATGTAACAATATCTTTTCAAGTTGCATCAATAGTAAAGGACTTTGGCATAAGCACCAGACGAAATAGTAAAATTTGATAACTCCATTGTACATGTATCACTATTACTAGAATTGATCGAATGTACAAGTCTATTATGTGAAGGAGAAGCGTTGTCAAGACGCTGAAATATTACTTTATTGAAAAAAACATGGCTAGAGGCCTGAAAAGATTCGAGTTCTTGACGAATCT
>NC_134811.1:3714578-3724578 GCF_046742065.1 Oratosquilla oratoria
TATATATATATATATATATATATATATATATATATATATATATATACACAGAGGGAAAGAAACATGCAGAGACAAAAAGAGATAGGAGAAGGCGAGAGAAAGATGAAAGGAGATTTGGGAAATGAGGGTATATTATTATGTAACAACAAATTTGCACAACATTTGTAGTCCTAGGTCACCAACTCCTCTAGAAAATTTACCATATATACATTCAGAAGATAGGGGTGAATGGAGAAGGGTTGTGTATGGATGATGCTGTCATACATGAGGGGGAGTGGGTGGGGGATGGGTGTGAAGGAGTATGTATGAGAAATAAATTGACGCAGCCAGAAGTGATTTCTCTCCGTCTTCTCCTTTTCTGCATGAGGGGACGGGGTGGGGGGAGGGGTCGCCGAATTAATGAAGCGGCCTTGCTGTGGATAAGCTGTGTCTTGCGACACTGCTTCTGATCCAGGGCAGTGGACAAGATGCAGGGATGATCCGTCATCCAGGAGGTGCCAAGATAAGAGGGAGGGAAGAGGTGGAGGTGAGTGGAGTATGTAGGGGATGGAATGGGTGGGAGTGGTTTCTATACCTTTTCTTTTTGGCTACCTCCCGTGTAAGGGGGAAAAAATCCTTTGGTATATGTATGTATGTACATAACACGTAGACGCAGCTATTTTACACAATTTTGTGTGCCTGTGTCTACCAACGAATGCCTGAACCTACAAATTTAAGTTGTGAATAGATCTGAGTTTTCATATTTCCTTCCCCTGAAGTATTGAAACCCAGGAACAACGTCCTATGTATCTGTAATAACTCGCTAAGATCTTTTACCTCAGCATCATCCCGTCTTTTTCTTTCCACGCGAAGAGAAGGAAAATGGTCTCACTGTTCACTTGACACTCCCCTCTCCTCTCGCGTCGAGTTTTCTAACCACAGCGACCCGTACCAAGAGGAGGAAACAAAACGAGATTATAGGAATAGAGAGCCACCAGCAGCAACGAAAGATAGAGATTCCTACCCTCACCAGTCCCCTCTCCCTACCACCACCATTGGTGTAGTCTGCATGAATATCCACGTTGACAAACTAAGAGACTTCACGCAGATGCTTAAATTGTCCAGGTATCGCCTAAGAACGTTTTGTATGACACTGAGAGTTCTTAACTGGATGAACAGTAGCCCGTGGAAGGATTGTCTATAGACACAACATACGCATGAAACAGAATACCAAATGTCACACTGTCCATTGACAACACAATACGATTTTTTCCCTTGAATGGCTAATGAAGTACTGGTTCTTTCAGCGGGGTTTCTCGCAAGATCAAATCGACTCAACACATAGTGTAAAAAAAAAAAAAAAAAAAAAAAAATCTAAATGAGGAAGAGCCTGGATTACTTGTTGCAATCTGCACTCTCCCCCCCCCCAAAATAAAAAAAATCGTTACCATCTGAAGCCTTGACGTTGGACCATGCAAGAAGACTACTGTGTGTGTGTGTGTGTGGGGGGGGGGGGGGTTATACGTGTGTGTGTGTGTGTGCGTGTGTGTGTGTGTGTGTGTGTGTGTGTGTGTGTGTGTGACTGTGTGTGTGTGTGCGTGTGTGTGTTTACATGTGCGTCTGTATACGTGTGCGTGTACGTGTGTGAAGGTCAAGACTATGTATCTGGACAGAATCCATCGACCTTGAAGATCAAACAGACCAAGGAACAAAGCGAATATTTGATTGAAGGAATTGAATAAAGCCAGGAAGGGTCAGAAAAAGGAAAGGGATAGAAATAGATGGTAGATAAGAGTGAGAAAACAAAGAAGGAAAGAATAAAACAATTGAGTAATAGGGACATAGTCTAACATAAGATAAAAGAAAATTACATACGTTTATCCTGTGAGGAAAACTCTTATTATTAGACACTTCCTCTGGTGACAATACCATATGTCTTAGAGAAGCTTGCTTCTTGTCTATCATCTACGAATTTTTTGCACTTAGCAATTTACTAAGTGAAATTTAATGAATAAACAAATAGAAAAATATATCAAGTCTAGGAACAATATAAATGCTCATATCTAGATATATAAGCCTCTCGCTATTTCTTTTTTTGTATATGCTTTATTGGGCTGACACTTAACATAAAACGAGCAAAAAAAATCAGAAAAGTATTTATATTAAATCTATCTGAACAGAAATTGAAAAAAATGCTATTTAGCTCCACTGCGTAATGATATTGATGAATTTATAACTTAGGTTTTTTCTTAGAAATGAAAAAATGCATATATAGAATGGTATAAACTTGTATAGCAACTACTGAGCCAGATGCCCCAACAGCTTGGAAACTCAGAAACGCAAGAAACGGAAAACAACTGTAAATAAGGAAGATGAAAATTACCAAAGAATATTTATCTAGATTTTTCATCATTACCAAAGGACATAGATAAAATAATTCCTAATTACACACACACACACATACACACACACACACACACACACACACACACACACACACACACACACACACACACACACACACACACACACACACACACACACACACACACACACACACACACACACACACACACACACACACACACACACACACACAAACACATACACACACACATTTACGTGTATATATATATATATATATGTATATATATATATATATATATATATATATATATATATATATATGCTAGCCAAATTACCCGTGCATTGTTGCGAGTTCGTGAATAATCCCTAACCTAACCATACCCCACCTAACTTTAACCTTAACAATTTTTTAAATGAAATATAGCTTTAAACACTCCCCCTCCCAGGTTGCGGCCCCAGCCCCCGAAGGTTGGGAAACCCTAGTTTGAAAATACATGCATACACAAGCACAAATATATGTACACATTCTTTTGCGTGCGTGTGTATGTGCATGTGTGCATATGGATTGACAATGAATGTCTATAGCTAAAAGGTGAAGAAATGTATCTCGTTTATCTTCAGAATACATATGGTTATATGGGGTTTATCTGCAAAAACCTAGGAGTTTGTGAATAATCTATTTTCGCCCGCACTAAAATTAAATAAAAAAAATAAAAAAATCAATATTTGGTAAAATTATACAATCCTTTAATATTTACATGCTTTCTTCTTACAAAAGCTATTATGGTTTGTGGTGTAGTGTTCTGTAGCCAACACGTGAAATTACCCCTTCAGGACTCGTGATCGCCGAGTACGGGATAAACAATAGTCACCCCTTAGAACATGCGTCCGACTAAACATACATTCGACTAATTTCAATTGATATAATAACAATGTTCATTATAATAACTTAATTCATTTTGTAAATAAAACAAAACATATCCCTCTACATACTGTAAGAAGCATATTTATGTATTGTAAATAGATTTTGAATAATTGCATATGTAACACAGAATTCAGACTTTCGCCACAAATATTGTAAATACCATCATCGTCATTTCTAATAAACAGATCAGTCATGGGATTGACTTTAAATATCCTAGCTTCCTCCAAGAAGGACAATTGTAGTAACCACTACATTTGGTGACCCTGGAGTGACCGCCGCCAGCCCCGCCCGCCGCCCTGCCGTGCCCAGCCCCGCCCGCCGCCCTGCCGTGACCAGCCCCGCCCGCCGCCCTGCCGTGCCCAGCCCCGCCCGCCGCCCTGCCGTGCCCAGCCCCGCCCGCCGCCCTGCCGTGACCAGCCCCGCCCGCCGCCCTGCCGTGACCAGCCCCGCCCGCCGCCCTGCCGTGCCCAGCCCCGCCCGCCGCCCTGCCGTGCCCAGCCCCGCCCGCCGCCCTGCCGTGCCCAGCCCCGCCCGCCGCCCTGCCGTGACCAGCCCCGCCCGCCGCCCTGCCGTGCCCAGCCCCGCCCGCCGCCCTGCCGTGCCCAGCCCCGCCCGCCGCCCTGCCGTGACCTGCCCCGCCCTGCCGTGCCCAGCCCCGCCGTGCCCAGCCCCGCCGTCCCGGGTTGTCCTGCCCGTTGACCCAGCCTGCCCAACCCAGCTGCCCACGAACATCGCTGCATACTAATCACGTAAGCATGACGGACGATCAACAACAGGAAGTAAGTGCATTCCGCGCACCCCCTTTTTCCAACCGCGACCCAACAATATGGTTCACAATCCTCGAGTGTAACTTTAAGGCAAACCGCATTACCACCAGCCTTACGAAGTTTTCACATGCTTGTGGCCTCTTACCATCTGACGTACTCCTCCAAGTTTCAGACACCATCTCCAAGGCACCTACATCCGGTACCCCATACGAAGATTTGAAGAAAGCCGTTCTGGACCGCCTTGAGTCTTCCGAAGCTACACGCCTGCAGGAGCTCCTCTCGAAAGAAGAACTTGGAAATGAGAAACCATCCGACTTGCTGCGACGCATGAAGCGATTGCTCGGAGACAAATACGCAACATTCGACACCTCCATCTTGCGCCACCTATTCTACCAGCGCCTACCAACAACCATCCAAGGCAACCTCTTCAGCGCCAAGAACAAGCTCTCGCTCGACGAGCTAGCCACACTCGCTGATGAGTTCATGGCTTCGGTACCAGTTGCGCGCCCTACCATCGCTAACCTCGCCGACCAGTCTGCAACTCAGGCGTTAACCGAGCTAGTCTCTAAACTCACCCTCCAGGTTAGCGCCCTCCAAGAGCAGGTTGCCAACCTTCAACAACGACCCCCGTCACCAAGATGCTACCGCAACCGCTCTAGGTCTACGTCCAGAGGGAGACCCAAGCACACATCAGGCGTCTGCTACTACCATCGTCGCTTTGGACAAGATGCGAGGAAATGTACACAGCCGTGCACCTTCTCACCGTCACCGTTAAACACGATGGGCGAACGCTAACGGCGCACAGCGTTCGCCAACATACATCGAAACTCTTCTTCGTATTTGATCCACTCTCCAACACCACATACCTCATCGATACCGGAGCTGAAGTCAGTGTCCTGCCTGCCACAGCATCCCAGCAATCACTGCCGCCGATGTCTTCCCTCTACGCAGCCAACGGCACCAAGATACCCGTTTTCAAGAGGAAGACACTTCAGCTAGAACTCAACCTTCGCCGATCCTTTGAGTGGACCTTCTACGTTGCATCAGTTTCCCAACCCATCCTTGGCGCCGATTTTTTGACCCACTTCGATCTCCTGATCGATATTAAAAATCGCAAGCTCCACGACCCCCTTACATCGATGTCATCCAACGCCAGGCCAACAACCGGAGTAAGTAGCCAGCTTTCAACCATCAGTGCTGATAACAAGTTTGCTTCTCTCCTCAGGAACTTTCCTGCCTTGACACAACCTTACTCCACGACCACGACTGTGAAACACCACGTAGTGCACCACATAGAGACTACGGGACCTCCAGTCTACGCCAAAGCCCGTCGTCTGGCTCCGGAACGCCTCAAACTAGCCAAGGCAGAATTGGAAGCCCTCATGCGTCAAGGTATCATTCGTCCAAGCTCAAGCAACTGGTCGTCAGCTCTCCACATCGTCCCCAAAAGCAACGGTGACATCAGGCCATGCGGTGACTACCGCGCCCTCAACTCACGAACTGTGATGGATAGGTACCCAGTTCCCAACATACAGGAGTTTTCCTCACACCTTGCAGGAACTCGCGTATACTCCCGGATCGATCTTGTAAAAGCCTTCCATCATATTCCGGTCAACCCGCCTGACATCCCCAAAACAGCTGTCACAACACCTTTTGGCTTGTTCGAATACGTTCGAATGCCCTTCGGCCTCAAGAACTCTGCCCAAACTTTCCAGAGATTCATGGACGAAGTCCTGCGAGGCCTGCCTTTTTGCTTCACCTACATCGACGATGTGCTCATCGCCAGCCCTGACGAAGCCACGCACCAAGACCATCTGAAGCAAGTCTTTACCCGCCTACAAGACTACGGCATCCACATCAATCTCGAGAAATCTGACTTCGGTGTGTCATCCATCAACTTTCTAGGACACACCGTCACACCTTCCGGCGTCACCCCTGTCTCATCCCGCTGCGACGCCATCCAGAGTTTCCCGAAACCTACAACACAGCGCCAACTCAAGCAATTCCTTGGTATGTTAAATTTCTATAATCGTTTCATTCCAGGCTGCGCTCAACGCTTCAACCGCTCTACTCCATGATCAAGCCGTGCAAGAGGGGACGTTCCATCGTACTCAACTGGGACGTCGAAACTGATGCAGCTTTCATGGCAGCCAAAGAAGCACTCGGGAATGCTACCGCCCTTAGTTTCCCTATTCCTGATGCCATCACTTCCATCTCGACAGATGCTTCAGACACAGGTGTCGGCGCAGTTCTGCAGCAATACATCAACGATGCCTGGAAACCCATCGCCTTCTTCTCAAAGAAGCTCAACAATGCCGAGAAGAAATACAGCGCCTTCGACAAGGAACTCCTAGCCATCTACAAGGCTGTCAACAGGTTCAGGTATTTCGTCGAAGGACGACAATTCCACATATACACCGACCACAAACCAATCACAACAACATTCATTCATAACAAGACAACATACTCCCCTAGACAACTCCGACACATAGATTTCATCTCCCAATTCACCACAGATATTCGTTTTGTTCGAGGTGCAGATAACTGTCCTGCCGATGCACTCTCGCGCAACATATCTGCAGTCTCTACCTCTCTCATCGACTACGCCGCCATCGCTGCAGACCAAGCTGGTGATACCGAGCTGCAGCGATTGATGGAAAACCCCGCGTTGCAGATGAAGAAGGTACAGCTCCCTGGAACCAACACTGAGCTCTACGCCGATGTATCCACGGACACCATCCGTCCCTACTTGCCCGAGAACCACAGGTATCCCTTGTTCCGCCATTTACATGACCTCTCCCACCCAGGTATTCGAGCTTCGCAGCACATGATGTCATCACGCTTCATCTGGAGTGGAATCGCCAAAGACGTTCGACACTGGACCCGCACCTGCGTCAAATGCCAAGCTTCCAAGGTCACACGCCACACCATCTCCCCTCCAGGTACCTTTCGCCCAGTCTCCACTCGACTCGAGCACGTCCACATCGACATCGTCGGACCGCTTCCCTTCTCAGACAGCTTCAGGTATATTCTTACTTGTGTAGACCGTTTTACATGCTGGCCCGAAGCAATCCCGCTTACTGACATAAGCACAGATACAGTAGCCAAAGCTTTTATAACCACCTGGATTTCAAGATTCGGTACACCACTCAGCCTCACATCCGACCGTGGTAGCCAATTTGAATCCAATCTATGGAACAAGGTTATGTCTTTGCTAGGTATCCGGCGTTTCAGAACAGCAAGCTACCATCCCCAATCCAACGGACTCGTCGAACGCTTCCACCGACAACTCAAGGCTTCACTTGCAGCAACAGCACGCGACCGCACCAACTGGTCTACGGTGCTTCCAATGGTCCTCCTCGGTATACGCACGTCCCTCAAGGAAGACCTTGGCCACTCCTCTGCAGAACTTCTTTATGGCACTCCACTCCGTCTGCCCGGTGAGTTTCTTGCATCTGCTCCTATAACGCAGCCCTGCAGCGTTCAAGATTATGCTACTAATCTTACAGATACAATGCAGAAACTCCAGCCAGTGCCACCGCGTACCTCACCTACAAGAACGTTTGTGAGCCAGGACCTCGAAGACTGCTCACATGTTTTCGTTCGCGTGGAGGGAGTAAAGAAGCCTCTTCAACAACCATACGATGGCCCATATAGAGTCGTCAAGAGGACAAGGAAGAACTTGACCATCGATCGCCGTGGAACCACTGACGTCATCTCCATAGACCGCGCCAAGCCAGCATACCTCCTCTCGGACAACGAACAAGATCCTGTTGCTCTTCCGACACCTCCGGACACACGGGCTACAAACCACAAACACACTACAAAGAAAAAACAGATATCGTTCCTCCTGCCTCGTCACTAGGGGGAGAGTTCTGTAGTGTTCTGTAGCCAACACGTGAAATTACCCCTTCAGGACTCGTGATCGCCGAGTACGGGATAAACAATAGTCACCCCTTAGAACATGCGTCCGACTAAACATACATTCGACTAATTTCAATTGATATAATAACAATGTTCATTATAATAACTTAATTCATTTTGTAAATAAAACAAAACATATCCCTCTACATACTGTAAGAAGCATATTTATGTATTGTAAATAGATTTTGAATAATTGCATATGTAACACAGAATTCAGACTTTCGCCACAAATATTGTAAATACCATCATCACCATTTCCAATAAACAGATCAGTCATGGGATTGACTTTAAATATCCTAGCTTCCTCCAAGAAGGACAATTGTAGTAACCACTATAGTGGCAACATTAATTTCACAAATATAAATAATATTTATGGACACATACAATGGTTTGTTTATTCATATTAATTCTTATGTCACAAAAATGCTATGCGACTTAAGGGGACACTACAATGAATGTTATTGTGGCAAAGTAGCATGCAGCTGATACTTTAGGGTCTATATGGGGCGCCCCTACGGACCAGAGCCACACATCATTTTGTCTGTGATAGAGGAAATCTCTGTTCATAGAGAAATGATGACACTTCTATTATACTGCGACTGCCCCTCCTTTATGCTGTCCCCCAACCCCTTGTTACTGTCCCGTACTGTTTCTCTGAATATTCACTTCCTTTTATCGTCTAACCCTGTGGTGGGGGAAAAGAATGCTGCCACCAAGTATTCCTACTTGAGTCGTAAGAGGCGACAAAAAACGGGACTGGGATGGGACTAGGAATCCTGCTACCTGTAACCCCAAAGGGGACATTCCTAAAATAAGTAAAGGTAATTTATTAATAAAAAGAGGTTAAATAAATAAACGTTCTTTTATTTTTGTTTGTTAAGAGAGACAGGATGAAAGACGACTCACCTAAATGACAAATCGCTTCAGGTAATTGTCTGATTGAGTCGTGGAATACTTCTATCATAACGACACATATTACTCAAAGAGTCAGGTATGTAGAAGCGATGGCATACTACAGTATATAACAACAAAAACGAGAACAAGAACAACAACATTAACAACAACAATATTAACAGCAACAAAAAGAACAATAGCAGCAGCAACAATAGTAAAAACAATAACAACAATGAAAACAATAAAAATAACAACAATAACAAAAATATAAGCAATAACAACAACAATAACAACAGTAATAACAGTAACAACAATAACAACAATAACAAAATAAAAACAATAACAACAACAATAACAACAGTAACAACAATAACAACAATAACAACAATAAAAGATAACAACAATAACAACAATAACAACAACAATAACAACAATAACAATAACAACAGCAGGAATATAAAGGGGAAGTGTGAAGATGCAGATTCCTAGATCCTACAGAGAAATGCTTGAAAAAGTAATTATTGAGGTTTGTCAAATCTGTGTTTACTTGAATGGGTTTGAAGGGGAAAACACGTCTACTTCCATATTCCAATGCCTACCTCTAGATCAAGCACACACACACACGCGCGCACACACACACACACACACACACACACACACACACACACACACACACACACACACACACACACACACACACACACACACACACACACACTGTATATACTTCATCTTTTAATACCTATCACTAACTCAAACACACAAACACGCGCGGAATCATAAATACACACACGCATGCACCCCCCACACACGCACACACACACGCACACACACACGCACATACACACAGACACATACACACACACACACACACACACACACACACACACACACACACACACACACACACACACACACACACACACACACACACACACACACACACACACACACACACACACACACACACACACACACACACACACACACACACACACACACACACACACACACACGCACGCACACACACGTGGGCGGAGAGTTAGGGGTGTAAGGTGACACAGCATTACTCATAGATCGGTCATATATGAGCTATGAGCTCTCTTCCGTGAGGGAAATAGCTGTCGATCACGAGTCCAACACA
>NC_134811.1:3727078-3732078 GCF_046742065.1 Oratosquilla oratoria
TTGGCGCTGATTATATTGTTAAAGTGTCTATTCCATTTGTTAACCACTATTGGTAAACCAATCCATGCCTATTTCTTTCTTAAACCTAAATTTAAATTTAAATCCATTGCTATGAATCTTGCCCTGGTGTCTTAATATGATGACCATGCTGCATGGCCCTTGTTAAAGCTATTGACCCACTTAAATACCTCTATTAGATCACCCCATATTCTTCGTCTTTCCAGAGAGTGTAAGTTAAGGTGCCTAAGTCTGTCTTCATATGATAAAATTCTATCTATATAAATCTATATACTAAAAGGTTTTCCCCCTTATAAGGGAGGTAGCCAAATCAAAAGCACTTACCTACTCCCACCCAATCCACTCCCATCCACCATCCCCTCCACTCCCTCTCATCTTAGCTTCTCGTGGATGACGTGTCATCCCTGTATCCCGCCCACCACCCCGGGTCAGAAGCTATGTAGCAGGACACAGTAATCCACAGCAAAGCCGCTTCACTTAATCGGAGACCTCTTCTCTCCGTCCACTTATAGACTGCAAGATCAGTAGTAGATGATGTAGACAAGAACTTAATCACGTCCGTAATGAGCGCTTAAAACACAGTTGGATAGTTAGACCTATCCTTGACTACGCGGTACAGTTTCGGTCTCCGTCCTATAGAATGTTTGTTAATTCACAAAAATCAGTACAGATGAGAATGGTCAAAATAATATATGGACTTAGAGAAATTTTACTTTGTCGTCGGTAAATTTCTAAGCCCATATATTGTTTTGGTCATTTTCCTCTGTAGTGTGTCAAGTGAATTAATATCCATTCTATAGGACGGAGACCAAAACTGTATCGCATAGACAAGGATGGGTCTAACGATCGAAAGTTCCTTACGGCCGAGATGAATTTCTTCTCTTCATCTCCGGCTCTTCACCTCGCAGTCCACGCAACACGAGTGACCTCGATTGACCTTCTTCTCGTCCTTTAATGAAAATACTTGACTTGACTGACATTTCTGAAACGCCCACATTCTTCTTGGCGCGTAAGCACACAGTTATCTTCGAAATACGCAAATATGTGAGGAATCTTCTCAGAACGTCATTTATCTCAAGCTTGAAATATTCTTGCCCAGATATCTTCTCGAAGAATTCTTCGAAGAACCACATACGTGGTAGAACTGGAACGTGTGTTGCATACGTTTGTTATTCCTGTCTGTTCTTCTGTTCACTCTCCTCATACCACATAACATTCCACTGATAGTTCACCACCATCAGTTGTTTTAAAAAACGATTAGACAACTTTATGGATGGGGATGACAGGTGGTGATGGATACGGAGCTGCCTAGTGTAGGCCTTATGGTCTTTTGCAGTCTCCTTTATTCTTATGTTCTTATGTTCTCCATCGATCTCATCTCAGACCAACAAGCTCTTACTGATTAATAAGGTGTACAGTGATTTCCACTGTACATTTAACCATGTCTACCTAAGGTTTAACTGATATCTATTTATATACAATTATAACCTTGTAAGAAGCTCGCTGGCTGAGCGGGTTAAGGCGTCGTTACTTGCGGCGAAGGTCGAGGGTATGGCGGTTCGAATACTGCCACCGGCGAAGTTGAACCAAGGGCATGGTTCATTAAATTCCACGCTACAAAGCCCGGTAGAGGGGAGTTTGTGACGTTAAACCATATCATCATCATCATAACCTTGTAGCATCTTCTTACCTTGTTAGACCTAAGGCTAGTAAATATACTTTATTTAGATAATCATTTCGGAGGCATGTTTATTCTTCGTCATAGTATTCTTCTTCATCGTCTTTTTTTTTTTTTCTACTCCTCTTCTTCTATTTGTTGTTGTTGTTGTTCTTCTTCTTCTTCATCATCATCATCATCATCATCATCATCTTCTAGTTCTTAATTTTCTATTTCTCCTTCATCTACTTCTACTTCTTCATTTACTTCTTCTACTTCCTCTTCTTCTATTTCTTTTTCTTCTAACTTCTCTTCTTCTACTTCTTCTACTTCTTCATCTACTTTTTATTCTTCTGCTTCTTTTTCTTCTTCTTTTCTTCTTCTTCTTCTTCTTCTTCCTCTTCTTCTTCTTCTTCTTCTTCTTCTTCTTCTTCTTCTTCTTCTTCTTCTTCTTCTTCTTCTTCTTCTTCTTTTCTTCTTCTTCTTTTTCTTCTTCTTTTCTTCTTCTTCTTTTTCTTTTTCTTCTTCTTTTTTCCGTCTGACCTCGTTAAATGAGTATTCATAGTTTCCAATCGTGAGAATTACTGAACCTAATCGATAAATTGCTCACCTCTAATATAATTACCGATATCGTCTACATATCCCTGACGAAGTCCCACCTTTACTTCAAACCACTCACTCTCTCCATTTCCAATCCTAACACATGCTCTACTACTCACATAAAAACTCTTGACAGCTCCCAAAAGCTTTCCTCCTATCCCATAAATCTGCATAACCTCCCACAGTGCCTTTCTGTCTACCCTATCATAAGCCTTTTCCAGATCCATAAAAGCCCAAAAAACATCCTTCCCCTTTCCTATAGCTTTCTCACATATCTGTCTTACCACAAAGATCTGATCTACACAACCTCTACCCGTCCTAAATCCACACTGTTCCTCACCAATTACTCCTTCTGTTCCTCTTCGTCAAGGATGTGTTATGTCGCCCTGGCTGTTCAACTTATACATGGATGGGGTGGTGCGAGAGGTGAATGCTAGGGTAGTGAGTCAGGGATTGGAGATGGTTAAAGAAAATGGAGAAAAGTGGGAGGTGAGCCAGCTGTTGTTTGCAGACGACACTGCGCTTGTGGCAGGGTCAGAGGAGGGATTGAGGAAGCTGGTGGCAGAGTTTGGGAGAGTATGTGATAGAAGAAAGCTAAAGATAAATGTGGGTAAAAGTAAGGTGATGAGATGTACAAGGGGTGAAAGTGGCAGTAGACTGGAAGTGAACATTAAGGGAGAGCGACTGGAGGAAGTGGATAGTTTTAGATACTTGGGTGCAAGTGTAGCAGGAAAAGGTGGAGTGAAGGTGGAGGTAGAATGTAGATTGAGAGAAGCGAGTAAATGCCTTGGTGGTTTAAAGAGTGTAATGAGAAATAGACATTTGGGAATGGATGCGAAGAGGAGACTGTATGAAGGAGTGATTGTGCCAACAGCATTGTATGGGGCAGAAACGTGGAACATAAGAGAAGAAGAGAGAAGGAGTTTGAATGTGTTTGAGATGAGGTGTCTGAGAAGTATGGTGGGGGTTACTAGGCTAGATAGAGTGAGAAATGAGGAGGTGAGGAGGAGAACAGGGGTGAAAAAGGATTTGGGAGATAGGGTTGATGAAAGAATATTAGGATGGTTTGGACACATGGAAAGAATGAGTGAAGAAAGACTAGTAAAAGAGGTATGGAAGGCAGATGTGGAGGGAGTGAACATGAGGGGACGTCCTAGGATGAGGTGGATGGATGGGGTGAAGGGGGCTTTGGGGAAGAGGGGAATGTCTGTTGAGGAAGGAAGGGAGAGGACGGAAGACAGAGGTGAGTGGAGAATGGTTGTATATGGATGATGTTGTGACTGCATGAGGAGGAATGGGCGGGGGGGTGGGGGGTGGGGTAGTATGTGTGAGTAAATTTTGACGCAGCCCGAAGGGATTTCTCCCCGTCCTCTCCTTATATGCAAAGGGGGACGGAGAGGGGGGGTCGCCGATTAAATGAAGCGGCCTTGCTGTGGATGTACTGTGTCTTGCGACACTGCTTCTGACCCAGGGCGGTGGGCAGGGTGCAGGGATGACCCGTCATCCAGGAGGTGCTCAGATGAGAGGAAGTGGGAGGGTGTGGAGTGTATTTAGGGATGAATTGGGTGGGAGTGTTTTTATGCCTTTCCCTTTTTGGCTACCTCCCTTGGAAGGGGGAAAAAGCCTTGGTATATGTATGTATGTATGTCTACATATATTCATCTATCATGAATTTCTGTTCTATAAATGTTTTTCTTTTTTCCTTGATTTATTTATTTTCAAGACCCTTTGGGCAGTTCAGTTTATTCAATATTGATATTATTATTCAAAATGCAAAAAAAAAAAATTATTTCTTTTCTTCTTCTGTTTTTATGATGACGTCATCGCTCTGACTAGGTTTTGGAAATAATCATAAGATATTGTAACAAGCGTGATATACTTGTTTCACAATTTATTTTCATTTTAATCTATTTAACGCCATCAAAAATGCATTTAATATTTTGGGTATATGGTAAAACAGATTCACATATATCTATTAAAAAAAATCCAAATTACCACAGATTTTGCAAATAGCTCATAAATGCATGAATATTGTTTTAGAAATGTCGCGTATGCGCATATGTGATTATATATCCTCATGTAGGCTTATGTGATTCATCATCACGTTCTTGGATCATGTGTTGGGATCTTGATCGACAGTTATTGTTCTACCGGATGAGAGCTCATATATCATATGTGGTCCGACCTATGAACAATGTTGACCTGTTCAAGCATATATGCATAATCGCATACATTCATGCTTCTTCTTCTACTTCTCATTCTTCTACCTCTACTACTTCATCTACTTCTACTTAATCGTATTCTATTTTTTTCTTCCTCATCCCCTTCTTCTACACATATGCATGGATTTATGCATTTTCAAATGTATATACTTGCATGCATGCATTTCCAAACATATATGCCTAATACATGCGTATGATGACATATTGTACCATTTCCTCTCTACTTCCATAAGAAAGAACTGCAACAAATTTATCAATACTTATTCGATATGTTATACCATTTCGACATATTTATAACTAAGGAAAATCTTAAGATTGGTAAAGAAACAATAATTCTCCTCGATTTTCCATTAAGATATAAAAACGATACGGTCAGTATCAACAAATGATATAAAGTAACATCAGAGACCAAATAAAACCGGAAGAGATAGAAAGAGAAATGAGAACAGAAATAGGACTGTAGCAGAAGGAGGGGGAGGAGGAGGAAGAGGAGGAAGAGGAGG
>NC_134811.1:3749578-3772078 GCF_046742065.1 Oratosquilla oratoria
ATTACCATTTAACTAATCCTAGAATGCATTCCAGGTCTCACCCTACCTTGCCCCAAAGCTCCCCCCCCACTAGGGACTCCAAGCCAGTCGGACCTCCACAGGCTCCTCGACCGCCGGCTCACTCATCATCTGCTTCATCTACCTCAGGTAAGCCTATTGATAGTGAGACCAGGGAATCTACCCTCACTGGAGGCAGGAGCTATTGCAAGTATTGCAAAAGACCAGGACATCATGTTGATGAATGTTTCAAACTACAACAAAGAAAGGTTCCTCTCCAAGGGTCCCCCTCTCTCTCGATCAATGTGGCCAAGCAATCGGAAAGTTTTTTGGAGCCCTGTCTCACTGCTGTTAGCCCATCAGTTGTCCCAGATAATCCTTCCTCACCTATGTTATCAACATTTGAACCATTCTGTTCTTCTGGTTCAGTGGCCCTTAATCAAGATAGCCCACCTACATCTATCAAGCTTCTGAGAGACACAGGCTCAGCCCTATCATTAATTACAAAAGATGTGGCTGCTTTGATAAATGTATGTTATACTGGGAATTGGGTCCTTGTGAACGGTTTAACAGGCGGGTCACGTATCCCTATATGCCAAGTATACTTGCGGTCAGATATTAGGACAGGTTATGCCCAGGTAGGAGTAGTCGACAAGTTACCTGTAGAAGGAGTTTCACTTCTGATAGGAAATGACCTCGCCGGGGGCACGATGTTACCTAATGTCATAGTCTCCTCGTGTCCCTCTGCCGAGAATAATACTTCCCAATTAGAGGCAGACATTCCGGGCATATTCCCTGCATGTGCTGTTACTCGTAGCATGAGCCGCAGGGTGGAGGCAGAGATTAGCGAGCATAATGAGGATGCTCATGTTGGTGTAATTACCCCCCAACCTAGTGAGAACACCGAGGATGTTCCTACTCAGCCTGACCTTGCTGATTTAAATCTAGGTGAATTTTTTTAAACTTCTCCTCCACCCGGTGACCTTCATAAAAAAACGACACTGAGGGAGACAATGTTACCACCCTGGATAGTTTCGGTTCCTCCCCAGTCACTAGGAGTAGGCTCATTTGTTTCCAAAAAGAGGACCCTGAACTAGCCAGTTGTTTCCGTAGAGCTATTAGTGAAGAGGAAGCCAAGTCTGAATCTAACTGCTATTACCTTAGCTCAGACATATTGATGCGAAAGTTCCGTCCTACTGATTCCCCTGCAAATTACCCTTGGTCTGTCCGTCACCAAATAATGGTCCCAAGCCCATTACGGAAGGAGATCCTGGGTATTGCTCATGATGGGGTAGGAGGACATTTGGGAGTTAGGAAGACTAGTGCAAAAATTCTAACTCATTTCTATTGGCCTAAAATGAAGAGAGATATTAGTTCCTACATTAGTACATGTCACCGTTGTCAGGTAGCAGGGAAACCGCACCCCAGCGTTAAACCGTTCCCTCTACAACCTATCCCTGTCATTGAGGAACCCTTTGGCAGAATTGTCATAGATTGCGTTGGTCCTCTGCCAAAGACTCCCCGAGGTAATCAGTTTCTCTTTACTATGATAGACTGTGCCACCCGTTATCCAGAAGCCATTCCCTTGCGCCGCATCACAGCCAAGAATGTGGTGAGAGCCCTTATTCATTTCTTTACACAAGTAGGCCTTCCCACAGTAGTGCAGTCGGACCAAGGATCCAATTTTACTTCCCGATTGTTTAATCAGGTAATGCAGAGTTTGGGTGTCCGGCAGTCTAGGTCTTCAGCCTATCATCCCCAATCCCAGGGGGTGGTGGAGCGATTCCATCAGACATTCAAACGCATGTTGCGCACTTATTGCTTGGAGTTTGGGAAGGATTGGGACGAGGGAGTTGATCTTCTCCTATTCACGGTTAGGGACTCTGTTCAAGAATCCTTAGGATTCTCCCCATTTCAGCTAATTTATGGCCACGAGGTGCGAGGACCTCTCAAAGCCCTCAAAGAAAGTTGGCTGCTAGAAAATAGTGTCACACCCTTGGTATCATATGTAGTTGAGTTTAGAGAAAAATTAAAAGCTGCTGTGAGGCTGGCTAATGCCCATTTAAAATCTGCTCAGATAAAAATGAAGCAACAATTTGACAAAAAACATAAGGTAGAGCATAGGGAATTTAGGGTAGGTGATGAGGTGTTAGCGTTCTTGCCCGTGCAGACACACCCATTCCAGGCAAGGTATGATGGACCTTTCCAAATTGTAGACAGGGTAGGGGACGCCAATTACGTTGTATATACGCCAGGCAGGCGTAAGAAAAAACGTCTGGTGCATGTCAATCTACTGAAACCCTACAGAGTGAGAAAGAGTAAGGAAAGGGAGGAAAATGTTGAACCTTCCTTGTCCGCTTGTGTTGTAGTGCCTACATGTGATAATGATCAGAAAGACAACTTCCCTGAACTCCAGAGTGGCTTTTATGCTAAAGTGGACAATTCCACAATACTCTATGATCCCAGTACAAAGTTAGGCCATCTCTCTAATGACCAAGCGAGTGATATTTCTTCTCTTTTGACAGACTATAGTGTTATATTTAGTGACCATCCTCACCCCTGTTCAGCTGTAGAGCACGACATCGAAACCAACGGAGCTCGGCCCATCCGCCAACGTCCTTACCGCCTGAACGCATTCAAGAAGGAGTACGTCCGTGAGGAGGTGCAACGCCTTCAGGAGGTTGGTATCGTGGAGCCCAGTAGCAGTCCTTGGGCCTCTCCCGTGGTCTTGGTGCCGAAGCCCGATGGCTCTATGCGACTGTGTATCGACTACAGAAAGCTCAACGCAGTCACTGAGCCGGATAGCTACCCCTTGCCACGCATTGATGACGTCATTGACGAGGTTGGTCGAGCACAGTGGGTGACGAAACTGGACCTACTACAGGGCTATTACCAAGTCCGCCTGTCAGAGCGGTCGAGGGCCATCTCCGCGTTCATCACTCCCGAGGGGCTGTATCAGTTTACCGTCCTCCCCTTTGGCTTGCGGAATGCACCTGCAACCTTCCAACGCCTTATGAACATCGTAACGGCGGGGCTGGTGGGTGTCCGCTGCTACCTGGATGACCTCGTCTTCAGTGACTACTGGGGAGAACATGTGGACCGCCTAAGAGCCCTCTTTGCTGTTCTGGCAGCACACAGTTTGACAGTGAACCTCGCCAAGAGTGAGTTCGGCCATGCCCGCATCACATTCCTGGGGCATGTCGTCGGGAAAGGGGAGGTCCAACCGATTGCAGCCAAGATTACAGCCATTCTGCAGTATCCTGCCCCAAGCGACAAAAAGGGAGTGATGAGACTGTTGGGAATGGTGGGCTACTATCGTCGCTTCTGTCCCAACTTCTCCTCCGTGGTGGCTCCTCTCACCGACCTCCTGAGTACTAAGACCTCCTTCAAGTGGACCCAGGCTTGCCAGGACTCCTTCGAGAGCGTGAAGGCTCTGCTGGCAAATGCTCCTGTCCTACGTGCCCCTGATCTCCAGAGGCCGTTCACCATCCACGTCGACGCCAGCGAAGTTGGTGCCGGTGCCGTGCTTCTACAAGAGGGTGAGGAGGATCGTGTGTTACATCCTGTGTGTTACTTCTCAAAGAAGTTCCTAAAGGCGCAGAGGAACTATGCCACCATCGAAAAGGAGGCGTTAGCTTTGATTATGGCTCTGGAAGCGTTTAGAGTATACGTAGGAAGCACAGTTCACCCTGTGCAAGTGTTTACAGACCATAATCCCCTGACATTTGTGGAACGAATGAAAAACACTAATCAACGCCTTCTACGGTGGGCATTGGCCTTACAGCCATTCAATTTACAGATCGCGCACATAAGTGGAAAAAATAATGTGCTGGCTGATGCCCTATCCCGAACTACCCATGTGCAAACTTAAAATGTTAGTGTGATTGACCTTGGTTAAAGTGATTCTTTGCTTACAAACCCTTGTAAGCGTATTCTTTTGGGGGAGGGGTGTTGCGTGATCGCAAGTATGTGTTCCTTTGTAATAGATGTACTTTTCATGTTACCACTTGTTTCGGGTAGTTGTAGCCACGCCCTAATTTTTTCGTCTTTCTGAATTACCGATCGTATGAAATATAATATTCTCTGTTCCGTGTGTATTATTCCTTTATTATCCTTTTATTTTAGTTAGTTAGGATATTGTTTATATTGTATATTGTACCTTATTATGTTGATAATATCTGTATGTGTATTATGTTATTCTACTCACCCTGCCTGTAATGAAATAAATAATAACGGCTTGTGAGTTAGCAACTGCGGCCCCCTCATGGTGACCGCAGTCACGAGTGAATACGCATTCGTATTCTTTCTCTCTCTAATTTCTGAACCCGTACAGAGCGGACACTTCCCGCTCCTCTATAAAATCTCTAGGTTAAGTGTGTTAGGTGGACCCTAGTGGTAACAAGTGGTCCGGGTAGGCATAAAATAAGTGTGTGTGTAGTGCTAAGTGAAATGTACATAATTTATGTTAGAACACCATAGTTTTGCCTTAACCTTGCCCCTTTGAGTTATCCACCGGTCACCTAAACCTATTGACATACGTGCTTGAAGGTATTGCACAGATTTATTTGATGTGCAGTACATTGTTACCCTGCCATTTAGGCTCAATATGGTTCGTCGATGATTGGAGGTAGAATTGTTTCTCCAATTAAGATTGGGCATTAATGGGAGGCGTAACAATATATATGTATATACATATATACATGTATATATTGTAACGTAATATTAGATATTACGTCATATGTGTAATTATGTTATAGAATTGTGTTTCTTTGTATTACATAACTATGTTCATATTTCTTGTCTATGTATGTATTGTAACAATGTTAAGCAGTAACGCCCGTCCACTATATGTAATCTTGCCTACGTGCGGAGAGAGGTGCGCACTCTTGTAGAACAAACAGACAAGCGAAATCCTGAATAGTTCGGAGCGCACAGATTTGACAGTTACTAAATAAGTAGATTGTTCAAGCGAGTCGAGGGTCTTAAAACTACCCATGTTGACGTGTGTTAACTTACCCTCCTCCCCCTCTTTCACTCTCCCGCACACTCACCCGGAAGTATCCCGCTTCCGGTCCAATGGTATATAAGCGGTGGAAATCGCTCACTCCTCGTCATTTTCTCGCATATCTTATCTCTTGATAAAAACTGGAAGTTTAGACTCATGAGACGATTGGTGTGAAGTGATCACCCTTTTTGCCTACATTACGTGTCTGATATACATTGCATTACTTTATACTTATTTTTGTACTTATTACTTATTTTGATGCATGTTCCTGATCTCTTTGTACTTAGATAGTACCATATTGTATACGTATCTTGTGTTTCTTATTTGAACGATAATTTCCATATTCTTATAATCATGTAACGGTCCCATTGACCCTACTGCCCATTCTCTTTTGTGTTGATTGCCTGTAAATATTTTCCATATTAATAATTTCGTTTACTAGTTTTATCGCTAGTTTAATATTCCTTTCCTGGAATCTTCTTTGTTACCTTTACTTCTAGTCTTACGAATTATCTAGGCCCTGACCAGATAGTTCAGTCCTACAGTGGCTTCTAGAAGTGAGCTGGTTCTTAAGCACTTATCCGTTATACGTAACGTCTCTTCACTAACCAGCCAGCCCGTAACAATATATATATATATATATATATATATATATATATATATATATATATATATATATATATATATGTGTGTATGTGTATGTGTGTGTGTGTGTGTGTGTGTGTGTGTGTGTGTGTGTGGGTGTGTGTGTGTGTGTGTATCAATAAACAAAGGTGGAGCGCAGAGAGAAAAATGAGAAAATAATATACATTTGAAGAATCATAGCTTGTGTGTCCATTCCGAATGGAAAGCCGTTTCCTGCCTCACTCCCTCACTCCCTCCTTCACTCCCCCCCCCAACTCTCCCTCCCTCCCTCTCTCCCTTCCTCCGGAGAGTCTTGACAAGTGGATAGTCTTGGCTTACCACTTTTGTGCTTTTTCAGCTTAAGATATACAATTGGCCTCACTTGTGAGTACTACAATAGATGGCGTCTTCGGCACAGCTGAAGGAAACGTATTTCTTTACGTTCAACATTTACGATTCGAGTAAGTCCGTGAGGTCGTAAAAGACACGTCCAAGTCTTGTGCCTGAAGACGTATGCTTTCTTCAGAAGCTACCTCGAAGACCTCAGCCATTGCGGTACTCAGGAGTGGAAGTAACCGAATGCAAATACCTTTCATCAAAGACCAAAGACTTCTTTGTTCAAAAAGTATCCGACGATTTTTAGAAACTATGCGTTATGATATTTAGAGACGTGAATGGAAAGAGAGGGAAATGAAGAGGAGGAGGGAAGAAAGGAAGAGGGAAGAGGGTGAGGTAGGGAAAGAGAAAAGGGAGAAAGGTAGACGGACAAGATAAGTAAACGAAGTATCGAAAACAGTTCCAGCGTTGTTCCGGAAGCTTTTCCTGATGACGAAAGTCAAAATGGAAACCGAAATATTCTCATACGGTCCACAGAGTCTTCAGATACTCTCATAATCTCCTCCACCTTTTCCCTTTCCTCTTCTGAAACCGACATAATAACTACACCCGTCCCACTCCATTCTTATTCCCCTCCTCCTTCTTTCCCCTTCCATCGCTACTCCTTTCCAGTTGGCCTCCTTACGGCGCGGCTTCTCCCGCGTCCTTGGCAAGACGACGTCCAACCCGGGATCCGCTTTGTGCTGCATCCTTTAACCGTGACCTGAGACTATGGGCCCCTGAGGTGCCAGGTGTCACTATTTCTCTACCTATACTCCACCAGACTATTTCGTTCTTCCCTGACACCCATTTAACTCTTTAACCTCAGATGACATGATGAAAAAAGTACATACTTTGAAATCTTAAAAAAAAAAAAAAAAAAAAAAAAAAAATCTAATATCTAATCTAGCAAGGGCTAGCATAAAGAATATGAAAGCATTTCAGTGTCTCTCATGACTACAGAGGAAAAAACTACACATATGTATAGGTGTTTTATAAAGTACATTACCATATCCGGTTTTTCGTATCTACACAACAACCGGCTGGCATGAGTTGAATGGGTTAATAGCAAAGAAGTTATTATAGGCCGTCTCAAATAACCCCTAATTCTTTTATTCTCTGAGACGGTAGGCTATATCAACCCTTAGACCTCGACTCATGCACCCAGAAAAATTCTTTGGCATTTCTTTGGCACTTAAGAGAGCCTTCATTGAAAATCCGATAGAGTCTGGATTATCAACAAACATTACCTGAGAAATCTTTGCTTCCTCACGCAGCCAAACAGATAATCTTTCCTATACATAACTCTGGTTTTGCGTTATCGTCCTCAAAATTATAGCCTCCATCCCCCCCTCAAAAAAAAAAAAAAAACATAAACCAAAGGACCAAGACATTATGGTTATTTTGGAGATAGATTTATATTACCATTAATCTTAGTACTGACAGCTGAACACATTTATCATCATTAAAAATACATGATATACTGTCGATAAGATATAATGTAAGAATTTCTTCTTACTAACACACGCAAAATTATCATGTAACCAGGTCATTTTGAAGTTAAGAATTACGGAACTAAGTTTCTAAAGTTTGTAATGAATGAAATGGAGGACCCATAAAGAGAGAGAGAAACACACACACACACACACACACATACACACACACACACACACACACACACACACACACACACACACACACACACACACGTACACGCATACACCCGCTCCCATACTTGCATACACACACGCTAACACACACGCATATGCACACACACAACTCGTGGCGCGGTTGGTAGAGTTCCCGGCTGCCACTACGGCAGTCCTGGATCGAATCGTGCCCAAGGCTGAAATAATTTCAGTATCGCAGCGCTGCGGGTTGTTACTCCAACTCTCGTGGGCGGGGGAGTTGGGTAAGTGTGTGCGTGAAAGGTCACAGCATAGACCGGTCATATATAAGCTCTGAGCTCTCTTCCGGGAGGGTAATATCTGTCGATCACGAGTCCAACACGTGATCCAAGACCATGGTGAATCACACACACACACACACACACACACACACACACACACACACACACACACACACACACACACACACACACACACACACACACACACGCACACATAGATCGGACCTACGAGCTCTGAGCTCTCTTCCAGGAGGGAAATAGCTGTCGATCACGAGTCGAACACGTGATCCAAAAGACCAAGACCAAGTGAAAAATACACACTAATAAGGAAATCACAAACTAGTGAATGAAATCGTCTAGCAATGGTAGGAATAAAAAAAAAGGTCACTTTACAAAAGATTATGCATCGTGAGTTTTTTATCTAAGAATCAAGATAGAGATCTTAGAACTAGTGATATGTTTATTCTAGGTTGATGTAGGCTTGAGCACAAATCTTGATAAAACGCACACAGTAACATAGGAAAGCAAAATAAACTTCGCAAATCAATGAAAAGTGATAATCAAAGGCTAACAAGCCCGTAACGTTCTTGAAGAAAACTTCATTCCAGTCTGGCATACTGTGGTTCTCGGTTCGAGTCCAGTAACTCCCCGTGTCAGTGCGACCCCATAGGATAAAGCTGACGACTTTAGTCGCAACTATAGTCCCTGCCACACATCCGCGATTCAAGTGAGTTCGTTTGAGTAGAAACGACTTAAGTTACAATATTCTATTTTTCGAATCTCCAAATGTCAAACCACCTTTGCGTCATATATCCAGAAGCTGAACGACGAACTAGACGAGTTAAACCTATACGAATATTAGACACATTTTAGAATTGTAGACTTAGGGAAGTCTAGAATAGTGTAGGCGAAGTCGTGTTCTAGTTTTTCAAATCCACAACATTTGACAAAAATCTTGAAAGTGTGATTGGGGCTTAAGATCCTCCAGGCGTAAACACTGACCCTAATCTAATGCATCCAAATATTTTGGCCAATTCCCTTTAGGTTGTTTACCCTTTGTCTCCTCCACGTCTTTACCTATCGTCTTTACCTATTGTTTTTACCTATTGCTCCTTTATTGTTCCATTTCGTAACACGTTCCATTGTACTTTACAGATTCCTCTCTGGGTATTGCCTGACCGAGAACAAATATCTTTTGAGTTTCATACTCTGATGCAGCGTTTCCCAACCTGGGGTGATGAAACCAATTATAGGTGGTGCTGGGAAGTGATACACACAACAATCAAATTGATATATGTATCATTGATTACTTAGTTGTGCAAATTTGACTTTTTCCATACAATTTTATTTTTTTAGGGTGTTCTTATTTCTTCTACAGACAATATTGTCAGTTTGTTTCAGTTCTCGAGAATCAAGAAAATAAATCCTCACTTCACTTTCTTTTATCCTTCTAATAACAAGATAGGGGTGCTGGACTGCTTAGACGTGACAACAGGGGGTGCTATGGTCGGAAAAGGCTCGGAAACGCTGATCTGATGAGAGGATTAATGAAGCTCTTCCAGGAATTTTGGATGGATTAGGGGTGATTTGTTCACCATTTCTAGGATTTGGTTCATATGTGAATTAATATGAAGTTTTGGTAAATAATCCTGTTCAGTTTATGGGTTCTCTCCGTGGGCAAAAAGTTCAATTTGCACTTGAGAATATATTCGCACACATTAATGACACCGACACAAACGTATATATAGCTTACTTGTTTATAATTTTATTTGCCTTTTTATTTATTTGATTATTTATTCATATATTTACCTATTTATGTGTTTATGACACCGGCACAAACGTATATGCATCTTACTTGTTTATAATTGTATTTACCTAGTTATTTATTTGATTATATATTTATATATTTACCTATTTATGTGTATACGTACTTAATTATCTAGATAATTATTTATTTGTTTACTTCTTTATTGATGTAATTCTATGAACTTATTTATTTATATGCTTATTTATATTTATCTATATTGACCTATTTTACTTACTGTATTTATATATGTATTTATTCTTACTTTTGTTTATTTACTTTATTCGTATATATTTCGATTTTGCCCTGGTAGCATTTCAACAAATCTAGGACAACAACTTCTACACACTATCATATCATCAAATGAAAAGCAAATGCAAGAAGACGATCAATGAAAAGATGGCGTAGATATCTTCATATGCGAAGATGACTTTGAAGGACACGTCCCATAGCGAAACAGGATAAAAAGAGGCCATCCACTACACTTTTCAATTTGTTATTGAAAGGAGCATATCACGAGGTTTCCGTGAACTTCATAAACGTGTTGTTAAACTGTCGTTATTGGGAAGAGGAGACACCGTGGCAGGTCGACCAAGAAAGTATTGTCAGCCGTTCTTATGTGTTACTATTGGGGGTAACCGGCAATCTTTACTTTCCATGAATATTTCCTTCATTCGATCTGGAGAATGTTTTCATCTTACCTTGTGAATGGAAACTTAGATTGTGTGTCGCTTTGTCAAGAATATACGACAGGTTTTGTGAGACCTGCTAACGGGAATGTTTGTTCAGCGAAATATGTTATAACATCAGGAATCTCAATATCAGTGTCATGAAACAAGAAATATAATGTCTTCATGATCCAAAAATGTTTGAACCAATGCCTCTCACTGTCTGTTATACTAAAGTGTGTCTGTCTGCCTGTTTGTGTACCTGTCTGTCTGTCTGTTTGAAATGGACAACCCAAACAAAAATTAAAAATAAAAAAATGGTCAAAATATTGCAATAAACTCACTGATTAATCATACTATGCCTTAGAAATTTTCAAAATATGTGGCGTCGTTTTTCATCTGTGTTTTCACCGATATTGACAACTCTGCTGTTGTTTGTCGTTACAGTTACCTGTGCCGTCGTTATAATCGTTAACTGTACCATCGTTATCATAGTTAACTGTGCAATAATTTCTATCGCTACTTACGCCATTGTCGTTATCTTTATGCTGTCGTTGTAATCGTTACTTGTGATTTTGTTGTTGTCGTCATTATTGTTATATGTGCTTTTATTATTATCGTTACGTGTGCCTTCATTGTTTTCGTTATTATTATTTCTACTTCTGGATTATCAGTTTGAATTCTATATACGACATGAACTGTTTTGATCTCCATTTAAGTCCGTACAAGTAGCGGAGTCCAGATTCAATCACACAGATCTTCGGCGGCGCTTTTGCCACAGAATGATATACATGGTAGAAAACGAGGACATTTTACCACGATTTATGTTACTTCCCAATGCAGCAGGAGAACCAACTTACCCCGGAAACCGTATTTACTATAACGAATTGATCATAACTAAAACCGCGGTGGTAAGAACTGGGCCTTGTATCATTACCGGGAAAATATCTCTCTCTTAAAGATACTATATGTATCTTTCCTAATTTCTGAAGTTAAAAGATGGAATTTTCGGTATTGGGGAGCCCGTGCTTGAATTTTCATTAGTTTTCGGATGTGGCCACAAATCGGTAGCAAATACGTTTGATTTAGTGGGACAACTCAGCTATATTACCATGGAACCGGCGTTCGGTGGATTTTGATATAGAAGTTCCACATATACACCATGGAAATATTACGAACTTCCAATGATTAACACATATACTCTTAGTTGAAAATGGTAAATGTGGGATTTAATGTATAAGAGATTACTAGTTTGTGTTATATCAGTTTCCATGCACTAAGATACGAATTTAAAGCCTGATATAACTCAGCATGTTATGTTGGGTCTATAATCACCAATGTAAACATATCTATAGTTCTGGTAGAAAATCAAGATACAGACATAGAATAAGGACATAAGAACATAAGAATGAAGAAAACTGTAAGGGACCATAAGGCCTACACTAGGCAGTTCCATTTCCCTTACTACCTGTCATCCCCGTCCATAAAGCTGTCTAACCTTTTCTTAATACAACCGATATTTTCAGCGCTCACCACATGGTCACTACATAAGAACAAAATAATGAAGGAGACTGCAAGAGACCGTAAGGCCTACACTAAGCCGTTCCATATCCATTACCACCTGTTATACCCATCCATAAATTCGTTTAACTTTTTCTTAAAACAATCTATAGTTTCAGCGTTCACTATATGGTTACTAAATCAATTCCACTAGTTGACCAATCTATTGGTAAACCAGTTCTAACTTATTTCCTCCTTAAATACAAATTTGTCCAATTTAAATCCATTACTTCGAGTCCCGCCCTATTGTCTTAATATGATGACCTTTTTGCGTCACCCTTATTAAAACCTTTTATCCACTTGAACACCTCTATTAGATCACTCCGCACTCTGTGTCTTTCCAGAGAGTGTAAGTTAAGGTGTAACCTAAGCCTATCCTTGTAATACTAAGGAGTAACATGTGAAGACATGAGTTAGATCATTGAAGAACTTTGCCATCATAGATCTCTTGGGAACGAAAGAAATTCTCGAAGTTGAATGAATTCCTCTAATACTGATTATATGGGTTAACGTAACAACTCCACCTTATCGGAAGGCTAGGATGGTGCCCCTCACAAAGGTATTCTTAAAAAAATATTTCCTCATATAAATCTTATATAAATTCTTGGAGGGTAAAGAATTTTTTTTAAGAAACCCACCGACAGAATCATGCGGTGGTGATCTTTTTTAAGAATATCACCGTAAGAATCTTGCAGAAGTATTCTTAAAAAAATATTTCCTTATATAAATCTTATATAAGTCCTCGGAAGAGAAAGATTTATATAAGGAAATACTTTTTTAAGAATACTAAATTAAGAATCTTGCCATGGTATTCTTGAAAAAAAAAATTCTTTCCTTATAAATATTTCCTTTCTAAGGATTTATATAAGATTTATATAAAGAAAGATTTTTTTAAGAATACCACCGTAAGAAACTTGTGATGGTATTCTTCAAAAAAATTATTTCCTTATATAAATATTTCCCTTCCAATGATTTATATAAGATTTATATAAGGAATTTTTCTTTTAAGAATACCACTTTATGAATCTTGCGGTGGTATTCTTAAAAAAATTCTTTCCTTAAATATATATTTCCCTTCTAAAGATTTATATAAGATATATATAAGGAAATAATTTTGGTTTAATAATACCACCGTAAGAATCTTGCGATGGTATTCTAAATAAAAAAAGAAATAAATATTCCCTTATAAAAATCTTTCCCTTCCAAGGATTTATATAAGATTTATATAAGGAAAAAATCTTGTGGTGGTATTTTTTGAAAAATAAATTCTTCCATAAATCTTTCCCTTCCAAGGATTTATGTAAGATTTATATAAGGAAAGAATCTTACGGTGGTATTTTTAAAAAACATCCTTATATAAATTTTCCCCTTCCAAGGATTTATATTAGATTTATATAAGGAAATAATTTTGTTTTAAGAATAACATCGATACTTAGGGTAACGCAAGGAGATTATACCTTGCTAGAAGAATCTTGCGGTGATATTCTTTAAAAAAAAAAAAAAAAAAACTTTCCTTATATAAACCTTTTCCTTCCAAGTATTTATAGAATATTTATATAAGGGAAGAATTTTGTTTTAAGAATAACATCGATACTTAGGATAACGTAAGGAGAGTATACCTTGCTAGAAGAATCTTGCGGTGGTATTCTTTAAAAAAAAAAAAAAAAAAAAAAAAAAAGTCTTTATATAAACCTTTCCCTTCCAAGTATTTATAGAATATTTATATAAGGAAATATATATATATATTTTTTTTAAGAATACCGTCGATACTTAGGGTAACTCAAGGAGGCTATACCCTGCTGGAAGAAATCGTCCTTCCCTTTCCCTAACCTTGGCTCGCCAATTGCTTCGATTTCTCTCTTTTCCAATCCTCGACTTTGAATGATTGCCACCGTCTTCGGTGACTTTCGTGAAATATAGTTTCTTCATATGTCTCGCATATTAGTCCATTTGTTCCCGTGTTCCTCTTTCAATGGTTTATTCTGGCTAACGTCGAGTGATTTTGGTCATCTTAATGTGGACTGTGGAGACAAACAGGGCAAGTATATCTCAGCCTATTTGGGTTTGTTGTCTTTGTACAAATATGTTTCTCTAACTAACACCATGTGAGTCTATTCAACTAAAGGTAGAACTGTGTTAGACGACCATGTACTCTCTCTCTCTCTCTCTCTCTCTCTCTCTCTATATATATATATATATATATATATATATATATATATATATATATATATATATTCAGAAGGTATAATATAGTAGAACATTTGTAAACACTGTCGGAGAATGAGATAAGCTGGACAGAAAATCTGTATATTTCGACCACTATCTGTGGTCCTCTTCATTCTGCTGAAGAGGACCACAGATAGTGGTCGAAATATACAGATATCTGTCCATCTTATCCCATTCTCCGACTTTGGATCAATGATTCTCATATACATATATATATATATATATATATATATATATATATATATATATATATATATATATATAATCCATTCAGTTTTATTTTTTCTTATTACAAGTGTTTCCGTATATATATCACATGTGCTTCTTCATTCACTGATTTGCATCTTACTTCTTGCTTCTTTTTTCTTCACAAATCTAGCCTTGCCTTCATGTTTTCGCATTTAGATATTAATGCTAGCAGCTGTCTTTAATCTGCCTGTCTGCCTTTCTGTCTATCTGTACTGGTTCTCACACGCACACACACGCACGCACACACACACACACACACACACACACACACACACACACACACACACACACACACACACGCACGCACGCACGCACGCACGCACGCATAAGCACGCACACAAACACACATACACACAGTCAAATTCACTTACATTCGCCCACTAGCGAATAGGTTATGATCGGATATTTGTATGCGTGGATTCTCATGTAAGGATTTGGGAGCTCAAGGATTCCCAAAACCAAGCCTTCCCATCTTCAGTGTCTGTAAATATTAATTTTAATTTTTCTTTCCAAATTTTCTTTTTTTATTCAGGAGTGAAGGGGATATAACGTAGACGGTTCTATAGATAGATTTGGCGAGTGTCGGCGTGTTCCAAGTCTCGTTGCGACTGGTGGGTGAGGGGGGAGGAGTGTTTGTGAAAACTAATCAAACAGTGTTTAGGCCTCTTTGGTGGGGATTCCCGCATGCAAATGAACGGCCATTGTTGTTGTTGTTGTTGTTGTTGTTGTTGTTGTTGTTACTGTTGTTATTACTTTTGATTTTGTTATTGTTTTCGTTTTTGTTGTTTTTTGTTGTTATGCAAATGAACAGTCATTGTTGCTGTTGCTTTTGTTTTTGTTATTGTTTTCGTTGCTGTTGTTGTTATGCAAATGAACGGCTGTCGTTGTTGTTGTTGCTTATGGATTTGTTTATTGTTTTCGTTGTTGTTTTGTTGTTTTGTTGTTTTAATCGCTATGTTTGTTCCTACTTCTGGGTCGGTTAATGATGGTTTTTACTCTATGTAAGTTCGTCTGTTGCAAAACTGTAAGCACATACGTGTTTTCTGTTACGTATATTCTCATTTTTTGTTCTTATTTAATTTTTATTCGTCTGTGTATTTAATCGTCCATTGTATCTATTTACTTACTTTATCATGCGTATATTTGTCTATTAATTTTTTTTATTAATTGCGTATTCGTTTATTCGTTTATTTGCTTATTTCTTTATTCACTTAATCGTCCATTCGTTTAATTTTCTAATTTGTTATTTATTTTCTTTTATTATTCTTTATTTGTTTGGTAGTTCATTCGTTCATTCGGTTATTTTTATTTTCATATTATTATACTTGTTCATTCATTTAATCGTGTATTCATACATTCATTTATTAATTTATTTGGTAATTTTATATTCTCTTGTTATTTTAATAATATATTATTTAATCGTATGTTCGTACTTTCGTTTATTGTTTAATTCGTTTTTTCGGTTATTTTCTATTCTCTTATATTTTTACTCATTTATTCATTTATTCTTATATGCGTACATTCGTTTATTAATTAATGTATTTAGTTGTTCATTCGTTTATTTTTATTTTTATTTGTCTTTTGTTTGTTTCTTCTTTATTTCTTTTTTTTTTGTATTTGTCTGCGTATTTATGTACTTGTTTACATCTACTTGTTTTTGTTTTATTTAATTTCTTATTAGTTCAATTTTGCATTTATTTTTTTTAAAGTTTATCTAAATATTTGGTTTCCCGTTTGTCAATATTTTTAATTTCTAGTCAACCTACTTTATTGTACATATTTATGTACCATTTAAGGAACTGATTAACTTATTTATTTATTCAATTATTTCTGAGTTATTATATTCTTTTCTTATTTTACCTTTATTATATATTTCTAATCTGTTCTTAATTGACTTGTCTATTTTAATCTAATTTTTATCTATTTATTTTTTTGTACAGTTATCTACTTACTGGTTTACTTTCTCATTTATTTATTTAATAGTTTATCTACTTAGTTATTCAATCATATATTTACTTATTTATTTATTTTTCTATTTTTGTTGTTACATATTTATTAGTTTATTTGCTTCTTATTTTATTTCCCACAAACGTTGAAACAATTTGCTTTGATGCAACAAACCTCTCCAGTTTTTATATAATTTACTTATTGCTATTATTTTGCACTTATCCGGTATTTTTAGGATAAAATATATAACGAAAACGCTCTATGATCGGAATCTAAGAAATGTAATAGGTTATACAATGATACTAAGGAATTTTGAAAGTACTTATGTTGAAAGGAAATTGAACGAAAATCATATTTGTTCTTATGTCTGTCATGAGGTGAGACAAAAGCGGCTGATCCAACCAGATTTTGGAAAGAGAAATTGTTTTGGACCCTTTCGGAAAAACAAAACAAAACAAAAAAACAAGAATGACAAGGGCATGGCAGTAATTGAAGGAATAACCTTGACCGTGTATTACATAGAAAGAAACGCGTATTCTTGTTCTGGATTGTTTGTCATTTGAAGGTATGATGTTGTTGTCAACGATGCAAGTGTTGGTGAATTGTCCGCAAGGAAGGGAAGTTCGTGTTTTGAAGTAATGTATCTAATTGCGTTGGCTTTAAGCACATGTACGTAAATAAATACATACACACACGCATATATATGTACACACGCGCGCGCGCAAACACACACACAATCACACACATACACAGACACACGCACACACACACACACACACACACACACACACACACACACACACACACACACACACACACACACACACACACACACACACACACACACACACACACACACACACACACACACACACACACACACACACACACACACACACACACACAACTGTTGATTCAAGCTTCAAGCAAAATAGGCGTACAGCTCTATTGGAAGAAAAGGAAAAAATATCGTGTGACCTTGTATATCTATTGTGGTATACAGAAAACTAATTCCAGGTTCCAAATGTGCACAGGATGAGAGGTGATAGAAGAAGATATTGGTAGCAGAAAAACTCAAAATGGAAATAGAAATGCGAAGACTGGAGCGTGAGTTTTGGCTTTATATCATATAGGAAACCTACTCATGCTTCCTCGAATGTCAATATGTTTTTATATCATCAGTGTAGGACTAAACACACACACACACACACACACACACACACACACACACACACACACACACACACACATACACACACACATAAACACACACACACACACACACACACACACACACACACACACACACACACACACACACACACACACACACACACACACATATATATATATATATATATGTGTGTGTGTGTCTGTGTTTGTGTGTGTGTGCGTGTGTGCGTGCGTGTGTGCGTGCGTGTGTGTGTGTGTGTTTGTGTGTGTGTGTGTGTGTGTGTGTGTGTGTGTGTGTGTGTCTGTGTGTGTTAAACACGACAGCATTTTGACACTGATTAATTTACTTTCAATTTTTCTCACAGTAGATCTTATTTCAAGGGGGTGAGCAAATACAAGCCTTCCATATTCTTCCATATTCAATTAACGTTTCGACTTCAGGGAGTCATCTTCAGAATGGTATACAGAAATTAAGTCACAATTTTACACAGGTATATAATACACATTTGACAATATTGTATACCATTCTGAAGATGACTCCCTGAAGTCGAAACGTCAATTAAATATGAAAGACTATGGAAGGCTTGTATTTGCCCACCCCCCTGAAATGAGATCTACTGTGAGAAAAATTGAAAATCTCAGTAAGAAAATTAATCAGTGTCAAAATGCTGTTGTGTTTAACACAGTGTATATATATATATATATATATATATATATATATATATATATATGAATGAATAAATCATTATTCAAAAATAAATAAATGAACAAATAATTAAGTGAATGAAGAAACAGATATGTGAATAAATGAAAAAAATAGATAAATGAATAAACATATATATAGATATGTAAATATATAATTACATAAACAAATAAATAAATGATAGAATATATAAATAAATAATCATAATCAAACAAATGAAGACAAATTAAATAAATATTAAATAAGTAAATAAATAAATGGATTAATAGATTAATACATAAAGGAGAACTATATTCTCGTAAGATATTAAAGCGTATGTGTCAGAATATGGTTTGTCATAATCCTTACTATTATATAAATCTTTGTTAATGTGTTGTACTTGCTTTTATTTATCTAAAATGTTAAAGATTTTTTTATCTGTTCCAGACGATCCAAATAAATTACTGTATCATATTTTTATTCCTGCAATGATATGTATGTTATGAAACAAAAATTGTCTAGACGATTATGTAGGTTATTAGTTACTAGCGCATTATGTATTCATGTACTTATTCCCATTTCTCAGGTTGCCATATATTAGTTAATTCTTACAGTATATCAGATATATTATTTTCTTAATCTGGCTACCAAAATACTATTTCATTTATATACATAGCAACCTGCATCAATGGAGAGCAGATTATGTGAGCTGCCTTAGAGGAATTATGCAATGTTTGAGCCAGCTACTTCCAACTTTTCTGAATTCGTCTACCAGATATATTATTTTTTCAATCTGACTACCAAAACGCTATTTTATTGTTATATATAGCAACCTGCATCAATGGAGAGCAGACTATGTGAACTGCCTTAGAGGAATTATGCAATGTTTGATCTAGCTACTTTCAACTATTCTCAATTCGTCTATCTACTTGATCCAGGCGAGCATAAAATAAAACGAAACCTATCTACAAGGTAAGAGTCTGCGTTCAGTCAAAATTGTAAATCGGGCTTTGATCAAATTAGGTTAAAAGAATCGGCCAAAAAAATTCTTAGATTGTAAAAGACAAAGTACCCATGTGGACGGGTTTAACTTTAAAAGAGCTGTTTTGTAAAAAAAAATCGGGGCACCTGTAGCGTCCATCGGATGTAGCACTTGAATTCCTCCCGAAAACTTTATTCCATTCTTGTGTATATCTAACTTTCATTTTGTAATTACTTGTGAGGTTTAAATGATCTTGAATATAAGTTACGTAACACTACAGAAATGGGTTAATTATTCTTGATTATACACACGTATTCAGTAACACTGTATATTTCAGTCTTGCTTCTTAGAAAAATCAGGGCACCTGTAGCCATTCTTGTGTATATCTAACTTTCATTTTGTAATTACTTTGACTTGTGAGGTTTAAATGATCTTGAATATAAGTTACATAACACTACAATAATGGGTTAACTATTCTTGATTATACACACGTATTCAGCAACACTGTATATTTCAGTCTTGCTTCTAGTTAAGTAACTAGTCTTTTGATGACATTTTGGGATGTCTTGTGTATATCTAACTTTCATTTTGTAATTACTTTGACTTGCGAGGTTTAAATGATCTTGAATATAAGTTACGTAACACTACAGTAATGAGTTAATCATTCTTGATTATACACACGTATTCAGCAACACTGTATATTTCAGTCTTGCTTCTATTTAAGTAACTAGTCTTTTAATGACATTTTGGGATGGGTTTCAGAAAAAATTCTAAATGCAAAGGGGGAGGCTTCATGTCTCTAACCACACGTGTCTACAAATTTTCTTCATCAGATTGATTGCCACCGGCCAATATGTCATTCTTGAAAAAATTTGTCAATGCTGGGCAACTTTGGGATCTAAAAAAGATGACAATGCAAAAAAAAAAAAAAAAAAAAAAAAAAAAAAAAAAAAAAAAAAAAAAGGGGGAAGGAGTCTGAAAGATTTAGGGTTAGCTTTTGTCCATCAAGGTCCCTCCGACTATTCTGTGACATAATTTATTTGGTCTAACTCGGAACCTTCTCCTCATGTGACATCACTTATTTTGCCTAAATCTGTAATTCCTTATCATAATCATGTGACATCATTTACTTGGCCTAACTCTGTAACTCCCTATCATAGTCATGTGACATCATTTATTTAGCCTAACTCTGTAACTCCTTATCATAGTCATGTGACATCATTTATTTGGCCTAACTCTGTAACTCCTTATCATAGTCATGTGACATCATTTATTTAGCCTAACTCTGTAACTCCTTATCATAGTCATGTGACATCATTTATTTGGCCTAACTCGGTAACTCCTTCTCATTGTTATGTCCATTTGGTGACATAAAAAGGATCCTTCGACTGAACGAACCATCAATCGGTCGAGACCCACTGGGGTCATTAAATATTTCTAAGATGAATGAGGTCCTCTGGGGTTTTGATACAGACGATTCTATTCAGATTATGTCTCTTATTAAGCTCATTATTATCATATAGAGATACATGCATACATATACCAAAGACTTTTTCCCCCTTACAATGGAGGTAGCCAAAAATAATGTCATAAAAACCCCTCCCACCCATTCCATCCCCAACATACTCCACTCCCCTCTACCCTCTTCCTTCCATTTTAGCTTGGTACTTCCTGGACCTGAAATATGGATATAGCATATGGAAATAGCCATGGATATATATCTTTGAAGTAGCAAGCATCAATTGTTTTACCCCCTCAACATGAAAAAACACTTTGATTTTATTTGTTCTTGTTAATAAAGTGTTATCTTAATCACATAAAGAACCCGCATAGTGTCTCAGTCGGTAGCTACCGTCCTCAGCTCAATATAATCGTCTGGAATTATCTGTTGATTAATTTGGTTTAACGTCGAGAATTCTCCCCTTCAGGAGGCTAGTACGGTGCCCCTTACAGAGGACTTTGTAGCGTAGAACTTGGTCACGAAAACTATAGGCGGGTCAAAACTTATACCCGTGACCGTACCTGCATCACCCGGCGAAAGTCCGAACACAACAGAAGCGCCACCCGGTAAGAAACGAAGAGATTAATCCGGCTTTATCTTTGCTAGAGCCAATATTGTCCGCAGACGCAACAATGTCTCTCTTGGGTTCCGAATAATTTTGTGATACAGGATCCATCCACAGTACTCTTTGGGACTCTCAAACCTGGCTCATATAAGCACGCATTTATTTTTTGTTGCAGTTGTACAGTTCTCTTTAGAAATTAGAAATAAAAATTAATAATTTAATGAAAAATATATAATAGAATACTGAATAGATAATTCAGTGAAGAAGAATGAGATAAATACATGATTAGGAAAAATAGAAATAAATCAATGTATATTTATCTGTCTATCTATCTACATTTATATATATATATATATATATATATATGTATATATATATATATGTATGTATGTATGCGTAAGTAACCACCAGGAAAAGTACACTAACGAAGCAGAGCGCTTTCGTAAAATTACATCTTCAGTGTTGATACAGAGAAGGAATTATAGAATTAAGAAACATGATACAGAATATATGACATAATGAAGAGGGCATTCGGAGAGGTAGTGGAAGAAGTACACGTGTCGGACGTTTGGACCGTCCTGGTAACCAACAAGTATGGGACAACTGCTCACAATTTATATTACAATTTAAACAATTTTGAAATTTCATGAGAAATAAAACTATCTAATTTGTACAAACCTTGATGAAGATTAACATTTATCCTCTTACTAGATCTTCATCAAGGTTTGTACAAATTAGATAGTTTTATTTCTCATGAAATTTCAAAATTGTTTAAATTGTGATATAGATTATGAGCAGTTGTCCCATACTTGTTGGTTACCAGGATGGTCCAAACGTCGTCACGTGTACTTCTTCCACTACCTCTCCGAATGCCCTCTTCACTATGTCATATATTCTGTACCTTGTTTCTTTATTTTATAATTCCTTCTTTGTATCTGCACTGAAGATGTAATTATACGAAAGCGCTCTGCTTCGTTAGTTTACTTTTCCTAGTGGTTACTTACGCATTTGTGAACACACGCTCCTAGTGTTTTTATTGGATATATATGTATATATGTATATATATACATATATATATATATAATTTTTGTGTGTATGTAATATATCTTGGTTCAAGTGCCACATGATGAGGGTTTTTTTTTCTGGATGGTGTTTTTTTCTTCAGGCTGCTGCTCGTCTATTCTGTTCGTCCTTGTGTCGACCCCACCGGTAGAGAAGCGGTCGTAGTCTATT
>NC_134811.1:3777078-3789578 GCF_046742065.1 Oratosquilla oratoria
CAGAATTAATTAATGATAAACTTCACAATATTGTTTAGACAAGATGACGGACCATGTTGATGCAGATTACCATTACCATGTAACGAGATATAACTGATTCTACCAAACACTGCACGGGTCAGGGTTCGAATCCCATGGCAGAGCTTCTAAAAATGTTCAATCTACCAAACACTCTTTATCAACAAATTGGATCAGATCCTATGAGTCAGCTGACTCGATTATACATCAAATAACGTCTTCTATTATCACTACGAATGAGATATAACAAACAAAAGTTGTCGCCAATTACGTTCTCACTTTCTTAAAAAAAAAAAAAATAGGTTTATTTTTTCAAAATGAAATTCGAGACTATAAATCAATCCATAGTCCATTCTCTCGATGTCTCACTATCTACTCGAATATCGATAACAAAAAATGTGATGTTTTGGTTTACAGAATGACCTATAAGTAACATTTCTTGTAATATTAAACGAATTTATCAGTTGCCAGACTCTGTGTATCATGTATTGTACAGATTCCTGTGTTGACACAGTTGGGACAAAAGACCTAATACAGCAATTGGCTGTGTCCTGAAATTCAGCCATTTCATTTTGCAGTGGCTTGTGATGTTTAGCTGCATTGGCATTTTTATATTTAATTAATTTCTCGTTGTTCTAATCTCAACACTTTTCACATTATGTGTGTGTGTATGTGTGTTTGTGTGTGTGCGTGTGTGTGTGTGTGTTCACTTGTTCACTTGGTCTTTGGATCACGTGTTGGACTCGTGATCGACAGCTATTTCCCTCCTGGAAGAGAGCTCAGAGCTCGTAGGTCCGATCTATGGGTAATGCTATGACCTTGCACACACACACACACACACCCAACTCCCGCCCACGAGAGTCAGAGTAACGACCCGAGGCACAGCGATACCGAAATAATTTCGGCCCTGGGCAGGATTCGAACTGGTTACTGGGAGCACTTCTGCTTCCCAGTTCAGCGCTCTACCAACTGTGCCACCGAGTGTGTGTGTGTGTGTGTGTGTGTGTGTGTGTGTGTGTGTGTGTGTGTGTGTGTGTGTGTGTGTGTGTGTGTGTGTGTGTGCGTGTGTGTGTATTTGTGTGATAGGATTGAATCACCTTCATGATAACACGTCTTTTGTTTTCCTTTGTTTAATTCAAACAGTATTTTTGTATTAAACTATAAGCACTCTGTCTCTACTTAATCCTCTTTCATATATTTAGCTTTGTTTTATTTGGAAGCGAAATGTTTTCTGTTATTGAACTTCCTTTGTCACCCACTATGTGTATTCGTGTGTGTGTGTGTGTGTGTGTGTGTGTGTGTGTGTGTGTGTGTGTGTGTGTGTGTGTGTGTGTGTGTGTGTGTGTGTGTGTGTGTGTGTGTGTTTATTCACCTTAGTCTTTGGATCACGTGTTGGACTCGTGATCGACAGCTATTTCCCTCCCGGAAGAGAGCTCAGAGCTCGTATGACCGATCTATGGGTAATGCTATGACCTTTCACACACACACACACACACACACACACACACAACTCCCCGCCTACGAGAGTCAGAGTAACGACCCGAAGCACAGCGATACTGAGATAATTTCGGCCCTGGGCAGGATTCGAACCAGGTACTGCGAGCACCACCGTACTTCCCTGTCCAGCGCTCTACCAACCGCGCCACCGAGTCGTGTGTGTGTGTGTGTGTGTGTGTGTGTGTGTGTGTGTGTGTGTGTGTGTGTGTGTGTGTGTGTGTGTGTGTATGTGTGTGTTTGTGTGTGTATGTGTGTGTGTGTGTGTGTGTGTGTGTGTGTGTGTGTGTGTGTGTGTGTGTGTGTGTGTGTGTGTGTGTGATTCACCATGGTCTTGGATCACGTGTTGGACTCGTGATCGACAACTATTTCCCTCCCGAAAGAAAGCTCAGAGCTCATATATGACCGATCTATGAGTAATGCTGTGACCTTACACACACACCCAACTCCCCGCCCACGAGAACTGGAATAACGACTCGTAGCGTATGTGTATGTGTTTGTCTGTGACCCTATCTGTCTTTCTGTCTGTCTGGACACCTAAAGAGGTGTTGAATGTCCACACCGCCACACAGAACAGTTGTACCCCCAACCCCCGTCCCCCGCCCACCAACTGAGACATAAACATCAGTCAGGCAGTGTTAATCCTAAACACCCAGACTAATCCTACTAGCAGTTACCTCGGTCCCTTTCATATCAGAGAAGCTGTACTTAAACTCTCCCCCGGACTGGGCTTCAGATTCCAGAGAATGTATTGAGGTCCTCTAAGCTGAGACATCTTACCCGTAAACCGATCTCTGTGTCTACATGACCTAAAGACGGACTCCAAACCCTTTGAATGCTTTTGTAAGTTGTCATGGCACCTGTCTTTGCAATCCATGGCACCTTTGGTATTCTCAGTAAATTGTTTTAGCTTCGGAATTGTTTTTGTTTTTTTTACAGCTTCCGTGATCCCATTTGCTAGAGGAAATGAAGCTGATATTTTCCTTTACTAAAAAAAAAGTCAGTTATTGGTAAATGGTGTCTTTAGAAGAAGTTAGAAATGCACTTTCATAACGTGTGCTATATGTCGCCGCAGTTTGGCAACTTTAAGGATTTTGCTATTTCTTATTTATTTATTTATTTATTTATCTATTTATTTATTTATTTATTTATTTATTTTATTTATTGTTCTGGGTAATGCCAGGTCCTTTTATTCAACTGAGATGACACTTTATGACTTACAGGGTGAAGTCTTTGCATTGGCCAGTTTGTGCTCGTGTACTGCCACGAAGTGGGAAGTGAGAAACCCCTAGTAGGGCTTCCCTGTCATATGCGGTATGCCGCTGCGTGCTTCTTGCATTGGTTCTCGACAGCTCTGGCCAGGCGGGGAGGCGACCCAAACATCGGCCTAAAAAAGAAAAAAAAAAAAAAAAAAAAAAAAAAAAAAAACAAAAAAAAAAAAAAAAAAAAAAAAAAAAAAAAAAAAAAAAAAAACAGGGCTTGCCCTGCCGGAAGTTTCTCACTTCCCACTTCGTGGGAGTTGGCTGGTGAGTTTTTGATACAACTAATTCGTTATTATATGTAGTATTAATGTTCAGTTTTTCTCTCAGAGTACATAATTCGTAATTAACATATTATTCGTCTTTTACCGATAGTCTTTCATGGAGACATGAATCTAGAATATCTGCAAATATTTAACTTTTAACACTGTAAATTAATCTGTCTTCATTTCTGTCATCCTGAGTGTATTTCTGCAATTTATCATTTTTCTAACATCGACATTGTCTCATTTTTTTTGTATGTGTGAATAATAACCTTCATCACACTATAACTCTGGTGTAATAACCCAGTAACACAAACAACAAAAATCATAACCTTCATCAGATCATCCATTTAACCCTCATACCATCAAAGTATCTCTGTCATACCAACACATATGATCATACCTTTCCGCAGAACCATTTCTTTCCTGTGTTTGTCAACCTCCATACCATCAACATACCTTGATCATACCAATACATACACCATGGTTTTGCCAAAATACTTCCACATTGATACCTCGTAAGTACAACGTGTCCATCCCAACTGTCCCATGTGTATAACACATCTAAGGGCATTTGTCAGCACTAACAGAAGTCTAGTGGGCCTCCTTATTCTTTTAGGAGTCTTGTATAATCACCCTTATGCCTCCTACAGGTAAGGTCGACCAGTCCTTCTGAAGACCTTTCAGGGCCTCTAACAGCGGCACATGACCTTTCGGATATCGCCAATCATCTTCGTGCATATTGACTTATATTACCGGATCCTCGTTGAGTCCATGGCACTTCGGCAGACGAAAGATCCATCTCATGCGTACTTCGTTCATTCACAGAACCCTTCGGTTCCCTACCTGGTTCTCTTCGTCCTCAGTTCCATAGCTGAAACGTTTATAGTCAAAAAAAAAAAAAAAAAAAAAAAAAAAAAAAAAAAAATCCGCGAGTCTCCTCCTTCCCATTGTCCGTTAAAATATACACTAGCCCTGTCGTTATCCTACGACCGTTGATCATATTCAAATTCGAATTTGTTCACGATTTAAAAGTAACGGTTTGTGTCAACGGATTTGGTGCCTTTGTAATCATGCTATTTTCCCCCCCGAGTCTGAAATTCGCAAAAGCATACAGGGAAAATGTGTATTCAATTAAGGATTACTTGAATTCCGAAATTAAAAAATCAAGTCGAAGCATCTATTCAAAACTGTTTAATGTAATCGCGGTTTTCCCGCGGTTTTACTACCACTTTCTTTACCGCGGCACTCGTTTGCTGTCGCAGGTAAGCGTTGAAATTCATATATTTCGCTCCAACTTTTTCATTTGTACAAATCCATGAGTGATTGAATTACTTACGAGCGATTCCCACAATGCCGGATTCGCCCAATGGCTTTGGAATAAGTCGAGGGCTCAGAGCTCGTGTCATCTCCTTCCACAGCTATAACGCACAAGTGGATGCTCAGTAGCGGTCGAATGGACAAGTGTGTGGGTCATATAAGAAAGTATACACGGATGCGAGGGAATATATATACGTAATACGAGGCCGTAAAAGAAACAAAAGAACATGTTTTTTACAGCGTATTTATATACCGTATATGTATATGTATATATAAATATATATATATATATATATATATATATATGTGTGTGTGTGTGTGTGTACATATATATGTATATATATATATATATATATATATATATATATATATATATATATATAATCACTTAATATGTAGTAGCATATTTGCAAATAATCACAAAGAACCCACAGTCGGAATAAAAGAAAACTTAGAAGATAGTATAACTTCTATATTTCGGCTAATAGCAATAACCCACTTCAGGAAAGTACAGGTTACAAGAAATGATTGAGACATAAATACAGGCAGGAGGGGGATATGCGGTCAATCGGGTGGAGGGGTGAGGTCAGAAGGGGTGTGTTCCCCCACCACTCCTGACCCCGCATCCCTTCTGACCTCACACCTGCACTCGATTGAACACATATCCTCCTCCCTTCTGACTCCGCCCTGCGGTACGGAATGTCGTCTGTCAAGCTATCCTGGGTCCTCCTTCCCTTACATCTCAATATATATATATATATATATATTTATATAAATATATATATATATATATATATATATGTATATATAATTTTTGAAACATATGTATATATATACATATATATAACAATATATATATATACATAAATATACATATATACATACATATATATATAAATATATACATATATATATATAGATAGATATAGATATATATATATAAGAATGTTGAGTGGAAAAGCTGTTAAGGAAACACAAGTTGAAACTGAAACACTAATGTAATCTAACGTTACGACTTTACGTCTTCGGGTTTTCAATGTTTCCTTACCACCTTTTTCTTTCACACACACACACACACACACACACACACACACACACACACACACACACACACACACACACACACACACACACACACACACACATATATATATATATGTGTGTATATATATATATATATATATATATATATATATATATATACACGATTATATAAAACCATGAATAAACTCCAAGTTTATATCTAAAGACCTGCGTATTACTTTTCCCAACCGTCCCATTGGCGATCTAATAGATTTCGAGCTGATTGAGGTCCTCGACTTTTTCTCAAACAGATCAATGGGATCAGCCTCCAGAGTGTGTGTGTCTGCAATCACAACTCTTCAGCGTCATATTCTGCTCTCTGCGAATCATATTCACAGAAATGTGAAATATGTAATACCATTTACCGGTTTGGTATTGTTCTGTCGAGTGGTGACCCGTCATCAAATAGTGTTTCATTAAAAAGGAAAGTGTCGTTTATCTTATATTGAGGGTTAAGGAGAAGGGTGGAGAGAGAGAGAGAGAGAGAGAGAGAGAGAGAGAGAGAGAGAGAGAGAGAGAGAGAGAGAGAGAGGGAGAGAGAGAGAGAGAGAGGAAGAGAGAGATAGAGAGAAAATGTGTGAGAGAGATAGAGACAGAGAGATAGAGTGATAGAGATTGAGAGAGATAGGTAGATAGAGATAGATATATAGATAGAGAGAGAGAGAGAGGAAGAGAGAGGTTAAATAAGGAGAGTTTTAAGGATAGGGATGGGATATGAATGTGGATATGGTTTGGGATAGCTATAAGGATAGGGGATGGGATAGTGATCAAGGTACTGGTATTGACAGTAACAGTGCCCGCGACCGTGCCAATACCAATATCAATTTCGTTCCAGTTTTATTGTCAATATCAATACCAATACCAGTGCCAATACTAATACCATTATCAACAACAGTAACAATATCAATACCAGTACCGGTCGCAATGCCAATACAAATACCAATACCAACACCATTACCAATACCAATGTCAATACCATCATCAATACCAGCGTATTGCCAATACCAATACCATTACCAGTAACAGTGCCAATGCCAGCACCTTTACCAATACCGATACCAACACCATTACCAATGTCAATACCATTATCAATATCAATACCAATACTTACACTATTGCCAATACCAATATTATTACCAATACCAATACCAATGTCAATACCATTACCAATATCGATACCGATACTGATACCAACACCATTACCAATACCAATGCCAATACAATTACCAATACCAACACCATTACCAATTCCAACACCAATACCAATACCAATACCAGTACCAATGCTAATACCAATAACATTATCAATACCGATACCAACACCATTACCAATACCAACACCAATACCAATACCAATACCAATACCAATACTCATTCCCCCATGGCAGTGTCATTGAGAAAGAGATACCAGAAATGCTTTCCCCCGAAGACATGAAAGTTCGAGTGGATTGGGGGACGGTCGGCTATCTCCTCTTTCCAATCTCTCATCTTTAACGGAGGCAAAGCGAGACGCAGCCGTGACGGTTATAACTCCGATGCCGGTAAGTAAAAGCAAGCATTAGGAACCCCTAACGCGACACGTGATTGGCCCTCCGCCTCATGACGTCACCGCTAGGGACGCTTCTTGCATCCGGGTTTTCCATGGCCAAGGCTTTGGTGGTGGTAGTGGTATGGTGGTTGTGGTATGTGGTGATTGTGTTGGTGGTGGTGGTGATGGTGGTGGCGATAGAGGTAGATTTAGTGGTAGTGGTGGAGATTGTATTAATGGCTGTATTAATGTTCAGTGAGCAAATACAGCTTATTTCACCTTGAAATGAAAAATTTGACAGTTAGGATAATGGTGGTGGTGGTAGTGGTGGTGGTGTTGGGGGAGGTGGTAGGGGTGTTGGTGGTGGTGATGGTGATAGTGGCGGTTGTGGTAGTGACGTCACACGTCTCGTAATTGTTGTTTATAATAAGAACTGTGGACCGAATTAAAACAAAGGTATTTTATGTTTGTATACTTGCGTTTGATTTCCTCCTCTCTCTCTTTCTCTTTCTCTATCTTTCTCTCTCTCTCTCTCTCTCTCTCTCTCTCTCTCTCTCTCTCTCTCTCTCTCTCTCTTTCTTTCTCTCTCTCTCTCTCTTCTGTCTTCTCTTTCTTTTTTTTCTTTCGTGCCTTTCTTCATTTTTCTTTTTCTTTTTCTCCTTCTTTAGATTCCCATGTCTATTTTCTCTTCTATTTTCTACTTTCAATCCTACTGTCATTCCTCTTGATTTCTTCCCATTTTCCCTTCCCATTTACAATCCTCTTTCATGTTATCTCTCCTCTCATCATCGTCTTTTCTTTGTTTCATTTTTTCTTAAAATGTTATTTCAGAATTAGGCATACCATCGTCTTTTTTTCTTCTTCTTCTTCTCTGTTTTATTTTCATCCACACTTTCGAGTCCAATTATTACTGTGATGCTTCGGCTCCTTATCTACATTTTTCTTCCATTCTTCTCTCCTTCCAAACGCTTTCTCTAACGTTTCTTTCTCTCGTTTCTTCCATTCCTGAAACAAGCAGCGATTAGCAGATAATTGCCTTACATTAGCACAAAGTATTTAGTGTCGGGAGTTTTTTTTTTTTTTTTTTTGCCAAATACATCAACAGATGCTCGTGTCTTAAGTGGAGGAAAGATAAAGTCTTCTTAAACACTTTTAAGAAACACACACACATGCGCGCACACACACACACACACACACACACACACACACACACACACACACACACACACACACACACACACACACACACACACACACACACGGTATCGCTGCGCTTCGGGTCGTTACTCTGACTCTCGTGGGCGGGGAGTTGGGTGTGTGTGTAGGTGTGTAAGGTCATAGCATTACCCATTGATCGGTCATACGAGCTCTGAGCTCTCTTTCGGTAGGGAAATAGCTATTGATCACGGGTCCAACACGTGATCCAAAGACCAAGGTGAATACACACACACACACACACACACACACACACACACACACACACACACACACACACACACACACACACACACACACACACACACACACACACACACACACACACACACGCATACGGCTTGATGGCGTAGTGGTACCGTTCGCAACCACTAAACCAGTGAATCGATTTCAATTCCCATCAGGGTTAAAGTGATTTCAGCATCGCTGCACTGCGAGCCGATACTCCAACTCTCATGGGCAAGGCGTTCGGTGTGTACGTAAGGTCATAACAGTACCCATAGATCTGGCACATATAAGCTCTGTGCTCTCATTCGGGAAGGTAGTAGCTGTCGGCCACGAGTCCCACACATAATCCAAAGCTATGGTGAATCACACACACACACACACACACACACACACACACACACACACACACACACACACACACACACACACACACACACACACACACACACACACACACACACACACACACATATATATATATATATATATATATATATATATATATATATACATATATACCATGTATATACAGTATATATATGTATATATATATACATATATATATATAGCTGCATATATATATATATATATATATATGTATATATATATATATATATGCACACACACACACACACACACACACACACACACACAGACACACACACACACACGACTCGCATGGCGCAGTGGCAGTGTCCGCGGCCGCCACTACGGCGTTCCGACTTCGAATCCAGCCAAAGGCTGAAACAACTTCGGTATCGCTTCGCTACGAGTCGTTATTTCACCTCTCGTGGGCGGAGAGTTGGGAGATGTGTGTGCGTGTAGGGTCACAGCATTACTCACAGATCGGTCACATATAAGCTTTGAGCTCTCTTCTAGGAGGGAAGTAACTGTCGATCACGAGTCCAACACGTGATCCAATACCATGGTGAATCACACACACACACACACACACACACACACACACACACACACACACACACACACACACACACACACACACACACACACACACACACACACACACACACACACACACACACACACACACACACACACACACACACAGTACAATTACTAATATTTATATTCTAAGATTAAGATTTACATTATTGAAAAGAAAGATGAAAAAGTATCAAGTTTGAAATCATTTACACAGTATTTTTTGTTGAAATAAATATTCCTCTAACTAGATTTTTTCAATATTGGTTGGCACTGACTTGCGTTATACACATGCATATGTATGTTTTATTATTGACTCATGTATCAATGATGAACATTCGAAAATTAGTGCAATGTATGAAATACATTTAACATAAGACACATATGTGAAAATCATTTTGTAATGAAATAAAAACGATGATCTGCGTTATAATGTTTAGAAGACGTATTACCCTGTGTTCATAAAGATCCACTATATTTTCTAATACAACTGCTTATGCTACTGTAATAAGAATATATAAAAGATGTCTATATTTAGTATTAATTAGAACTTACTGTTTTTCATTATGATAACAACCTACACCATTTTAATTATATGTGGAATATTACTATGCATACCGCAGAATAAATGTTAATCTTTATAAAGTGCAATTAATGACATGTTACACAGATAATTATTATTGAGGCTTGAGGAATACATTATATAATTTTTCGATTTTTTTTTGTGCGTGTGTATGTGTGTGTGTGTTTGTGTGTGTGTGTGTGTGTGTGTGTGTGTGTGTGTGTGTGTGTGTGTGTGTGTGTGTGTGTGTGTGTGTGTGTGTGTGTGTGTTTGGACAGATTCCATGCACCTAAAGATGATCGTCTGTCGCCGATCAGAATAAACATAATAAGAACATAATAATAAAGGTGGCTGCAAGAGACCATACGGCTTACAGTAGGCAGTTCCATGTCCATTACCACCTATCATTCCCATTCATAAAATTGTCTAGCCTTTTCTTAAAACAACCGATATTTTCAGTGCTCAGTACATGGTTACTAAGTCTATTTCATTTCTTGAACACTCTATCGATAAACCAGTTATTGCCTATTTCCTTCTTAAATCTAAATTTGTCCAATTTAAGTCCATTTCTGCAAGTTCTGTCCTGTTGTCTTAATATGATGACCTTCTTTATATCCCTCTTTATTAAAGTCCTATGGGTCTACATCCTTCAATTTCAACCTCTCAACTAAGATATTTGATTTAACATCAACCCCTCCTCTCAGAGAAGGTTATGATACTGCCTTATTACGAAAGACTTTCTGAAGCAAGAGAATTCAATGTTGTCTGCTATCATATACAACTCGTCTATCGCCACGTCTCTACTACTGACCTCGTTCTTAAATAAACATTAAAAACCAAGTTTGAACTTCAAAGATATGGTGACAGTAGTTTGCCTCTTTGACGACTTAAGAACGTAAGAATAGAGGAGACTGCAAGGGATTTACACTAGGCAGTTCCATGTCCCTTACCATCTGTCATCATTATTGATAAATTTGTCTTATCTTCTCTTAAAATTACCAATTGTTTCAGCACTAACTACATGGCTGCTAAGATTATTCCATTCGTTAACTGCTCTATTGGAAAAGCAGTTCTTGATTATTTGAGGGATTTCCTTGACGTTGATCAAATCTTCCTGTAATACGCACAGTAGATATAAAAAATCAAATATTTATTTCAAAGTGTTGACTATGAAAGTATTAACTCCTTGAAGTTGGTTAACATGTTAATTTCTTCCAAACGTTCACGTATTTAAATCTTTACTTCCTTAAAGGAATGAGCAAGTCTTCTGAAGAAATTTATTTTAAAGTTAGGCGATTTCTAGCCGGTACAGGATGATTCTATTCAGCTAAGAAAAACACTTAGTCACTGAATTGTGAATGTGTTTTTGTTTTGACTAAAACTTTTTTTTTTCACCAAATGTAAACAAGTACAGACGAAACAGTGTTTACCTCCTGTTTAGTTGTAGTTGTACATAAGAACCACAAGTTTTGATAACCTTAAAACAGAGCAATATTGTCATAGTTCAGTTGAATGTCTTTGTTTCCGAAGGTGTATCACACAGACGAATGGAATGTTAACATAAGAACATAAGAATGAAGGAGACTGCAAGAGACCATAAGGCCTACACTAGGCAGCTCCGTATCCATCACCACCTGTTATAAGGGAGCGTGCCAGGAAGATAATCCGAGTAGAACCAGAACCAAGAGGACAAATGCCACCCAGTTATAAAGAATTTGCCACGATGTACACAATAGTTATTAATGGTAGAGTAACCTACCTTTTTTTCATTCCGCATTTCAGATCTCTATTCTATTTCTTTAATATACCAAGGATTATCTTCATTAAATCTCTGCACTTGATGATGTGGCTATTTAGCTGACATCAAGTGAATTTATCTAAGTAAAACATCTTCCACAAGAAAAAAAAAATCAAAATTGCTAAATATTCGGTTTGAAATCTTCATACTTATCTGAATTACCTAAGTTCATAATTTCCTCTTTTTATATAACCTCAATAGCCATCTTTTATGAAGATCATCACTGAAAGGGATAATCCTGGTCTTTAGATCGGCAGATCATAATCCCTATGCTCATCTTCCCGGCGTTCTCTGACACTCAAATCACCGTAAAGCTAATGCAGAGCCGAGGTGCCCGCAGGGGCAGCATCCAATCTCGTCTCGGCTTCCGACGCCGCGCGCGACGTTTGCCCGGGGGATGGAAGTAAAACGCTGTGCATCCATCCATCAAAACCACGAAGAGGTTGAGGCGTCATAGCGGTAGTGTAAAGGTGAACGGCGAAATTTGTGTATGCCAGTCGAGAGTATTGAGTGATATAGACGATCTGTGTTTAGATAAATGGGTGATGATTAGGATGCGGATAGGTGACGGTAGGTGCATGCCTTGGATGACTAATTTCCCTTATAAGGGGAGGAAACCTTTTGATATATAATGTAGATATGATTTTATAATTTTCACAGTATTCAAGTTTATCTTTTTATATATTTTCATTATATATATATACAGTCCATATATATATATATATATATATATATATATATATATATATATATATATATATATATATATATATATATATATATATGCTAA
>NC_134811.1:3794578-3817078 GCF_046742065.1 Oratosquilla oratoria
AAGGTCCGGATGAAAAACTCAGTAGACTTTATTCATGGTGTCAAAATTTCTGCGTTAGATGACGACAGTATCAAAGGCGACAATAGTGTGCCGATTAACCAGCATCGGATCCGGGATCGGCATCGGCAAAATAGCACCGATGACAATGCCGATTCTCAAAAAAAAAAAAAAAAAAAAAAAAAAAAAAAAAAAAAAAAAAAAAAAAAAAAAAAAAAAAAAAACATGCTCACCGATACCGATTCACCCAAAAAGTGCCGATTCTTGTCGATGTCGATCCCGATGCCGATTAATCGGCATATCCCTAGACAACAATGATGGCAAGAAATCAGACAAAGATTGATATGATTGTATTCTTGGTAAGACTACAGAAAATATTCGTCAAGAACTGCAAACCCACTTTTTATTTATCTCAACTTCACAGACTTGTTCTTGAGGAGGTTTCTTTGAGCTGAATAGAATTGCTTGACAGTAAATGAAATAATTACTAAATTCGTAAAACGAAACAGAAAGTCATAATCAAGATAAGGTCAAGTTTGATGAACTTTTTCATTGCCAAAAGGTCAGTGGCTTCAATCACCTGAATAGAATATCCAGTAGATAGTTGAAATCAAGACTTAACTCATAAGATGAAGCAAAATGATGAGAAAACATAAAGAAAAATAAGGCCGTGCAATATTTCTAAAAGTTTATATATATATATATATATATATATATATATATATATATATATATATATATATATATATATATATATATATATATATATATATATATATATCACAACAAAGAAGCAGAGCGCTTTCGTACATTACATCTTCAGTGCAACAAGTACGATGTAATATACGAAAGCGCTCTGCTTCGTTAGTTTCTTTTTCCAAGTGGTCTACTTTGCATAAGTGAACACACGTACCCGTGTTCTTATTAGCATATACATATATATATATATATGTATATATATATGTATATATATATATATATATATATATATATTACGAATTAAGTAACTTTTTCTGGCTGCCAACATATGAGTTTATTCAGTTAAATGAAACCCTTTCCTTAACGAATTGATTAAATACATTGCGTGTATATCTCGATCGATACTTTTGTTATTCTGATAATTCATTTTCCCTCTCACCAGGTGATTTTATTAAATGGAAGGAAACTTTCCTTTTGGATAAAAATGTTAATGACAACTTTCTTGCTGCAAAGAAAATTTAAAATAGGAAGAGAAATAAGGGGTGATATGGTTTAGTACAAAGAATGAAGAAATAAAATAATGACATATATCAAAAGCGGCCCATACACGATCAATTATATTGCGCAATTTCATTGTCAATACTCTGAATTGACAATTAAATTGACTGTGTATGGGCAATATATCGCCCATATACGGTCAATTTAATTGTCAATTCAGAGTATTGACAATGATATTGCGCAATATAATTGATCGTGTATGGGCCGCTTAAGGCAAAGGGAAAATTAATACTCAAATATGAACCGAGAAGCGCTAGTGACATAATCGGAAGCGTGCTGGTCTCGCATTAGCTCAGTTTCGGGTTCGAATCCCGCACTCCACTCCGATTCCTAGTAATGAACGTTACCTTCCCAAACAGTTCAAGGTCATAAGGATAAGATGACGGCTTCGGCCGCAGGTACGTGCCCCTTAGGGTTGGCTCCTCGCCATCATCTAAACCGAAGATTACTTGAAGATCCTGGATTACTTAACCCATTCAACTCATGTCAGCCGCTTGTGGTGTAGCTACGAAAAACCGGATATGGTAGCCCTCGCGCCGGCCCGTACATCCGAATATCATCTGATGCGGTTTGACCGCGTGAGGACTGACGTCATATTTTTCTGGTGTTTGATCAAACATTTTGGTGTTTTATGATTTTTTTGTTTTGTTTTATTTAACCAAATGACAAGAATCTTGTCATCGGAGTTTAAAGGGTTAAAGGTCTTCCTCAGGGCTCCTTCCAGCCGAAGAACTTCTTGTTAGCCTTTCCCGTGAACAGCTTCATCATCGGAGCTAATGTCCCATGTCAGTCTACCTTACTACATAGCTGCATTATTATGAGTGTGAATGCAACCAATTAGCATATATGTTCTTAACACTATTGTGTCAAAAGGTTACATTGAAATATAAAAAATAATGGTTTCATTACTAACAATTCATGCAAAATACAATATTCATTGCGGAGTGAATTTTTTTATTGATTCGACATGCAAGACCGCCACGTATTTCTGGTGTACTAAGCTTTTTGCAGATATTAACGTAAAAGTACACGGGAAAAAAAATTGCTTTGAAATGACATTGGCATGAAATATATGTTTGGGCTAAATGTCCGTGATATTTATCTGAATTCTATCCATGCAGAACGAAAGCATTCGTTCAAAGTGTTCTTTTTACGTACCACGCTTTGACGAAATGACCACAAAAGCCGTATTTTTTTTTGTGATAAGTTTTAAAACGTTTCTTTAAGACAAGTAAGTTCCAATGTCGATCAGCGTTACACCAATCAACGTAATGTAACTTGAGACCCGATGGAATTATGTATCATTTCCGTTTTCTGTGAAGAAATTTTTGAAAATTTTATTCGTCAGCAAAGGGATAATGCTGATAAATTACTTTTTTTATTATCTTGTGTTAGAGAGTTTGAATATATTTGTTTCAATATTTCCTGCTCTCTAAAGAGTTAACTTACTTTCACTTAACTCTCCTGAGTTAAACTGGGTGAGAATACTTTGTCTTCCTATTTTTATTTTCACCAATCGACTGCATTTGACTACTAGATATTATTTTCTTCTTAAAGTTTTTTTTTTCCTAAATAACACCAATCCTCTCTCTTTAAGTAAGCCAGTTTGAAAAAATGTCTGATATATTATCACATGTGATGTGTCTAACAAGCAAACTCAAATATCATCTAGTCTAAACGAAAATCAACTGAGTATCCATATCGTTTTATGTAAAAAATAATGATGGATACGTTCATAAAAAACATAACAGTGATCTTGTCTGTCATGATTACGTTTTGATAAAACAGCTGCATCTATTGGAAGCACTTTTTGAGAGGTGAATAATTTTTTTTTTCCGTAGGCAATCTAAAGTGTATTAGAAACAGCTTGAAGGGAAAGTGGTAGGGGAAAAAAAAAAAAAAAAAAAAAAGATAAATATAAATAGAAGATCCTCACACAGAAGGTGCGTGAAAAGTAAACAAACACGAAAGAATAAGAAACAATTTGAAAAGGAAACTGTAAAAAAAAAAAAAAACTCAAATGAGAGAAATAAAGGAAAATATGAGGTGCTCAAACGGAAGCCCCGGAAACAGTAAAAAAAAAAAAAAAAATGAAAAATGCCCAGAAGAACGATGAGAAATGAGGACAATTGCGGTCTAAAGAAAATAAAAATTAGAAAGAGAAATACTGGGTGATATGGCTTAGTACAAATAATGAAGAATGAAAAGAATGACATATATCTATGACAGAAGGAAAATATAAAACGAAATAACTTCAAGTGGTCAGCGTAGCTTAGGAGAGTGAGACGACTGAGGGTAATAAAGATAATGTAAGGTGTGAAAGAAAGAAGACAAACATAAGAAATGACTCAGTGAGGAGACGGAACTGTGTTATGGATGTGTGATGTCCCCTTGGATGTTTAACATATTCATGGATAACATGATGAAAAATGAAAATAGTAATAACTGCAGAAACAGGAAATGAATTAGTGAAAAAATAAGCATAAGGGAATATATAATGCCTCATTTCCTGAGATTGTAATGACATACAGTACGTTATATATATATATATATATATATATATATATATCTATATATAAAATATATATATATACATATATATATATGTATATATGTATATATATATATATATATATATGTGTGTGTGTGTGTGTGTGTGTGTGTGTGTGTGTGTGTGTGTGTGTGTGTGTGTGTGTGTGTGTGTGTGTGTGTGTGTGTGTGCATGTGTGTGTGTTACCTATTCTAAGAATTTTATTCAGTTCAAAACCATACGATTTTATTAACATTTGAGGAAACCCCATATACCCTCTTGGGATACTCCTATCACTCATGTCGATCCCAGCAATCGGACCTTGGACAGAGTCTATGGAGCACCCACGGACGGATCCACGTTCCCACGACCTTCCGCGGACTCCGGCGTCATTCAGACGCACTTGAGAAACGACTGAAATATGAAAAACCACTTCAGCGGCAACGGTTCGGAAAGTCTGAGAATCTACGCAGAGGAAGCCAGTGTGACGTCAGAGATGGATGAAGACAAGAAAGTCTGGATGAATATATGGATGACCGTAATTGAAGAAGGGGCAGTTTGGAGGAAGGGGAGCGTGGTAGAGGATAAGGAGTCTTGTGTAAGGGAGAGTGGGAGGGATGGGGATGGGGAGGAGGAAGGAGAAGGGAAGAGAGGGCTGAGTCCAAATTGTCGTAACAGTACAGGGAAAGGACCTCAAGACAACCAAGACCAATTCCTTCGCTTCAGTTCTCTTTTTTAAGGATTTTGTTGTGTTGAACCCAGAATGATTTTTATTCAGATTCATGTGTTCACTGGGTTCAAAAGTAGTATCAAGGCACGGAGAAGTCAAGTCAGAGTCATCTAATAGGGATAAAATACATTGAAATTATATAAACTAAAAACATTGAAGACACACACACACACACACACACACACACACACACACACACACACACACACACACACACACACACACACACACACACACACACACACACACACACTCGGTAGCGCGGTTGGTAGAGCGCTGGACTGGGAAGTACGGTGGTGCTCGCAGTAGCTGGTTCGAATCCTGCCCAGGGCCGATATTATTTCGGTATCGCTGCACTTCGGGTCGTTACTCTGACTCTCGTGGGCGGGGAGTTGGGTGTGTGTGTGCGTGTAAATTCATAGCATTACCCATAGATCGGTCATACGAGCTCTGAGCTCTCTTTCGGGAGGGAAATAGCTGTCGATCACGAGTCCAACACGTGATCCAAAGACCAAAGTGAAACACACACACACACACACACACACACACACACACACACACACACACACACACACACACACACACACACACACACGCACACTCACATACACATACACACATGTACACACACAGATTACATTTGCGAAAATGAGAATTTCTCAATATTACTGTAGACTAGAGATAATAATCTCCGGGAGAAAACGAAGGTGAAAATTATTACGGAATACCTGAAGTGTATGGGAAGTGGAAAACCCAGTGGGGAAATAGAGATCAAGTGGAAAAAAAGATAAAAAAATATTCTGTTACAAGAAGATTATGGGTGAAATGAAACGTCAAAGGCAAATAGACGCTGAAAACCTTTCAACATTGTCCATGCAACAAAGGGATTTGAAGTTATCGAAATCAAACCAGACCATGAGATAAGGTAACGAACATAAAAAAATAAAAAGAATAATGATAATAATAATGATAATAATAATAATAATAATAATGATAATGATAAAAATAATGATAATGATAAAAATAATGATAATGATAAAAATAATGATAATAATAATAATAATGATAAAAATAATAATGATAAAAATAATAATGATAAAAATAATAATGATAAAAATAATAATGATAAAAATAATAATGATAAAAATAATAATGATAAAAATAATAATGATAAAAATAATAATAATAATGATAATAATAATAATAATAATAATGATAATGATAATGATAATAATTAATAATAATAGTAACAATAATAATAATAATAATGATAATGATAAAAATAATAATAATAATAATAATAATAATAATAATAATAATAATAATAATAATAATAATAATAATAATAATAATAATAATAACAACAACAATAGCAATATCAATAATCACATGAGAATATCAACCATTTAAGACCTCATACTGTCCCCCAAAGAACTCGCTATGCCTAATGCTAGACAATTCTGTTCATTACAAGAGAGACTTCTGAGTGAGAGAGGGTTGGAAACATATCGAGAAACATCTAAAAGTCGCCGTGTCTCTCTTGAAATAACTCTGGTAAACAGACGATGATTTTCAGCTAAGGAAGTATCATTGAACGTTGCAGGATTAAATGGGACCATTTAGTGAAAGAAATGGAGGCGCTTCTTCTTTAATGGAAAATGGGGTGAAAACTGTGCGGAATTTGACCGCGGGGGGGGGAGGGAGAGGAAGGTAGCCATTAAAGTGAATTTGTCGTCAGGGAAGCTAAAATTAATCCGGACACCGCGGGAAATAGCTAAGGAAGATGAATGTCAGATTAAAAAGCGCTGAATCATACACAAGCACGCACATACACACGCAGGCACACACACACAACACGCGCGCACACACACACACACACGCGCGCGCGCACACACAAACGCACACAAAAACATACACGTACACACATGTACACATGCACGCGCGCGCGCATACACACACATACACAGACATGTACACACATGTATACATTTACGCACACACACACACACACATATATATATATATATATATATATATATATATATTATATATATACATATATATATACATGTTTGTGGTTGTGCGTATGTATGCATGTATGTATGTATGAATGTATGTATGTATGTATGTATGTATGTATGTATGCATGCATGTATGTATGCATGTATGTATGTATGCATGTATGCATGCATGTATGCATGCATGTATGTATGTATGTATGTATGTATGTATGTATGTATGTATGTATGAATTTATGTATGTATATGTGTATGTATACAAGACAAGTTACTGTGGCGATAAGGTTTTCCAAGTTGAATAAGATAATTTAGTGCCAGCCAGAACGTATACCTGTACTCTAACGGTATACAGTGAGCCTTGACAAGTTGATCAAGACTATTTCAACTTTCAGGACTTATGGGACACATCCAAGATGGGTAAATCCGCCTGTGCATTAACCAGATGAAAATCTTTAAAAGGAATACTTTGTCTTTCATGAGATCTGTCAGTCTTGTGGTCGGGCTGATTCCGCTAAAAAATAAAATTGAATAAAATAGATGAGTAAAATGAAATTAATAATAATTATGTTAATTATGGTAGTAATAGTACTGGTAATAATAATAATAATGATGATGATAATAATGATAATAATGATAATAATTAATAATAATAATAATAATAATAATAATAATAATAATATAATAATAATGATAATAATAATAAAGATAGCAATAACAATAATGACGATAATGATGATGATTATTATTATCATTATTATTATTATTATTATTATTATTATTATTATTATTATTATTATTATTATTATTATTATTATTATTATTATTATTATTATCATTATTATTATTATTGCTATTATCATTATTGTCATCATCATCATCATCATCATCATCATCATCATCATCATCATCATCATCATCATCATCATCATCATCATCATCATCATCATCATCATCATCATCATCATCATCATCATCATCATCATTATTATTATTATTATTATTATTATTATTATTATTATTATTATCATTATTATCATTATTAATATTATTATTACTATTATTATCCCGAGTTCCTCTCTTATTCCTAGCAGTGAATGTTACCTGACCCAACAGAACAAGTGCATGGGACAAACGTGACGGCTTCGGCCGCAGATACACGGTTACTGGAGTAGGCTCCTCGTCACTTTTATGTCTATATATCCCAAGATTATTCTTCCCCCCTTATAAGGAAGGTAGCCATCCACGGCTACTGCACTCACTTATCCCCTACCCCCTACCCCCTACCCCCTACCCCCTACCCCTATCCTTCTTACATATATCCTACATCCTGACGACAGGAAAAGTATCATACGGTAGGGAAGGGGTTCTTTGAGATGAGCCACAGGTCCTGCGTTACCAAAAGAATACTAAGATAACTAAGGAAATATCCCGAGGGTATCCAAAATAAAAAGTTAAAAATAAAAATAAAATTATATATATATATATATATATATATATATATATATATAATATAAATATAAATAAAAAATAACAAAATAATAAAAAAGTAACACTTGCCACAGAAGCGGTTTGTTCTTTTGGAGGCAAAACGACGAGTTTCAAATTCAAAGATTTTGTTTTGTAAACAAATTTGGATTTCCTTTTATTGAAAAGAACAAATTTGGAATTCAAATATTTTCTTCTAAGGAAGAACATAATTCGAATTCAAAAGTTTTGATCCGAAGAACAAATTTAAAACCTAAGGATTTTGTTCTGTGAAAAATACAAATATGAAACTCAAAGATTTGTTCTGTGAAAGAACAAATTTGAAAAAATATAGAAAAAAAAGGAAAATTAATTATAATAATGAATTAATTAATTGATATTCATCCATTGTTTTTCTTGCTAATGACTGATGATTTTAATCAGTTTTGAAGAGGACCACAAAGCTAAAAGATTAAATAGACCAGCAACCGAAGTACGGTAGGAATTAAGGAGATTAAGGGATTAGTAGCAGCAGACGTGAAGACTCCAGAAGAAGGGTAAGGGGGTGAGGGGGGTGGGGGTGGGGGAGTTTGAGGGGGAGTTGTGACGTGGGAGGAGGGGGAAGGAGGATGCTGATGCTGATATTAATGAACCATTAGGTTCACGGGAGTATGAATATCCGCCATTAAAACACCAAGCTTCGGGACGAGGCGGAGGGGGATTCTGATACCAATGCACCGAAGGATGTGGGGGGGGGGGGAATTGGGGGATTAAGGGGGGGTTAAGAGGGAGGGGGGGGGGGAACACCCGCCGTCAAGGCACCACTGGACATCCTCCGTTAATAACGCTCGGACGCGACAGCTCCGAAGGAATTTTGGAAAAATAATAGGAATCCGCCGCTCCAGAAGGCCCGGGGAAGAAGCTTCTTGGGAGAGTCTGCCGAAATGGGGAATTGAAGACACCTGCAATGGTTTGATTGTTGCTGCTGATGTGAGCCATTTGTTGAATTAATATGTTGAGTTGTTTTTCTTTTCCCCATTCTTATTGTTGTTGTATTGTTGTTGTTGTTCTTCTTCTTTTTCTTCTTCTCCTTCGTATTCTTTTTCTCCCTCTTCTTCTTTTCTTCTTCTTCTTCTTCTTCTTCTTCATCTTCTTTTTCATTTTCTTCTTTTTCATCTTCTTTTTCTTCTACTTCTTCTTTTTCTTCTTCTTCATCTTCTTCTTCTTCTCCTTCATATTCTTCTTCTCCTTTCTTCTCCTTCTTCTTCCTCTTCTTCTTCTTCCTCTTCTTCTTCATCTTCTTCTTCTTCTTCCTCTTCTTCCTCTTCCTCTTATCCTTTTTCTTCTTCTTCTTCTTCTTCTTCTTTTTTCTTCTTCTTCTTCCTCTTCTTCTTCTTCTTCTCCTTCTTCTTCTTCTTCTTCTTCTTCTTCTTCTTCTTCTTCTTCTTCTTCTTCTTCTTCTTCTTCTTCTTCTTTTTCTTCTTCTTTTTCTTCTTCTTTTTCTTCTTTTTCTTCTTCCTCCTCCTCTTCTTCTTCTTCTTCTTCTTCTTCTCCTTCTTCTCCTTTTCCTTCTTCTTCTCCTTCTTCTTCTTCTCCATTTTCTTCATCTTTTTCTTCTTCTTCCTCTTCTTCTTCTTCTTCTTCTTCTTCGTCATTTCTTCTTCTTCTTCTTCTCCGTTTTCTTCTTCTTCTTCTTCTTAAACTTTTTTCTTCTTCATTTCTTCTTCTTAATCTTCTCTCTTCTTATTTTCTTTTTATTCTTCTTCTTCTTAATCTTCTTTCTTCTTCTTTTTCTTAATCTACGTTCTTCTTCATTTTTCTTCTTCTTCTTAATCCTCTTTATTCTTCATTTCTTCTTCTTCTTCTTAATCTTCTTTCCTCTTCATTTCTTCTTCGCCTTAATATTCTCTCTTCTTAATTTCTTTCTATTCTTCTTCTTAATCTTCTTTCTTCTTGTTTTTCTTAATCTACGTTCTTCTTAATTTTTCTTCTTCTTCTTCTTCTTCTTAATTTTCTTTCTTCTTCATTTCTTCTTCTTCTTCTTAATCTTCTTTCTTCTTTATTTCTTCTTCTTCTTCTTCTTCTTAATCTTCTTTCTTCTTCATTTCTTCTTCTTAATCTTCTTTCTTCTTCATTTCTTTTTCTTCTTCTTCTTCTTCTTTCTTTTTCATTTCTTCTCCTTCTTAATCTTTTTTCTTCATCATTTCGATTTTCTTCTTTTTCGTCTCTGTCATTCTTTACTCTAAAGAAACGAAATCGACGAAAAGAAAAAATAAAGAAAGTGTAAATAACGGGACTCTGAAGACATAATCCAACAGATCCAAAAAGGATGAGATCGAGATAGGAAGGTCGCACATCATCGATGGAAAATTTATGAAACATAACAAACTCTTCCCTCACTCCTGTTCTCGCCACTCAAAAAAAAAAAAAAAAAAAAAAGGAGGAATGTATTTAATGTGGCTCGATACTCCACAAACCTATATTTAGCGAATATGTCTTTCCACCGAGCGGTGAGCTTGTTAATCTCAGATTTCTTCTTTTTTTTTTTTTTTTCCATATATTTTTTTTTTTTTTTTTTTTTTTTTTTTTTTTTTTTTTTTTTTTTTTTTTTTTTTTTTTTTTTTATACATGATATAGGTACCCCGGGAGAATCAAGCTTGAAGGAGAGTTGTATCTAGTTGGAGACAATATTAAATAGAAATGGTGAAATCACATAGTTGATAAAAGATATCTTCAATGAGGGAAGCAGAAAGGTATAGTAGAGCATGACAACTATCACCATTCTTCTTTGAAGGAAGACAAGTCTCCAATGATAAAATCCTGCGTAGCTCTGGTCCGTAGAGGTGTCCCTAAGGTCCCTTGACTGCATAAAACTGAAAACTGGAATGTGCCTACGCCAGGAGGCGATGAGTAACTGCGGCTGAAGCCGTCACCTTTACCCTATTATGCGCTTTAAGGACTGTTGGGGCAGGTAACTACAGTCACTGCTGGGAATCGGAGAAAGAGTGCGGGATTCGAACCCGCAACTAAGCTAATGCGAGGCCAGAACGCTTCCGACTACTTCACCAGAAGGAGATGAAGAATAGGTTGGAGGATGGGGTGAGTGCAGGGGAGGAGGTGGAGGGGGTTGTTGGTGGGGTTAGGGCGTGGGTATGTGGAAGAGGATGGAGGATGGAGGTGTGTGGAGAGGAAGTGGAAGAGGTGGAAGTGGTGGGTGGATGTAGAGGTGGAGGTTGGGGTTATGAGTGGGAAGCTTCTTGTAGTTTCTGTTCTTCGATTAAGAAAAGGAAGTTTTGAAGTACACATAAAGGATACTGAAGCATGTCCCCTTTGTGATGGACTTCACGGGAATAAGACAGAGAAGGTGAAGTAGTTAAAAAAAAAAAAAAAAAAAAAAAAAAAAAAAAAAAAAAAAATATAGCCTTTGAGTTAACATTGGGTCAGAAGCCCTAATTGGTCTTCCAAGCACAAACTCTGCTACATTCGCTGACACTGCGATAGCTAAAATTATTTTGACTAATTTTGAGTCAGTAAACCTTCCGTGCCGGTTGGCAATATCGTGTTCATTCAGTGGCGAAAAGGATTGTGGCTTATCTCAATATAAGTCTTCCATATATGGTAGCTCCTTTGCTTTTAACTTGGTGCTAGGGAATTCATATCTTCTAAATAGTATTCCATAAGCAGCATATACCTTATCTCGTTTAACCCTTTCCTCAATCTCAATATAAGTCTTCCGTATATGGTAGCTCCTTTGCTTTTAACTTGGTGCTAGGGAATTCATATCATCTAAATAGTATTCCATAAGCAGCATATACCTTATCTCGTTTAACCCTTTCCTCAATCTTAATATAAGTCTTCCGTATATGGTGACGCTTTTGCTTTTAACTTGATGCTAGGAAAATCATTCTATCTAAATAGTATTCCATAAGCAGCATATACCTCGTTTAACCCTTTCCTCAATCTTGATATAAGTCTTCCGTATATGGTGACGCTTTTGCTTTTAACTTGATGCTAGGAAAATCATTCCGTCAAAATATTATCCCATAAGTAGCGTGTACCTTATCTCGTTTAACCCTTTCCTTACTTCTCATTTTTGTGTTGTGACTCTTAAGTCATCTAATTCACATTTTATTCCATCTAAATAGTATTCCTTAAGTAGCGTATGTCTTACCTCGTTTAGACCTTTCCTTACTTTTCATTTTTGTATAGTGACTCTTAAGTCATCTAATTCACATTTTATTCCATCTAAATAGTATTCCATAAGTAGCGTATACTTTATCTCGTTTAAATCTTTCCTTACTTTTCATTTTTGTGTGGTTATTCTTAGGTCATCTAATTCACATTTTAGCCCACCCTTGGTAGCGATGCGGTTGAGGGAGAGTTCAGGCGGGTGACAACCCCAGCAAAAAATAAATAAATGAATAAATAAATAGATGAATAAATTAATAAATTACATGAAATATAAATAAAAAATAAAAGAATGAATAGATAAGTAAATAAATGAATAAATAAATAAATAAATAAGAAGAGAGAGAGAAAGAGAGAGGGAGAGAGAGAGAGAGAGAGAGAGAGAGGGGGGGGATGGTACAAGTTGTTGAAGATTTCACCTGAACATGGCATCCTAGGGAGGGAGAAAAAAAAATAATAAGAAGAACGAATTCTTTATAAGGGAATTGGATTCAAACATCAGGGGAAGAATGAATAAAAGAAGGCGAAAGACTAATGAAGACGCCAAAGCTTGAAACATTTTGAAAACTAAAGAACGAAAATAAAAGTTGTGTTACCGTGATAAGATATGGAAAAATATAGATAAGCCTGAGAAGTTAAGGAAGGAAGAGGTACGACAGGAGGTGCATTATGGGAAAGGAAGAAAAAATCGAAATGATTCCCGTAAACTCAATATATAAATAGATAAATAAACAAAATAGAATATGAAAAAATCAGAAAAAAACACGATCACAAAAAGTAAAAAAAAAAAAAAAGAGAAGAAAAAAAGAAAGTGAACAAAAAATCCAAAGAAATGACAAGACACGAGAAAAAGAAGAAGAAGAAGAAGAAGAAGAAGAAGAAGAAAAAAAAACACGAGAAGAGGGGAAGCTCGAAGTGTAAATAAACCGCAAGGCAGGACGGACAACCGTGGAAAAATAGCCGAAGGAAAGATACTGAAAATGAAACTCAGTTGTAGATCCACGGCTGCGGAAACGCCGCACGCAACAACGCGATCAGGGAAAAAAAAAAAAAAAAAAAAAAAAAAAAAAAAAAAAAAAAAAAAAAAAAAAAAAAAAAAAAAAAAAAAAAAAAAAAAAAAAAAAAAAAAAAAAAAAAAAAAAAAAAAAAAAATCGACACCGCAAGATGACGGGGAGGCTGCTGGAACGCATACTCTAGGAACTACAATCCAGGATATTAGATACGTGGAACTTGTGAGTGAGAGCGAAAAAAATCGACACCGCAAGAAGACGAGGAGGTTGCTGGAACGCATATTCTAAGAACTACAATCCAGGATATTAGATACGTGAAGATTCGTCACATAGTCTGGAAGCCTGGAACTTGGATCATACTTGAAGAAGGGAAAAGTGGGTCAGGAATAATCTACTCCCAATGAGAGAAAAAGATCAACACCGCAAGAAGACAAGTAGGTTGCTGTAATGTATACTCTAGGAACTACAATCCAGGACTATGTGACGTGAAGGTTCGTCACATAGTCTGGAAGCCTGGAACTTGGATCATACTTAAAGAAGGTAAAAGTGGGTGAGGAATGGTAGTTTCGGGAGTGGGGTCCAGGGGTGCTGTAGGTGACTCAGTACCCAGATATAACTGGAAAGTGCTGGAATCGAAAATAGTTCCTTAGAACTCAGAAGTGGTACCCAATGAAACAGACAAACATATGCTAGACACATTAGCGCGAGGATCTTGATAAACAAAGAAGTGTTTTGCTGTGGTCAAACAAAACTAAGTGTTCTTCATAACAAATCCTAGTTCTAACCAATCATTGGTCAGGATAAAATTTTCTTCATCCGACTAAATAAAAACAGATCCCTGAAGTATTTCGGTGAGTTGAAGGCATTAACACAAGATCCGTTTCGAATGAAAAAAAGAAAAACACGCGACTCCGAAAAATTGCCACAGATGAAGAAGAAAGATGAGGCCGGCTAACAAGTGACAGCCACACAAAGGAGTCGGCACTTTAGCCAGCGCGCTGGACCTAGAGACTCCTGTAACCCATCCGGATGGGCCACTATGTTACGTAACTATTCCAATTGACACCAGCGATTTTATCCAGCTGAAGAAAACCCCTTCACTCCTTAGACTGTCGTTCTTAACCTTTTTCAATGCCCATACACCTTTGATATCTCAGAAAATGTTCTCTTCTCCCCATCTAATACAAATACCATGCAAACATATGAAAAGGATTAGTGATACAAACCATGCTTTGCTTTCTCGTTGTAAATATACAGTACCATGCACTGGCTATAATGTTTCGTACCCCAATTCAATACAAATACAGTGCAAACATATTAAAAGGATTAGTAATACAAACCTTGCTTTGCTTTCTCGTTGTAAATATACAGTACCATGCACTGGCTATCATGTCTCGTATTACCCCCAGGGTAAGAAACACTGACTTAAAGGGATCAGATCTCGTTCATTCAACCTGTTCTTGAATTTCATTGATTTATGTTCCCTTTTTGAATAATACCAAAATATCTTAGTGCAGGGAGAACCTCCCATTCCTTAAAGCAGTGAATCACAATCTAGTTTCTGTAGACACTTCATTTGTGTTTGCGTGTTTCCTAACTCTCTGAAGACTATCTCAGTAACGAGTAAAATCGTGTGACATCCACTAATTACTTCCGTTATGGAGGTTGTTTCCAGTCGTGTATGCCTGTTTGTTAGCAGCTTTATGCAAAAAATTATGAGCGGAGTTTTTTTTTTTCATTTTTTTTTTATTTACTTACTTTTGTGGTTATAGTCCAAATAACGTATTAGGTTTCTCTTTTTTTTCGTTTTATCAATTTACTTCTATAGGTTACTGTATAGTCCAAATAACGTATTAGGTTTCTCTTTTTTTTCGTTTTATCAATTTACTTCTATAGGTTACTGTATAGTCCAAATAACATTATTAGATTTCGATTGTTTTACTATTGTATATACATATATTTTTTCTATCTATTTACTCTTATGGGTTATTGTCAAAATAACATATCAGTAGATATCAGTGTCGATTCACAACTGTATAGTCCAAATAACATCATTAGATTTCGATTTTTGTACTATTGTATATACATATATATTTTTCTATCTATTTATTCTTATGGGTTATTGTCAAAATAACATATCAGTAGATATCAGTGTCGATTCACATCCCAATCCTGATCGGGAAATTTCTTAAAGATCGAAATAGGGAGATAATATTGTTCCAATCCTGGAAAGTTACAATCCTAAGACTAACATCTCTTCTTAGTCGCCGTGCGCAACTGCCTTGGAGGAGGTTTGCACTCTCCGAATCCCTCAAGTTGCTTCTGGTTTCTGGTCTAATGAGCCTCTTAGAAGCTCCCGTAGACTCCTAGACACCCCAGGACCCCGAATTGGGTAACCACTGGCCTGGATTCTTCATGGATTACGTTTTATTAGTCTCTAGAAGACCATTTCATCACTGAATAAAATCGTTTGGCATCCAGTAACTGTTTTTGGTTTTTGGTGTGGTGATCCACTCGGAGGCTTCTGAAGAACCTGAGGAAACCAAAGAGTCTTGGTCCGGGATCCATTACCCTAAAGGGCTTATGCATGGTAGTCATTTTGTATAGTTTCTTCTGCTTGATATTGGATGGTTTTCTTCGTTTGTGAGGAGAACAGTCTGCTCTAAAACTCGAATTATTTCATAGCATTGACAAATATCTTCTTGTAGTCATAAGTCGTTTTGTGGAATAAAATCGCACGACCATAAGGTGGCGTAAGCCAGAACGAAAGCTTCTGGTTGTCCGTCGAACTAGCCGCAGTCGGAAAGCAATACTCGAGACGGAGAGGCCGAATAAAAACGACTCGCCCCGAGCGAGGAGGGAGAAGACGACGACGACCACTGGCGTGGCTCTCGGAGAAGGAGGAGAGCCTCGTCATGGCATGAAAGCATGAGTGCCACTTGGGTACGAACCACCATACTCCGGAGGAGGAGTGAGGAATGTTCCTTGGACTGTGTCCAGGAGGCTGGGCAGGAACGGGAGAGGGGGGGGGGGAAGGAAGGAGACGAAAGAGAAGGAGGAGGCCAGGATGGAGGGGGATGGAGGTGGTTGGATTCGCCAGCAGGCTCGGAAGGAACGGAAGAGGAGGAGGAGAAGGAGGAGGAGGAGGAAGAGGAAAGAGGAGGAGGAGGAGGAGGAGAGGTCGTTCGAATCCTGGGGAGAAGGGAGGGAGGAACCAAAGCGAGGCGAAAAGGATCCAGGATCGTCTTTAAGGACTGAGAGAGAGGCGAGGGGTCCTAGGAATACGAGAGGACGACAAGGGAGAAGGAGGAAAGGGAGGGGGGAAGGGGGAGAGGGGAATGTTATTAGATATAGGCGAGAATAATGGGCCAATAGATGGTTACTGTAAAGTATGTGGGGAATGGGAGAGGTTTTATGAGAACTAAAGAGGCGGGAAGAGAGCAGAACTGAGCTGTTCTTGAAAAGAGAGAGAGAGAGAGAGAGAGAGAGAGAGAGAGAGAGAGAGAGAGAGAGAGAGAGAGAGAGAGAGAGAGAGAGAGAGAGAGAGAATAACGGAGGAACTGAAAAGAGAGGAGAAAAAGGAGGAAGGAGGAGCGAGACAGAATTGAGATTTTCACTGTAGTGATATTCCTACAGCTGAATGAAATCACTTAGCGTTAGACAGAATAAAATTTTTATGTATCGTTGTAGAAGACGGGAGTGACCTCAATGCTGACGAAAGTCTCCTGGTTTTATCTGGAAAATAATCTGAAGAGTGTCTCATTGTAGAAATGTGAGTAAGAGAGGAAGAGGATTAAAGTAAGAAGTATTACGTAAATAATCAAGTTGGCGAAAAGGAGACATACTTGAGGAAGTAATACAAAAACATTTGCACAATCGAAAAGAAAGCAAGAAGTAGGAAAAAGAAACAAAGAAGGAGGGGGTAAAGGAAAATCAAATAAATTGAATGACATAAGAAGACAGGAGTAAAGAAGGGGAAGAAAGAAGAAAAGAAATAACAAGTTACCGGAACGCGTAAGGAAGGAGGACAAAAAAAAAAAAAAAAAAAAAAAAAAAAAAAAAAAAGAAAAGAAATACACGAAAAAAAAACGAAAAAAAAAAAATGAAAGAATGAAGTATGAAAAATGGAACAAGACAAGTGACCTTCACAAGTGACCTTTGGGGTCTTTACAACTACGAGACGGAATCCAAACCCAACGGGACACATCGACTCATAAAGAAATGAAGAAAGATGCAAAGAAAGGAAACATTTGGCGCTGGAGTTGTAGTTTAAAGAACGATAGGATAGAGGCTTGGATACACGAGAAGAAGCGGATGGTACAATATTGGACGACTGACTGAATGAGAAGGGCTCAAGGGTATGAGGAAGAAATTTGTTTATAAAGAATTACGAATGGTTTATCGTGGATAGACTAATGATTAGATTAAGGGCAACATGCTAAGATTCAATAATAGAATACAGTACCTAGGACAAATGGATATGTATGATTGTTCTTTTCTAATTCTTATTTGAGTAATTTCGTTTTCATTTTCTTTATTTATTTTCTATTTTAGTAGGAGTCTGTTCCCACGCGTGTTTGTGTCTGTATACAGATAAGTGTGCTTGCCTGTCTGTATGTATGTATTCTTGTATTTGATTTCTTATACTTGTATTAGTGTATACGTTTTTGTTGTAAATTTTTTTTCGTTTACATATTCTTGAGTATTTTGTATACATCTGAATAAGTTATGCAATGATAGATATCATCTGTTACACATGCTTGCACAGGGATCCATAAAAAAACAAAAAATGTGAACAAAATAGAGTAGTTGGTTTATTATTTAACTATACCTATGCATTCATTTATTTTATTCATTATTATTTGTATTATAATTTTTGTCTATTATTTTTATTTCTTTATTTATCATTATTATATTTTTAAGCATCGTTATGGACCAAAAGGTCTCCTTTCGGCATGCTCCGCCTTTGTAATCCTTTGTAATCCTTTGTCAGATATGTTTAGACAGATGAATGGTAAAATAGACAAAAGCACAAAATAAGCAAAGGTGCGATAATGAGGATTACGGTAATAATAATAATAGAATAATAATACAGAGTAATAGAAATGGAAACAAATACAGAAATTGCGAAGGCGTGGGAAAGGCGGCCAAAGGATTAACTGTGAAGAAGAAAGTCAAGAATAAAAAGAAGATAAAAGAGAGGAGGAAGAGGAGGGAGAGAGTGTGGGAGGTAGAGAGTAAAGACTCGAAGAGAGGAATTGCACGAGAGAGCAAAATGATGAAGGAGGGAAGGAGGGTATCAGAAAATATGATAAAATTAAGACAATATTGAAAAAAAAATGGAAGAAAAAATAAACAAAGAAGGCTGAGAACAGGTTCAGAACACTGGCGACTATAAGAAATGAGGAGAGAGAAAAGTCCGTATACAGACATTAAAGAGTTTTTGAGATAAAGAGAGCAGTTAACCCATTCAACTCCGATGACAAGATGTCTTGTCATTTGGTCAAATAAAACAAAAAATCATAAAACACCAAAATGTTTTATCAAACACCAGAAAAATATGACGTCAGTCCTCGCGCGGTCAAGCCGCATCAGATGATATTCGGATGTACGGGCCGGCGCGAGGCCTACCATATCCGGTTTTTCGTATCTACACCACAAGCGGCTGACATGAGTTGAATAGGTTAAAGTATGGGAGGATGATTGGGACGAAGAGAAACAGGAAGCGGTTATAACATGGGAGATTAGTATGAGAGGAAGCGTTAGGATTGATTACAACATTAGAAGAGTATGTGAGATTGAGTAAGGGAGTTGCTGTAGATTAGTTGTTGCATCTGCCTCATAAAATTCCCTATTCTTAGCCAGAGGAAAATCAGTAAAGTCCATCTCCGGGAAGAAGGGGCCGAGAGAATGATGATGGTTGACGCGTGGCATATAACAAGAGAACATGAAGTTCCGTAGCTCATTTATTTCAACTTAATGGGATACCATATGCGTAAATAGATATATCATCTAGAGGGATAAAAATCTTATCAAAATGCACACGATACAAAAGAAATTATTAAACAAAATATAATTCAAAAAAATCCGGAAATTACATACCATCTATGTAACAGTGTTGGTAAAGGGAGTTTCTCTCCGGTTAAAAGAAAATGGACATAGAAGTGTCCAAGAATACAGAAAAAGTATAGCTCTAAAGGCAAAATATTAGGCGAGAGACGTTTGGATTCAGAAATATAGGACAGGGAACTTCGGAATACGGAGTTCAGGCATTGGTTATAGAAAAATCGAGTGAGAATATATATGAAACAAATAAGTCAAAAAAACAAAAGAAAATACAAGAAGAAAAAAGTTGTTAATCTATGACGCGAACACAAGAGACATCTTAAAAAGACGAATCGCAAATGCGCGAAATTTAAGAACACGAAATGGCAATCCAAAATGTTACAGCCAAAAGCACAAATTCCGGAAAAAAAAAGCGACATACAACAAAAAAGAGGAGTGAAATCGGACGGAACACGAAACACAAAGAAAATAAGTTATCGAGAGTGAAAATTTCTAATAATCTCGTTCAGTTTCTTTCAGCGCAAATTATCATTATTTTGACGAACACCAGACGCATTTAGCCAATTAAGGGACATCACACGGATCTCTTTTAACACGGATATTATTTTGGCGAAAGCAAAACTAATTTGCTCAACTAAGAGCAGCCCACGGAGAGAACGAATCCTCTTTCAACCGAGATATCAACCGAGACCTCAGACTTCAGTTGAATAAAATCACCTGTCGTTTGTAAAAAAAAAAAAGCAGAAAATTGACTTGCACTATTAAAGGAGATGAACCACTGTCAAACTGCTCTAAAACAGAAACTCTTAACCTAATGATAACGAGTCAAATATTCGCACGGACATTAGCTGCCTGACGTACGATGATACCTCACAATACACACGTTATAAATATAAAGCTACAACTGTTACACTCGTTTTCTTTCACGTAAGACGTTTGTAACTCCTGAAAAAAAAATCATCACGCCTGTTCACAGAATAAGAGGGTCACTCAGCCACAACTACAATATAAATATATTTAAAAAGCCGACGCTGGCATACTCAGATACTCACTCCTGCCTCATGACGCCAACGCTGTCGTCATTGTATTCAAAGGTTGCTTGGATATGCATACCCCGATGAAATTCATTAGGTACAATACTGATTCTGTGGATTTTAGAAGATGCAACTTATATGTTTAAAGAAAAATCACTTTTTTGTATGATACAATAGCAGTTTAATTTTGAGAGCTTGTATACAAATAATGCTCAATAATGGTATTACAAAAGTTGCCTGGTAGTTCTTGTTAATAGAGGAGAATAGACTCGATCTCAGTGTGGGAATCAATTAGGTACAATATTGATTCTGTGGAATTTAGAAGATGCAACTTATATGTTTTAAAAGAATCACTGTTTTTTGTATGATACAATAGCAGTTTAATTTTGACAGCTTGTATACAAATAGAAAAAATCTCCGTAATATTTTCTTTTATATTAACTTTTCTGCTCATTAATGCTCAATAATGATATTATGAAAGTTTCCGGGTAGTTCTTGTTAATAGAGGAGAATAGACTCGACCTCAGTGTGGGAAGCAATTAAGTACAATTAGGAAGCAATTAGGTACAATACTGATTCTGTTGATTTTAGAAGATGCAACTTATATGTTTAAAGAAAAATCACTGTTTTTTGTATGATACAATAGCAGTTTAATTTTGATAGCCTATATACAAGTAGAAACAATCTCTGTAACCTTTTCTTTTATATTAACTTTTCTGCTCATTGATGCTCAATAATGATATTACAAAAGTTGCCTGGTAGTTCTTGTTAATAGAGGAGAATAGACTCGATCTCAGTGTGGGGAGCAATTAGGTACAATTAGGAAGCAATTAGGTACAATACTGATTCTGTGGATTTTAGAAGATGCAACTTATATGTTTAAAGAAAAATCACTGATTTTGTATGATACAATAGCAGTTTAATTTTGATAGTGTGTATACAAATAAGAAAATCTCAGTAACCTTTTCTTTTATATTAACTTTTCTACTCATTAATGCTCAATAATGATATTACAAAAGTTGCCTGGTAGTTCTTGTTAATAGAGGAAAATAGACTCGATCTCAGTGTGGGAAGCAATTAGGTACAATTAGGAAGCAATTAGGTACAATACTGATTCTGTGGATTTTAGAAGATGCAACTTATATGTTTAAAGAAAAATCACTGATTTTGTATGATACAATAGCAGTTTAATTTTGATAGTGTGTATACAAATAAGAAAATCTCAGTAACCTTTTCTTTTATATTAACTTTTCTACTCATTAATGCTCAATAATGATATTACAAAAGTTGCCTGGTAGTTCTTGTTAATAGAGGAAAATAGACTCGATCTCAGTGTGGGAAGCAATTAGGTACAATACTGATTCTGTGGATTTTAGAAGATGCAACTTATATGTTAAAAAAAAATCATTGTTTTTTGTATGATACAATAGCAGTTTAATTTTGACAGCTTGTATTCAAATAAAAAAAAATCTCAGTAATCTTTTCTTTTATATTAACTTTTCTGCTCATTAGTGCTCAATGATAGCATTACAAAAGTTGCCTGGTAGTTCTTGTTAATAGAGGAGAATAGACTCGATCTCTCCATGATGAGATTACATCCACTCCACCTTCCCGGTAACGTTGACTATATGAAGACGTTTGTCTGTTAGCGATAATCGGCGTTCCTCTATAGCGTTTGCAATTGTCTAGCATCAGGTAGAACAAGCTTTTCAAAGGGGAAGCAGTGTATTATTAAGCTAATTAATCGAGACTTATTTCTAACCATTTAGAGTGCAGACTTGTTTGTCTTCAATGTGGGATAGATGAAATAACAAAATCTCCAAAAAATATGAAGAAAAAAATAATCAAATGCGATTATTCAGCTCTTTTTGAATGTAGAGAACTTCCATAAAAAAAAAAAAAAAAAAAAAAAAAAAAAAGCGTGGTGGCCGCTAGAATGACTATGTAAGTCATAAAACGCAGCGAAAGAATTTACTTCAGTTGAATGAATCTGCCTTGTAGTGCTGAGAGTAAAGTAGGAAATCGTAAAACAGAGCAAAATGAGTTATGATGCGATACAATGATACCAACAGGAGATTTTTCAGTACATAAGGATGTCAGATGCCTTACCACAACATATATATATATATGTGTATGTATATGTATATATACATACACACTGAATGGTTCCAAGTGATCAATTAATATCTTTTTCAACCACAAATC
>NC_134811.1:3827078-3829578 GCF_046742065.1 Oratosquilla oratoria
GAAGAGAACAAAGCAAACAGGAAGAAGTTTTCAAACTTGTGAAGCCACAAAGAAGGCGAGGATATCACGTGATAACATAATTGAAACGAATCGAGCCGGGAGAGAGTCAAAATAGTAAAAACAAAGGAGAAGGAATGAAGAGGAAAAGAAAGAAAATTGGAAAATGTAGATGAAAGGTGAGGCGGAGAACGAAAGTAAACATGGGAAAGTAAGGGAACGGAAAGGGAACAAGGCGTCTGTGACGAATCGTCAAAAAAAGAAGAAGAAGAAGATGAAGAAGAAGAAGAAGAAGAAGAAGAAGAAGAAGAAGAAGAAGAAGAAGAAGAAGAAGAAGAAGAAGAAGAAGAAGAAGAAGAAGAAGAAGAAGAAGAAGAAGAAGAAGAAGAAGAGGAGGAGGAAGAAGAAGAAACACTATAAGAAAGTCAGAAACTATGTTTGCTTGACGTCCTTTGAAACCTTTTCGTATCACGTGGGATTTTTCATTCTTCTTGGCATCAACTTATGCTATCCAACTTTATTTCCCCTGCTAAATAGCAAATTAAAGAAAATACAGAAAACGACAAAAATAATAGAAGGTTTTAACAAGAGTGACACAGGCAAGGACATCATATTAAGACATCAGGGTAGAACTTGTACTAATGGATCTGAATTGGACAAATTTAGGTTTAAGAAGGAAATAGGCAGGAATTGGTTTACCAGCAGATTAGTTAACGAATGAAATAAACTTAGTAACCATTTAGTGAATGGTGAAGCAGTTGGTTAATCTAAGAGAAGATGAGATAACTTTATGGAAAGAAATGACAGGTGCTAAGACACATGTAACTACTTAGTGTAGGCCATATGGTCTCTTGCAGTATACTCTATTCTTATGTTTCTATATCAAGACGAATACGAGACCAATAGAAAGAAAACGGGGAACCAATAGAAAGAAAACGGGGAAAGTAAATCATTGGAAAAACAAAGAACCGGAGGTGCAGTAGACCAGCGCTTCTGTCCATAAAGACAATGATCCATCAAATAAACATAAGAATGAAGGAGACTGCAAGAGACCATAAGGCCTACACTAGGCAGTTCCATATCCATGGCTGGACCCACAGAGGAAGTAAACGAGATTTTCAAGAAAGATATTGAGAAAAGAGAGAGTGTAGGAGTCGAAACTGATCTGCATTTTTCTTTGAGCGCAGTTCGGTCTCCAGTCATGAAGAACAAGAGGAACAGTAAAGGACAAAGAAGGAGCACAAGAAAAGAAGACAACCCGCAACGGAGTTGGGGGCGAGAGGAGAGAGCAGGAGGAAAAGAGAGGGATGAGAGAAGAGAAAAAGAGAAGGAAGGTTAGGAAAAGAGCAGAAGAAGAGATGGAGAGAGAGGAAAAGAAATAAGGAATTTGCAACTTGTGGGACGAAGAGAAAGCAAGGAAGTAGGTACGAAAGAATATGGAAGAAAACGATGTAATATGAAGATTAGGAGGATGAAATGAAAATATCAGATAAAGACAAATAAAAACCTACGAAAAAGTAGAGAAACTTAATTTTATATAAATATATGTTTGTTCTACCTGGCGGGAAGTGATTTTTATTAAAGCTGATTGGTGAACGTTATAAATAGTGAATTTGATGATTCATCATTAACAATGAGATTGCCTGAATATTCTGTTTAGCCAACCTTAGATGGTTCAACTAAGGTGAAGAAATAACACTATCCTATCTTAGCTTGAAGCAAACTAGACAATGATAAAACTTGTCTTTTCAGCTAAGACAGTCACTATGATATCATCATCATTTTGTCATAGAACTTGCAATCAACATAGCGTTAAAAAATCTTACTCATATACATTGAGTAGCTCCGTGGGTGAGTGATCCAAGCGCCACTGCCCCCCCCCCCCAGACCCTAATTTCGTGAATCCCGGGAGTTGGATTCCTCTCCTTCTGAGTTACCATGGAGAGGGAGACAAATCCAACTCCCACCAGGCGGTGCAGGAAGACCAGGTCAGCAGGTTGAGCACGAAATCAGGGTCTTTGGCGCTTGGATCACTCTCCCACGGAGCTACTCATTTACGCAGGTTTCAGAGTTAACTTCAGGTAATGATCTGTAGACTTAATGAACGTCTACTTCAGTAAAAACTTAAATATCAACCTCAGCAAAGATTACTGAGGTCAGATTACACGGCATTAAGGGAAAGTAATTAAGTTCTTTTAGAAATTGATTATATATTCGTAAAAGTACGGCGGTGTCAATAGGTCAGCCTCCGCCTAAAGAGACTGTGCGATTGAAATTCGTCCATATACAGTATAAATGTACATATATATATATATATATATATATATATATATATATATATATATATATATATATATATATACTGTGTTAAACACGACATCATTTTGACACATTAATATTCTTACAGTGTCAAACTACTGTCGTGTTTAACACAGTGTGTATTATTGAGAAACTGCGCCCGAAATATACTATATACATATATATATACATATATATATACATA
>NC_134811.1:3847078-3849578 GCF_046742065.1 Oratosquilla oratoria
ATTACTTTTTACATAGACATCATGTTAAGGGTAATGTCACATTTCTGTACTATAGATATTTACCAAAGCTATCTAACACTTAATAACTTGTAGTATTAACCACTTATCTTACGTTATGCCTTATCTTGTTTGCCGTTATTTAATTGGATAAAGAAACTAATGTAAGAATGAAAATCAATATAAGGATATAAAAATGAAGGAGACAGTAAGAGACCATAAGGTCTACACTAGGCAATTCCATGTCCATAACTATCTATCACCCCCATCCATAAAACTATCTAACCTTGTTTTAATACAACCAATACTTTCAGCACTTACTATATGGTTACTAAGTTTATTTTATTCGTTAACCGCTCTATTGGTAAACCATTTCTTGTCTATTTCGTTCTTAAATCTAAATTTGTATCATTTTAATTCATTACTGCGAGTTCTGCCCTACTGTCATAATACTTTCTAGCTAGATTGTATTGATTTAAGGGACAGAACATTACTAGATCCTTCTACACACGAAACTAGTACCAGATCTTCTACTTACGTCTTCTTCCTTGAATGTATATTATATGCATTGGATTTGAATTAAAATTTGATTCGAATAAGGAAGAAAGCGAGGAAGGAAAAGGAATAGTGAAGAAGAGAACGATTGGGATTGAGGTTTATGATAAAATGTTCGAGAAGTAGAAGAGAAGAGCGGATAAGAAAAAGAACATAAAACGAACGAGAAAAAGGAAAACAAAAGAAGGAGGATAGACCAGAAGCAAGAAACGCACGCAAATGAAATAAATAATATAAGAAAAGGTGCCTGAGGTAATGGATAAAGTAGAGAAAAGGAAAATGATAAACTCTAGAGAGAAGCAGAATAAGAAGAAAAATGCGAAAAAGGGAAAGAAAACGGAGACGAAGAAAACGGATTCTAAAAAAAGTAAAAGAAGACAAAAAAGGTGAATAAGACAAAATAGATGAAAAATACAAAAAGAAAGAAACGAAAAAGACAAAGAAGACAAAAAAATCGTCGAAATAGACAAAGACGAAGATGAAAAAGAATACAAGAACGATGAAAAATACAGTGAAGACGATAAAGACCAAGAAGACGAAGAAGAAAAAGAAGAAGAAGCAGATGATGAAGAAGAAGAAGAAGCAGAAGAAGAAGAAGAAGAAGAAGAAGAAGAAGAAGAAGAAGAAGAAGAAGAAGAAGAAGAAGAAGAAGAAGAAGAAGAAGAAGAAGAAGAAGAAGAAGATGATGATGAACACAAGAACATAAGACTAAAGGAGACTGCAAGAGACCATAAGACCTACATTAGGCAGTTCCATTTCCAATACCACCTGTCATCCCCATCCATTAAGTTGTCTAACCTTTTCTTAAAGCAATCGATATTTTCAGCGCTCACAACTACATGGTTACTAAGTTTATTCCATTCGTTGACCACACTATTAGTAAACCAGTTTTTGCCTATTTACTTCTTAAATCTAAATTTGTCCAGTTCAAATCCATTACTGCGAGTCCTGAACTGTTGTCTTAATTTGATGACCTTGTTTGCGTCACCCATGTTAAAACCTTTGGTCAACTTGAACACCTCTATTAGATCACCCCGAATTCGGTACTTTTCCAGATTAATACACAAAAAGAGGAAAGACAAAGATGAAGAAGAAGAAGAAGAAGAAGAAGAAGAAGAAAAAATAGAGGAAGTAGAGTAAAAAGACGAAAAAAGAAAAACAAAAAGAGTAAAGAAAAAAAGAAAAAAGAAAAAGAAGAAGAAGAAGAAAGGAAGAAGAGTACGAAGAAGGTGACACAATAGATAAAGAAAGAATAAAAGAAGAATGAGCAAGAAAACTTTGAACAACAAGAAGGATAGATTATCCGAAAAGAAGGTATAAAAAGAAAGGTCAATAATGATACAAAAGAGGCTGGGGAATAGATGGACGAGAGAAGGACAAAAGAAGAAGAGGGATGGAAACGGAGAAAGATGGAAGGTCTAAGGAGGAGGCGATGGAGATAGAAGAGAAGTGGAGTGGCATTGGAGTGGAGGAAGAGGTGAAGAGAAACGGGAATGTTATTACCTTCAATCCTGTGGTCGTACTTGACACACTTGCTTCTGGTCGAGACCGATTTTTTTTTTTTTTTTTTTTTTTTTTTTTTTTTTTTTTTTTTTTTTTTTTTTTTTTTTTTTTTTTTTTTTTAATCATGAGCCGGACCTTGCCACTGGTTCCGGGGGTCCCATCCCGGATGAATAAAATCGCCCGGCGACAGCCAGAATTCAATTATCTCGCGTCGCCGTATTTGGGTGGTTAAGGTAGAGAGGAAGAAGAGAGAAGCTGGTAAATAGATCAAACGAGGGAATGGAGGAAGGAGATAAGGTTAAAGAGAGAGGAAGAGGAGGGGATGAGGAGGAGAAGAAAGAAAGGAACATGAAGCGGAGGAAGAGAGGGAGGAAGAAAAGAGAGTAAAGAGATGGGAAGAAGAAGAGGAGAGAGACAGAAACATTGAGAGGGAAGAGAGGGAGGA
>NC_134811.1:3857078-3869578 GCF_046742065.1 Oratosquilla oratoria
CAAATTTATTTGATAATAATGATAAAAGTAAAAAATATAGAGAAGAGCATTACAAGAGAGGCGACAGATTCAAAGGTTCTCGGTATAAATATAAAAGTTGCAATCCTATGTGATGACGGAATCTGTATTATAGTAAAGGTAATTAGGAATAAAAAAGGATAGAAGCGATGGTAAACTACAGTTCATAACAACAACAACAACAGCAACAACAACAACAACAACAACAACAAGTATATCTGATTTAGGAATAAAGGAAGTTCTGAAGTAGGAGTGTGTCATCCTCTTGGATATTTGATACAGGAACTAGATGGACTTACTAAGACACCAAACCTAATTGGACTGAAAAAACTGTAATAATCTAGACCATAAATTAATTTTGACCTAGAAAAATCGACATTTTAGGAAAAACTACACCGAAACAGTACAAGAGGTATTACATGGCCATAAGAAACCAAGTATCATAAGAGAGATTACGTCAGCTGGCATCAGGTCATTTCTATTCCATTGACTCAGACTGAAGACCATCATTTCGGAAAGAAGGAAGGAGGAAATAGAAATGGAGATTAGAGAAAATTGGGGGAGGGAGGAAGGTAAAGAAGCGAGAATTGTTCACGAAGAAGCGATAAGAGGTTTCAAAAGTTAAGAGGATTATGAAATAAAGACAAAACGGACAGAAGATGAAGAAACATGAGAGACAAATATGTCGGGAATGGAAAGAGATCAGACAAGAGGAGAAAGGTTAATCTTTCCATGCCCAACGGTCCCCTTTGAACAGAATTAAATTGTCTAGCGTTAGTTTGAATTAAATCTTCGAATATTAAAAGAAACACCATTAGTACATAAGAACATAAGAATGAAGGAGACTGCAAGAGACCATAAGGCTTACACTAGGCAGTTCCATATCCATTACCACCTGTCATCCCCATCCATAAAGTTTCTGGCGTTAGTTTGAATTAAATCTTCGCATATTAAAAGAAACACCATTAGTACATAAGAACATAAGAATGAAGGAGACTGCAAGAGACCATAAGGCTTACACTAGGCAGTTCCATATCCATAACCACCTGTCATCCCCATTCATAAAGTTGTTTAACCGTTTCTTAAAACAACTGATAGTTTCAGCGCTCAAATCGCTTGCTACTTGCTACTAATAAAGACTAATAGAATTGTCAGCAACTGCCAAGTACATATAAATCCTTAAAGGCGACATCAGGATTTGATCAATCATTCTTCACCTTTTCTAGGCTGTGAGAAATCGTTCTCCACCTTCTCTAGGCTTTGAGAAATCTTTCTCCACCTTCTCTAGGTTTTGAGAAATCGTTCTTCACCTTTTCTAGGCTTTGAGAAATCATTCTTCATCTTTTCTAGGCTTTGAGAAATCATTCTGCACCTTTTCTAGGCTTTGAGAAATTGTTCTTTACCTTTTCTAGGCTTTGAGAAATCATTCTTCACCTTTTCTAGGCTGTGAGAAATTGTTCTTTACATTTTATAGGTTTTGAGAAATCGTTCTCCACCTTCTCTAGGCTTTGAGAAATCGTTCTTCAGCTGTTCTAGGTTTTGAGAAATCATTCTTCACCTTTTCTAGGCTTTGATCAATCATTCTTCACTTTTTCTAGGCTTTGAGAAATCGTTCTTCAACTTCTTCAAGCTTTGAGAAATCGTTCTTCACCTTTTATAGGCCTTGAGAAATCATTCATCACCTTTTCTAGGCTTTGAGAAATCATTCTTCACCTTTTCTAGACTTTGAGAAATCATTCTTCACCTTTTCTAGGCCTTGAGAAATCGTTCTTCACCTTTTCTAGGCTTTGAGAAATCGTTCTTCACCTTTTCTAGACTTTAAGAAATCGTTCTTCACCTTCTCTAGGCTTTGAGAAATCGTTCTTCACCTTTTCTAGGTTTTGAGAAATCGTTCTTCACCTTCACTAGACTTTGAGAAATCGTTCTTCACCTTTTCTAGGCTTTGAGAAATCGTTCTTCACCTTTTCTAGGCTTTGAGAAATCGTTCTTCACCTTTTCTAGGTTTTGAGAAATCGTTCTTCACCTTTTCTAGGCTTTGAGAAATCGTTCTTTACTTATTCTAGGCATTGAGAAATCATTCTTCACCTTTTCTAGGCTGTGAGAAATCGTTCTTCACCTTTTCTAGGCTGTGAGAAATTGTTCTTTACATTTTATAGGTTTTGAGAAATCGTTCTCCACCTTCTCTAGGCTTTGAGAAATCGTTCTTCAGCTGTTCTAGGTTTTGAGAAATCATTCTTCACCTTTTCTAGGCTTTGATCAATCATTCTTCACTTTTTCTAGGCTTTGAGAAATCGTTCTTCACCTTTTCTAGGCTTTGAGAAATCGTTCTTCACCTTTTCTAGGCTTTGAGAAATCGTTCTTCACCTTTTCTAGGTTTTGAGAAATCGTTCTTCACCTTCACTAGACTTTGAGAGATCGTTCTTTACCTTTTCTAGGCTTTGAGAAATCGTTCTTCACCTTTTCTAGGCTTTGAGAAATCGTTCTTTACATTTTCTAGGCTTTGAGAAATCGTTCTTCACCTTTTCTAGGTTTTGAGAAATCGTTCTTCACCTTCACTAGACTTTGAGAGATCGTTCTTTACCTTTTCTAGGCTTTGAGAAATCGTTCTTCACCTTTTCTAGGCTTTGAGAAATCGTTCTTCATCTTTTCTAGCTTTTGAGAAATCGTTCTTCACCTTTTCTAGGCTTTGAGAAATCGTTCTTTACATTTTCTAGGCTTTGAGAAATCGTTCTTCACCTTTTCTAGGTTTTGAGAAATCGTTCTTCACCTATTCTAGGTTTTGAGAAATCGTTCTTTACCTTTTTAGGCTGTGAGAAATCGTTCTTCACCTTTTCTAGGCTTTGAGAAATCGTTCTTTACCTTTTCTAGGTTTTGAGAAAACATTCTTCACCTTTCCTAGGCTTTGAGAAATCGTTCTTCACCTTTTCTAGGCTTTGAGAAATCATTCTTCATCTTTTCTAGGCTTTGAGAAATCGTTCTTCACCTTTTCTAGGCTTTGAGAAATCGTTCTTTACATTTTCTAGGCTTTGAGAAATCGTTCTTCACCTTTTCTAGGCTTTGAGAAATCGTTCTTCAACTTTTCTAGGCTTTGAGAAATCGTTCTTCACCTTTTCTAGGCTTTGAGAAATCGTTTCTTCACCTTTTTGTAATGCCTATACCCCTCATGGTATCCCAAAATTTTCTTATACTCATTTGTCAAGAATTAATATTACTAGAAAAAGTTGACATGGATCAGTGCTACAAATCTAGATGAGAAATCAAAGGTTTACAAAATTTTCTTATACTCATTTGTCAAGAATTGATAGTACTAGAAAAAGTTGTCATGGATCAGTGATACAAATCTAGTTGAGAAATCAAAGGTTTATTCAATAAATGAAGGAAAGCAATGCTTTTGGAAAATCGTCTCGCATCCCTGGATCACACACATCCTTGGTCAAAAGCTACTTGTTCAGAAGAAAGTGCTCTTTAACCTTTAAACATACAGAAGTCCCTCTTTAGTCGATTGATGCTCGCTGGTCGAGCGGATTAGAGCGTCGCTTCTTGCGGCGGAGGTCAAAGGCCACGGCAGTCGACCCCATGCCGCCAGCGAGTTGGACCAAGGGCATAGTTGTTTAAATTCCACGCTACAAAGTCTTCTGTGAGGGGTACCGTCCTAGCCTCCTGATAGGGGGAGTTTTCGACGATAAGCTAAACGGAAATATATTTTTTTTAAACAGGAAATCAATGACACGGAACATTTTTTTAGAGTAAGTAAATAATCTTAAACTCTTGAAAAACAGCTGAATAAAATAGGCTGTCGTTAGAAAAAATTCTTTTAGAATTATCAATGGATCTTGAAGGGACAGGAAAATAAAAATGTACTAAAATTAAATAAGGTAGAAGAAAGGACAGACAAAGGACATAGGACAGACAGTGGTCAGAGGAATAGGAAAATAAAAATATACTAAAATGAAATAAGGTAGAGGAAAGGACATCAGAAGACAATGGAGAATGAACATGCTGAACGGGACCGGGAAAGGAAGGGTTCGTTCCAAGTATGAAGGTGATTTTTTTTTTTTTTTTTTTTTTTCTAAGTGGGATACAATGTACAGAGAAAGAAAGAACCAAAGAAAAATTGTACATCAGAAATGCATCTGTGCACATATTAAGATATCCATGTATACATAGAGGTACTATACAATCCATGACCGTTGGCAGTGGTTCGAATCCTCTGCGCGACGGTCATGGATTGTATGATTGATGTCGCAGTCCACTAGCGAATTATTCACATAGTTACGATGACGAGAAGCGTGAGGGCGATTTGATCTAGCCCTTACCATTCCCACTGGTGCGATTAGGGGTATGGTAAAAAGGGGTTTATATGGGTGGCAGTTAGCAACCTCCCCAATCTCGTAATCAGTTAGATTACGAGTTCGTACACTTTTAGATCGTCTGTGGTCGTGTGGTCAAAGGCGGGTGCTGTGGACTTTCTTGGGTCTAATGGCAGTGGTTCAAATCCTCTGGGCGACGGTCATGGATTGTATGATTGATGTCGCTGTCCACTAGCGAATTATTAACATATAGGTACTAAATATATGTTCATACAAAACAATAACCAGTTATTTGAATATGTATGTAAATTGTTGTACAGGCTCTGGCAATTCACTTGTTAGGGAACTTGAGTGGTATTTCTGTAGCGTTGGAGGAACGTGTAACGACTGTAGTCTTTACTAAGACTCACATCAATAATCTATTGTGAACTACTATCTCTCTATCTATCTATCTATCTATCTATCTATCTCTATCTATCGCTATCTCTATCTCTCTCTATCTATCTATATCTCTCTCTATATCTCTCTCTCTCTCTCTCTCTCTCTCACACACTCTCTCTCTCTCTCTCTCTCTCTCTCTCTCTCTCTCTCTCTCTCTCTCTCTCTCTCTCTCTCTCTCTCTCTCTCTCTCTCTCTCTCTCTCTCTAAAAAAAAATAATAATAATAATAAAATAAAACCCCATTCCAAACTCAACGTTCCAGTTCTCTCAACCGATACGCTGAAGATCTGGATCCTAGTCTGCCATCAGGAACTATGGCTCTTGTTTTTACAAGTATAGAGATGATAGAGGATAAGCCAGTTTTCCTCCTACGGGTATCATGTAATTAATCCAGTACTACTTGCAGCATGGGCGGATTGTCGACAGCTAAACCGCCTCATCTACTGGTTTTCCATCAATGATGAGGATGTCGGACATCTAAATAGAAAATAAATGAGTGAATCAATCAATTAATAAGTAGATAAGTAAATAAACGAATTAATCAATCAATCAATAAATAAGTGAATAAATAAATAGATAAGGAATAAATAAATAAACAAATGAATAAAGAATAATTGGAAATGTATATGTTAATAGGTAAATGAGTAGATGAATTCTGTGAGTCAATGAATATCGTATCCTGTTATGGATCGTTAAACCATGTTTTTACATCAAAATACGTGGATAAGAGAGCCGGGAGACGGAAGTGCTTGAATGAAGTAATGTACTATATTACATATAATACTCAAAAAATGTCATAAAGATTAACTTTCCATATGCATAATGAAGCTACTATCACTGGAAGAAAACACATAAACAATAATGTCGAAAAATAGTGATAAAACTAGATTGAAGTACTTAGATGAAGTATTCACTAGAAACTATCGAACTATATTACATATAATACTCAAAAAATGTCATAAAGATTAACTTTCCATATGCATAATGAAGCTATTATCTTTGGAAAAAATACATAAACAATAAAGTCGAAAGATAGTGATAAAACTAGATTAAAGTATTTAGATGTTGTATTCACTAGAAACTATCGAACTATATTACATATAATACTCAAAAAATGTCATAAAGATTAAGTTTCCATATGCATAATGAAGCTATTATCTTTGGAAGAAAATACATGAATAATAATGTCGAAAGATAGTGATAAAACTAGATTAAAGTACTTATATGTAGTATTCACTAGAAACCATCGAAATGTATTACATATAATACTCAAAAAATGTCATAAAGATTAACTTTCCATATGCATAATGAAGCTATTAGTATCACTGAAAGAAAATATATAAACAATAATGTCGAAAGATAGTGATAAAACTAGATTAAAGTACTTAGATGTAGTACTCACTAGAAACATGTATACGGCATTAGAGCTACTCAAGTCATCAGCCAGAGCTTCAAGGAAAGATTTATATAAGGAAAGAATTTTTTTAAGAATACCACCGTAAGATGCTTACGGTGGAATTCTTAAAAAATCTTTCCTTTCCAAGGATTCATAAAAGGTTTGTATGAGGAAAGATTTATACAAGGAAAGAATTTTTTTAAGAATAACACCATAAGATTCTTACGGTGGTATTCTTAAAAAAAACCTTTCCCTTCCAAGGAATTATATAAGATTTATATAAGGAAAAATTTGTATAAGGAAATATTTCATTTTAAGAATACCACCGTAAGCCAGCCACTATTGATATTAAATTCCATTTCCATTTTCACAAATAGCGTACGTAGAATCACTTTCTGGTCTCATCAAAGTTAACGCCTAACTCGAGAAGCTCGAAGCACATGCAAGCCGTTATCTATGAAATAATATTATATAATTCTTATCTTATTTACTAATTATTTTTGCTTGTTTGTTTCTCTCTGCCTTTCCCCCACCGCAGGGAATTTGGATGAAAAGGTTGAAGTCTTGGGAAAACGGATTATCAGTGCTGAGTTTATTATGATAATTATCGATATACATACATATATATATATATATATATATATATATATATATGTATATATATATGTATACATGTATATATATATATGTATATATATATGTATATATATATATGTATATATATATGTATATATATATATGTATATATATATATATATATATATATATATATATATATGTATGTATATACATACATACTCTTACCCTATTTCACATCTGCTCTCCTCTTTGCCTCCTCTACCTTTTGCTTTACTTCTCTTTTCTTTTCTTTGTACCTCTCATATGACTCCCTCGTCCTATTTTGTAACCAATCTGTAAGATCTCGCCTCTTCTCTTCTACAACCTTTTTTGTTTACTCATCCCACCATTCACTACCCTTCCTTCTATTTCCTCCTGTCCTTCTTGTTCCACACACCATCTTTGCACACTTTGTGACTCCCTCCTTGAACCATCCCCATTCCTCCTCCACTCCTAGCTCTACTCTATCCTTTACTCCCTCCCACTCCATAAAGTAATGTAATATAATATACGATACAATATAACACAGACTATATAAATGAAAATTGAATAAAATAATATTCTTGGTCTTGCTCCTAGCGCCGAGGTTGACTGACCCGTGTTGACCAGAGATCACTTCAGCCAAGGTCAAATTCTCCCTCTTGGCTCTCGTTATCTTGACTTCTTCACCTCCTTTCAGCCTCCCCTTCTCGTCCCTTCTTCCCCTCTTTCTTCGTCCCTTTCTCTTCCCTCGTCGTCTTCCCTTCCTTCTTCTTCTCCTCCCTTTCCTTTACTTCCCCTTCCCTTCCCTTCCTTCTTTTTCCTTCCCTTCTCTTTTCCTTCCCTTCCTTCTCTTTCCTCCTCTTTCCTTCTCTTCACCTTTTCATTCCCTTCCTTCTCTTTCCTTTCCTTTCCCTTTCCCTTCCCTTCCCTTCCCTTTCTTATCTTTCCTTCCCTTCCCTTTTCCTTGTCTTCCTTCTCTTCTCTTCACTTCCCTAACTCTTGTCTTGTCTTCTCTTCCCTTCCCTTACCCTTGTCTTCCCCTTCCCTTTCCCTTTCCCTTTCCCTTCCCTTCACTTTCATTATCTTCACATTTCTTTCTTTCTCTTCCTTCTTCTCTTCACACCTCATTTCCTTTTCTTTCTCATTTCATTTCTCACTTTCTCTTCTTTCTTCTCCTCTATCGTCATTTCTTTCCTTATCCTTCCCCTCTCTCTCTCCTCCCTTCCTCTCCCTTCCTCTTCCCTTCCTTCTCCCTCCACATTCTTCTTTCTCCTTCTTCCTTTTCCTTAATTATCACCACATCTGTTCTTCCAATTTTCATTCATTTTTCTCCTCTTCCCTTTCCCTTTCCTTTCTTCCCTTCTTACCTTCTTCTCCTCTTCCCTTTCCCTTTCCTTTCTTCCCTTCTTACCTTCTTCTCCTTTCCTTCTATCCCTCCTCAACCGTCCGACTTCCCTCTCTCTCTCTTCCTCTTCCTATCTCCTCTTTTTTCCTATCTCCCTCATTCATTCCAGTTTCTCTTCTTCCCTTCATTTCATTTTCCTTCTCTTTCTCTATTTTTACATTTATCCCCTTCCCATCTCGTTCTGATTTTACCTTTTCATTTTTATCTATAACCTTTTCTTCGTTTCTCTTACCTCCTCTTCTCCGTTCCCTATCCACTCCTCTCTTCCACTCTCTTCACACTCTTTCCCTAAACTCTTTCTCCATCTCCTCTCTTGTGTAATCTTATTCTCTTTTTTGTGTTAATATATTCACTATCCGTTTTTTTTTTTTACATTTTTTTAAATCTTACGTTCTTGTTGTTTTGATTTTAGTTCCTTAGTCTGTTTCTGATTCTCTCTCTCTCTCTCTCTCTCTCTCTCTCTCTCTCTCTCTCTCTCTCTCTCTCTCTCTCTCTCTCTCTCTCTCTCTCTCTCTCTCTCTCATTATATGTACTTCTCTTTTTGTTCTTTATTTACCTTTTTTCTTTATCTATTCCTCCTACCTCCTTCCTCCTCGCTCCTCCCGTCTCCCTCTTCCTTACTCCTCCCCATCTTCTCTCCCCCTCCTCCCTTCTCCCTCCTCCCCATCTTCTCTCCCCCTCCTCCCTTCTCCCTCCTCCCCCTCCCCCGCCCTCCTCCCTCCTCTCCACCACTCCTCCCCCTCCCTTCTCCACTTCCCTCCTCCCTCCTCTCTCCTCCCTCCTCCTTTCTTCTTCCTCCCTCCTTCCTCTTCCCTTCTCCTACCTTCCTCTTCCCTTCTCCCTCCTTCCTTTCTCTTCTTCCCTCCTCCTTCCTTCTTCCTCCCTCTTCCCTCCTTTTCGTATTCATCTCCCTCCTCCATCCTCCTCCTCCTCCTCCCTCCTCTTCCCTTTCCGTCTCTCTATTTCTCTAATAGGAATTATTTTTACTTCCTCTTCGTTTCTTCCTTCCTTCCTCCATTCTTCGCTTCTCTTTCTTCTCTCCAAATTCTTTCATTCCCTTGCTCTCTAAATTCGTGTTTCCTTTGCTCTCTTTTATCATCTATTCTTTACTCCTCTCTTGGCAGAGTCTTTTACTACAGTTTCGCCTCTCTCTCTCTCCTCTCCTCTCCTCTCCTCTCTTCTCTCTCTCTCTCTCCCGTCCTCTCTCTCCCTTCTCTCCTCTCTACTCTGTCTTCTCTCCCCACTTCTCTCTTTTCTCCTCTCTTATTGCTCCTCTCTCCCGTCCTCTCTCTCCCGTCTCTCCTCTCTACTCTGTCTTCTCTCCCCTCTTCTCTCTTTTCTCCTCTCTCTCCTTCCTCCTCTGTCCCCTCTTCTCTCTCTTGCCTCCTCTCTCTACTCTCTCCTCTCTCTTCCCTTCTCTTTCCTCTCTCACATTATTTCTCCTTCTCTCCTCTCTACTTGCTCCTCTCTCCCGTCTTCTCTCTCCCGTCTCTCCTCTCTACTCTGTCCTCTCTCCCCTCTTCTCTCTCCTTCCTCCTCTGTCCCCTCTCTCCTTCCTCCTCTGTCCCCTCTCTCTTTCCTCCTCTGTCCCCTCTTCTCTCTCTTATCTCTCCTCTCTACTCTCTCCTCTCTCTTCCCTTCTCTTTCCTCTCTCATATTATTTCTCCTCTTCTCTCTCCTTCCTCCTCTCTCCCGTCTTCTCTCTCTCTTCTCTCCTCTCTCTTTGTTCCTCTCTCCCGTCTTCTCTCTCTTGTCTCTCCTCTCTCCTTGCTCCTCTGCCCCCTCTTCTCTCTCTTCTCTCCTCTCTACACTCCCCTTACTCTCCCCTCCTCTTTCCTCTCTCTTTTCTCCGTTATCCTCTCTCCTCTCCCCTCTCTCTTCATTCGTCTCTCGTTTCTCGCTCCTCTCTGTTTTCTCCTCTCTCCCCTCTTCTCTCTCGTCTCTCCTCTCTACTCTCTCTTCCCTCTCCACTCCTCTTTTCTCTCTTATATACTTTCTCCTTCTCTTCTACTCTCTCCTTACTCCTCTGCCCCTTCTTCTCTTTCTTCTCTCTTTTCTACTCTCTCCTCTCTCTCCTCCTTCTCTTTCCTCTCTCATATCTTTTCTCTTTCTCTTCTCCTCTCTCTTATTTCCTTTCTCCACTCTCCTCTCTCTTTATTCGTCTCTCGCTTCTCTCTCCTCTCCTCTCTCCTTGCTCCTCACTCCCCTCTTCTCTCTCTTGTCTCTCCTCTGTACTCTCTCCTCTCACTACCCTTCTCTTTCCTCTCTCATATCTTTTCTCCTTCTCCTCTCCTCTCTCCTCTCTTCACTTCCTTCTCTCTTCACTCGTCTCTCCTCCCTCCTCTCTCTTCACCCTTCCTTCTTCATTCTTCCCTTGTCTCTCCTCTCTCCTCTCTTTCCTCTTTCCTCTCCCCTCTCTCTTATCTCTCTTCTCCGCCCATTCTCCCCCTCTCTCTTCTTCGCTTTCTTCTCCCTTTCCTCTCACTTTCCTCCATATCTTTTCTCAAACTTCTTCTCTTTCTTCTACTTTCCTGCCTCTCGACCTTCGTCATCCTCACACACACTCCGTTTTCTAACCACTATCCAATTTCCTCCCTTCCTTCCTTCCTTCCTTCCTTCCTTCCATCGTTTCTTCTTCACGTCCCCTCTTGTCCTGACCTCCTCCAATCATTCAACTTATCCTCTCTCTCTCTCTCTCTCTCTCTCTCTCTCTCTCTCTCTCTCTCTCTCTCTCTCTCTCTCTCTCTCTCTCTCTCTCTCTCTCTCTCATCTCATGTTTGTCTGTTTGCCTGTCTTTCCGTGTCTTTACCTGTCTGCCTGTCAGTCTGTATATGTATATATATATATATATATATATATACATATATATGTATATACATACACATATATATGCATGTATTTATATATATATATATGTATATATATATATATATATATATATACATATGTGTGTGTGTGTGTGGGTGTGGGTGTGGGTGTGCGTGTGTGTGTGCGTGTGGGTGTGCATGTGTGTGTTTGTATGTGTCTCAGAAATTGGACAAGAGTTATACATCCATCGCATTTTTATTCTCAAGGATCTGTTTTAGGTCTTCGCATTGTACCTAAATCCCTAAATTTTAACAACGTTATTATCTGAGATCAATAACCACCAGGCCATGTCTTTAACTAGCACATACTAAGCTCGATGTGTTATTAGTATTTATCAAATCCTATATGGAGACTGTGATCTCCATGATTTTCTTGATCAATTTCTGAAAGCTATGAACTCCATGGTTATCCCTATGAGCCTCTAAAGGTTGTGGTCTCCAAAGTTCTCCCTATCAGCCTCTAGAAGTTGAGATCTCCATGGCCCTATCAAGCTCTGGAGATTGTTATCTCCATATTTCCACCCGTCAGCCTCCGGAGACCGTGATCTCTACGTTTATCTTACGTTTTCCTGTGACGTCGTGATCTCCAAAGTTTCTCCTATCAGCCTCTGGATGCTACGATCTCCATGGCCCTATCAGGTTCTGGAGATTGTGATCTCCATATTTCTACCCGTCATGTTTATCTTACATTTTCCTGGAACGTCGTGATCTCCAAAATTCTTTCTAGGAGCCTCTGGAAGCTACGATCTCCATGGCCCTATCATGTTCTGGAGATTGTGATCTCCATGTTTATCATACCTTTTCCTGAAACGTCGTGATCTCCAAAATTCTTTCTAGGAGCCTCTGGAAGCTACGATCTCCATGGCCCTACCATGTTCTGGAGATTGTGATCTCCATGTTTATCATACCTTTTCCTGAAACGTCGTGATCTCCAAAATTCTTTCTAGGAGCCTCTGGAAGCTATGATCTCCATGGCCCTATCATGTTCTGGAGATTGTGATCTCCATGTTTATCATACCTTTTCCTGAAACGTCGTGATCTCCAAAATTCTTTCTAGTAGCCTCTGGAAGCTACGATCTCCATGGTCCTACCATGTTCTGGAGATTGTGATCTCCATGCCTATCATACGTTTCCCTGGAACGTCGTGATCTCCAAAATTCTTTCTAGTAGCCTCTGGAAGCTACGATCTCCATGGTCCTACCATGTTCTGGAGATTGTGATCTCCACGTTTATCATACCTTTTCCTGAAACGTCGTGATCTCCAAAGTTCTTTCTAGGAGCCTCTGGAAGCTACGATCTCCATGGAGATTGTGATCTCCATCTCTGCCTTACGTTTCCCTGAAACGTCGTGATCTCCAAAGTTCTCCCTATCAGCCTCTGGAGACCACGATCTCCATGGATCTCCCTCCTCTCAGTCTTTACCATCTATCTCCACGAGCCGTCCCTTCCCCGTCTCCATTTCCA
>NC_134811.1:3877078-3887078 GCF_046742065.1 Oratosquilla oratoria
ATCTTTAATAAACTATCTTTGCTAAACTACTGCATCTCAATTACATCTTTAATTCAGAATATAAAGACTATTTTGGTCAACGACTGAAATTTTTATTTAGTTTTGAACCTCAAAATCCTAGAATTTTCCATTTTTTTGTATTTTTTTTTCTTTTTACATTCTTTCTCCCTGAATCTGCTACGGAGAAGGGGGGGGGGGGTCGCCGATTAAGTAAAGCGGGATTGGTGTAAATGTACTGTGTCTTGCTGCATTGCGTTTGACCCAGGGCAGTTAGCGGATGCAGGGATGACCCGTCATCCATGAGGAGCTGAGATGGGGAGGGGGCGGGGGAGTGGAAAGGGTGGTGGGGGGGGAGTGAAATGAGTGGGAATAGGTACGTACTTGGCTACCCCTCTTGTAAGGGGGAAAAATTCTTGGTATATAGATAAATTCTCTCTTCTTTCAGCTCTTTATGCGTATCGTTGCAAATTTTTTTTACGTGTATTTGGTTTTAAGCATAAATCCAAATCTCCTCTCGTCAATAGCCAACGCTTCTTCATTGCAAATTTCAATAACTCTTCGGCTAATTCATCCCTCCCTACTCTATTCCACGTTCAGTGATTTATTTCAAACATGTGCTCAGAGATGATCAGCTTTGAATCTGTAAGTTTTTCATAAATATGATTTTTCTTTAGATAATTCGTTTTTGGTCTACGGAGAAATAAGTAAGATAACTTGGGTCTATTTGGAGAAGACACTTGTGGTTTGAGGCTTCAGGTATGATATTGAATGCTATGTACACTTTTGATCTTGGAGAGCTTTCTGAAATTTTCAAGATCTTCTCATATCTCTTGAGGTCAGAAGACGCCTTTGAATAGGTACGTATTAGCTTAGTCATATAACGCTGATTTATATAATATATTAAACGAAACCAGTGTTGAAGTATATGATAATAGATACCAACACTCAAAAAAAAAATAAAACAATCACTCTAGTATACTAGTGAGTGTATAGTGACCACTCTTTTCTGAAAAAAAAAAATTAAAAAATCAAACAGGACAGATTACCATTTTTTGTTTCTTATGAAAGGCAACTCTTGTCTTCATCTTTGGGTTCAAAAGCTTTTTGAAGAACTGAGATTGCAATTAGGAAGACTTTTTCACACTTATGCACGATTGACTGAATATCAGTTTTGAATACTTACAGATTAATGTGACATGGTCTTTCGTAAATTTTGGATTTGATTTGTTCATTGAGCTGTAACTACAGGTATGCCAATATAGTGGAATTTGGATTAGGTAAAGAACTAAATCAATTTATGTAGATAACTTGTATTTCGTAGAAATTAATCTATTGAATTTTAAAAGATCAAATCAAATGTATGGAAATTATATTGGTTTAATCTGAGTAGCAAAAAGACAACATAATCAAGACATTACCCTGGATATGAAATAATAGTAATGAATCATCATATGATAGATTTACTGTTTGGTTTATATGATACATTTTCGATGCCATCAATGATTGATGTAGTAGAGTAAATCAACTTAAGATAAAAGTTATCATATTATCACTTGGCGACACTTTCGCTAAGAATACGTCCTTTAAGTGGAATAGAATAATGTGGATAAGAAATTAATAAAAAGAAGTTAACAAAACTTAAAAAAAAAAAGCAGAAAATTTAACAAAAATTTAACAAAAACCGCAGAGCCCTTATTTTTTTTTTTTTTTGCATTTTATCTTATTCAATTTTATGATTATTTATCTATTTATATATCTATTTATTTTCATTTATTTATTTGGTTCTTTATCTTATCTATCTATTTTATCTATTTATTTATTTATTTGTTTGTTTATTTATTTTGTTTGTTTTATTTATTCATATTCTGTTTATTTATTCTTTTTTTATATCTGGCCGCGTTATGTACCAACAAATATCTTGCTGATATGTTTTCTTATAGTCATTGTGACTAAGTTGGTCACTTTAGTAAACCTAACCTAACCTATGAGCTGCATACATACACATAGTATTGTGTGCCAACACCAGATGACTTAAATCAGCTGAGGTATAAAATTGCCCTTTGATGTCTCAAGCCGAAAGATGTTTCTAGATGATTCTAGATTACTAGTGAGAAATGTAGTAACACATTTGTAAATCACAACTAACACGACAGACGGACGAGAGTACTACTGTAGAGGATTGCAGTTAGCAATCGAAATATATAGCTTCGCTTACTCAACTCTTTGTTTCGTTAGACTGAAGTGTTAGTTATGTTTCTAGATGTTTCAAGATGTTTCTATGGTTATATTTTCCCTATAATGTGGATGAATGAGTCAAAAGACTCAAAAGAGTCAAAAGACCTTTTCTTCTCATCTACACACACACACACACACACACACACACACACACACACACACACACACACACACACACACACACACACACACACACACACACACACACACACACACACGTTAAGTAGGAGCTGATGATGCATAATTTTCTTATCATCCTAATAGAGAGAGGAATATGTCAAATAAATATTTCCACACTAACGTTTTAAGTAATTTCTTCCCACAGGAAAAGAATAAAAAGGGACAGAAAATCGTAGTCCTCTTGCTATGATATGGAATCTCAAAACAATACTCTTACTCTAAACAGTTGTGTTTGTATGAAGCAAACTGTTTTTCTAATGTTAGAAGAAATTTAAGTATATGTATTCAAACACATTTCATCATTTGGGGAAGTATAGTATATATTTATCTAGAAATTCCTAGGTTATCCATATACCACAAGAGGATTTCTTTAGGCTAAATGAAAGAGTCTGGTTGTAGACATAACAAAAGTCTTTACCCCTTCCATACGGTGCCGCACACGTAGGCGTCATGAGGAGCAAGTGGATTCGCGACGCTGCCATATCGGCGTCTTGATTATATTTATTGTAGTAGCCCCTGTGTTTTTACATTCTCCCAAATGCGCCCTGAATCCCATTCTCTGTGGTTTTCAAAATTCGCGGGTGAAAGAGAGAACGATCGATATAAGCGGTAACTATATTTTATGATGCGAGTATTATTACGACACGTCATACGGCTGGCATTGGCTGCTGCCCGCGAGATTTAAGTTCCGTACCGAAGTGGTACCTTCCATACGATGACGACGACGTAGGCGGCACGAGGCGCGCGTGGGTATAGGATACCGATATCGTTGTCTTGGTTATATTTATTTTGTAGTTGTAGCTGAGCGACCCCCATCTTCTGTTAACTGGCCCGATTATATTCTCTGCTGTTATTAATATTCAGTGTGAAAGAGAACAAGTAATACAGCTGTAACCATATATTTTGTAATGCGAGTATTGTGATGAATCATCGTACATCAGCCACCTGATGCTGCCCACAAGTATTTAACTCGCCTTGAAGAGGTTAAACGTGTCGAAATAGGCACTACATTCGTGCAACAACAAAAAATTGTGAAGTATGCACTAGATAAAACATAATTCTTTCTCCTAACTACGAATAAAAAAGGACCTTATTTTGTATTTAATTTTGTACGCTTTTGGCGTTGTAGAGGTACTCAAATTATGTAGATAAAAAAAAAATCGCAAGTCATTTTGATGCCAACCTCTTCAACACGTTGACATAGTACCCTCTGACCTTTCGACTGAATAAAATCGCCCGGCGGTAGACAGATTGCAGCGTGTCCTTATAAAAAAAAGTGTAACAGAGTCAAAACTAGAAAGTATTATTTCTAAAATAAGTCGGGATGTAGAGTTAATAGGATTATATATTTGCAACAGCCACCTACGATGGCATGAACGGCACAATCGCTAAAATTCATCATTTTCACAAACGGATGCAGAACAGCGTCGTCATCGGCAATGATAGACCGCCACGAGTGAGAGTGAGAAAGTTTTTGTAATATTTCTTAACGCCGAAAACACTTCACTGTTTTTGTTTAATCTAGTCTATCTATTCTATATACCTAGAGATTTTCCCCCTTATAAGGGAGGTAGCCAAATCAGCTCAACTGGATGACGGGTCATACCTGCATCCGACAACTGCCCTGGGTCAAACGCAATGCAGCAAAATTAACATAATGTTAATGGTCATGTTAATAAGTTATAGCACATTTTTTATAATAAATATCTCATCATTATACTTCATCACATTGTCCAATGAAGCAGATTTACTACATACTTGCCAGTAGTAAAATATATATTTCTCTAATACCAACGATGAATCTTGTATTGTTAACTTCAAAGTAGATATAAGAGGTTATGAATGAAAGAAGAGATTTAATCTAAGGGGATCAGATCTCTTTCAATCTGGATGCATCCCTGCATTATTCCATAGGGAACCGTCAAGGTCGTTTATTCAATGAATACCTTAGTATCTGGTATACTACTGGTCTTTATTTCTAGTTTGATCGCTGAGCACTTATCAATTTAGTACTTTTTTTTTATTTATGTTGTTTTGAATTGCCACCAGAGACATTTTACATCGACATGATGCTGACCAGATATATCAACCTCAGAGTTGGCAGAAAAATATTCTTTTTTTATTTTTTATTTTTTATTTGGCTACCTTGCTTATAAGGGGTAAAAGGCCCTTGGTATATATGTATATAGATTAGTGCCATGCTTCTGCTCGAAACTATTTCCTGTGAATTATTAACGTTATAAAGAAAGATGTATTTCTTATATATATATATATATATATATATATATATATATATATATATATATATATATATATATATATATTGTGTATGTTAAAGACAGATTGAAATTTTTTAGAAGCTCTGACAAGGATTCGAGCCCTGACCTCGTGATTATTTACGCACAGGTCAGGGTTCGAACCCTTGGCAGAGCTTCTAAAATGTTCAACATATTTATATACATATATATATATATATATATATATATATATATATATATATATATATATATATATATCTTGAGTGGTTGTTCATTTCATACTCCTGGTTAACTTTTAATCATTCACAGAATAAACAAACATATTTTTTCATGTAAAATGACTTTAGATAAATACTAATTTCATGTAATGCGCAAATAGCATGTTTGTTAAATGTATTATGAAAGCTCTGGTAAGAAATCTGTGTTCATGGCAGCTTCAGCCTATGTGTGATGGTGACAAATAAAAAAAAAAGATCAAATTCTAAACGCCTCAATTTTTATCATAAGTATATTACTGTCTAACCCACATATTGTAATTCTCTATTCTCTCTTTCCCTTCCCCCCCTCTCTCTCTCTCTCTCTCTCTCTCTCTCTCTCTCTCTCTCTCTCTCTCTCTCTCTCTCTCTCTCTCTCTCTCTCTCTCTCTCCTTCTCTCTCTCTCTCCCTCTCTCCCTCTCTCTCTCCCTCTCTCTCTCCCTCTCTCTCTCTCTCTCTCTCTCTCTCTCTCTCTCTCTCTCTCCCTCTGTCTCTCTTTCTCTCTCTCTCTCTCTATCTATCTATCTCTCTATCTATCTATCTCTCTATCTATCTCTATTTTGGTGGGGCAAGGTTTTATTAATACACGGGATATCTTAATAGACCCATTCCTGTTGTTGAATTGAATATATCATGTAACTGAATTAGCAATGAAGAACAGAGGAATCAGTGGAGCAGACTACTGCTACACAGGATTCCCGGATTTGATCTCAGGAAAAGAATATAAAGAATAAGAGAAAGTGTGAATAACCAAATAGCACAACAATTGTAGAAGATCGTATATAACGTTTTCTACATACTGGTCAACAAGAGAGGTGAGAAAATTGGCGGAATAGAAATTTGTGGGGTAGTCTGCAACTACAGAAGACTTTAGGATTTGATCTACGGATAACACTATAAAAATAACAGAGAAATTATGAATAATCAAATAACACATCAATTGTAGAAGATCGTATATAACGTTTTCTACATAGAGTACAGGAAGAAAATTGAGAAAAATGGTAAATAGAATTCAGTGGATTAGACTATAACTACAGAATGCTTTCGAATTCGATCTACGGATAATACTATAAAAAATAACAGAAACCGTATGTAACGATTTCTACATAAAGGTCAGTAAGAGAAGTGAAAATATGGAGTAGAATTCAGTGGATTAGACTACAACTACAGAATACTTTCGGATTCAATCTATGGACAACACTATAAAAATAACAGAGGAATTATGAATAACCAAATAGCACAGCACGGATAACGCTAAAAATAACAGAGAGAGTGTGGATAATCAAATAGCACATCAACTGTAGAAGACCGTATATAACGTTTTCTACATACAGAACAGCAAGAAAATTGAGAAAATTTGTGGAATAGAATTTAGCGGATTAGACTACAACTACAGAATATTTTCGGATATGATCTACGGATAACACTAAAAAATAACAGAAGAATTATCAATAATCAACTACAACATCAATTGTAGAAATCCGTATATAACGTTTTCAGGACAGCAAGAAAATTTAGAAAAATTGTGGAATAGAATTTAGCGGATTAGACTACAACTACAGAATACTTTCGGATATGATCTACGGATAACACTATAAAAACTAACAGAGGAATTATGAATAATCAACTAGCACACCAACTGTAGAAATCCGTATATAACGTTTTCTACATACAGGACAGCAAGAAAATTGAGAAAATTTGTGGAATAGAATTCAGCGGATTAGACTACAACTACAGAATACTTTCGGATATGATCTACGGATAACACTACAAAAACTAACAGAGGAATTATGAATAATCAACTAGCACACCAACTTTAGAAAATTGAGAAAATTTGTGGAATAGAATTCAGTGGATTAGACTACAACTACAGAATGCTTTCGGATATGATCTACGGATAACACTATAAAAACTAACAGAGGAATTATGAATAATCAACTAGCACACCAACTGTAGAAAACCGTATATAACGTTTCCTACATACAGGACAGTAAGAAAATTGAGAAAATTTGTGGAATAGAATTCAACGGATTAGACTACAACTACAGAATACTTTCGGATATGATCTACGGATAACACTATAAAAACTAACAGAGGAATTATGAATAATCAACTACAACACCAACTGTAGAAATCCGTATATAACGTTTTCTACATACAGGACAGCAAGAGGGTTGAGAAAAATACCAATAAATAATTCTCCCCTGTCCAAGGTGTTCTACCTTTTTTCATTAAGCCACACACTCATTCCAGAACTAAAAACGATTGGAAACAAAGGCTTGGAAACCAAGTTCTTCCTGTGGATTTCAAAATCTGGAGGAAAAAAGTATTTAACCCTTTGGAGCTGAATTAGAAATCGAACCAATGCCACTCTTCTCTCTGACCGTCATATTACTTGTATGACTCAACAGTATTCTCTCTCTCTCTCTCTCTCTCTCTCTCTCTCTCTCTCTCTCTCTCTCTCTCTCTCTCTCTCTCTCTCTCTCTCTCTCTCTCTCTTTCTCTCACACTCACTCTGTCTCTCTCTTTCCATTTCTCTCTGGGTTATTGATTATATATATGTTTTTCTCTATCTCCCCTCCTCTCTCACATTTTTATATCTACCTGTCTGTGTGTGTGTGTGTGTGTGTGTGTGTGTGTGTGTGTGTGTGTGTGTGTGTGTGTGTGTGTGTGTGTGTGTTTGTATGTGTGTGTGTGCATGTGTATTTCTACGTGTGTGTGTGTACGTGTGTGTATTTGTTTGTGTCTATGCGAGCGTGTGTGTATGTGTGTTCATTTGTTTGTGTGCCTATGCGTGCGTGCATGTATGTGTGTGTGTGTGTGTGTGTGTGTGTGTGTTTATGTGTGTGTGCGTGTATGTGTATATGTGTGCGTGTACAGACATACAAACATACACACACACATCCGTTGCCCCAGGTTTCTTGCAGAAGACCCAAATCTCCCAAGAAACCATTAAGAGACCCCGAGGGAGGCGACCATAGGTCTCTCAGAGGAAGAATTACTGTGTTGTTGTTTTAGGGACTGTTAGCATAGGGCAGTGTAGGTCGAGGCGTTTAGTGTCTTCTGTGTGGTGATTGCATCTAGGACAGTTTGATTCTGTGGCTAGAACTAGTTTGTGTAGATAATGTCAATGGCATTCAGAAGAAAGAGAAATATGCATTCGGATCGAAAAGATTAGAAATTGATATGAATTCTGTATTTTTCGTTCAGCTCTTCAACAACCGCACCAAAAAGCCACGATAAAGGTAAAACAATATGAGTATATAAATAAATAGATAGGCAAATGAATAAACAAATTAACTGATAAATAGCCAAATAAATTAATAAAAAAAGTAATTAGATGAATAAGTAAATAAACAAACAGATAAATAGAAAGGAATAATCTAGATAAATAGATAAATTATTTATATAAATATATATTACTGAAATCACACAACCAGAAATGTATTGACTCCATAAAAATCAAAATAATATGGATTTACAAATAAATAGATAAATAAATTAATAGATAAATAACCAAATAAATAATTAAATAAATAAATAGATAAATTGATAAATAAACAAATAAATAAATAAACTAATAGATAGGTAGAATGGAATAATACAGATAAATAGAAAAATAGATAAACAGACAAAAAATAATTAAAAAAACAAATAAAAAAGTAAATAAACGAATGAGAAAATAGAATGGAATAATATAAATGAATAATATCTATAAATGTATACTACTGAAATCACACAACCAGAAATGTGTTGACTCCAGAAGAGTACAGTCGGCACCATCAATATGCGGTTTCCCTGTGGCCCCAGACATCATCATGCATGGAATCGGGATTGCCCAATAGGACCAGGAATCGAAGAGAAATAGACAGACAGAGCGACTGAGAAACAATTTCGAGGAAGAACGCCATGTGCAGAATTGACTTCCATTTCTGTTGCCTGACAAAAACAACGATAGGGTTGTGCGGGTAATCGTGCTAGGAGATAGACGTCGGCAAGGAACATCTCCCTCCTTTAACCATGCAGATATGTTGCTAAGTGAAGGGTTGGAGACTGCAATTGGTGTAGGAATTATTCTAGAGCAATGTTGAATAGATGAACGAGTATTAAGTAAATCTATGAATGAATAAATGACAAATAAATAGATAAAATGATAGATAAATAAATCAGAAGACTGGTTGATTGAGACCTAGTTATTGATGTCACATATTACTTCACACACAGAGGTCTGACTAATACTAATCTAGAAAACAAAGGGCAAAATGACGTCATTCACCAAAAAGTCCCGTGGTTGAACAATTTCATAGAGAAGTTTCCCTCACCTCAATAAAATCACCATAATAATAATAAAAAAAAAAAAAAAAAAATCAAAAGGGTTTATAGATATATATATATATATATGTATATATATATAATATATATATATATATATATATATATATATATATATATATATATATATATATATATACTTTTCTAGGTAAGACTCATATCCTCAAATGAGGGGGCAGGTTAAACCTCGCGCGATCATTGTCCACATTATCTCAATTATTCCATTTGTTCCCACAACACTCTTGACATATTTTGTTTTAACTAAAACCAGATTACATTAATCAGCTTAGGTGGAGGACCTCCTGTCAGTGTCGAACACGGAGCGTCTGCTGACAACAGTTATATTGTCAGTGTTCTTTCAGTTGACGGCTGTCACGCTGCCTGCTGTGGTGGCAATGAATAATCTATTAGTCTCTCGCTGGTTCCTTCCTTGAGGGAACCTTGGGTGTCACTTGGACAAGAACAAGAAAGGAAAAGGAAGATCCTGCACAAGTGGGAAGGATGCAGAGAGCAAACTAACAAAGATTATTCGAAGAAAACGTAAGAGAGATAGAGATAGATAGATTGAGAGAGAGAGAGAAAGAGAGAGAGAGAGAGAGAGAGAAAGAGAAAGAGAGAGAGGTTCAGAAATACTCGTAAAAGGGAATTGGACACCGAGAGAATGAGCGAAAGAAGGGGAGTAGGAAGAAAGAGAGAGAGAGAGTAAGGAAGAGAGAGAGAGAGAGAGAGAGAGTAAGGAA
>NC_134811.1:3902078-3912078 GCF_046742065.1 Oratosquilla oratoria
CAAAAGGGGCCGTGACGTCATGAGGGGCGACGGGAAGAAATGCGTGCATGGAGGGGGAGGTACATAGATGAGGTGGTTAGCACAAATGAGGAGGGAACGAGTGATGCACCAGGAAATGGAAGAAGCGACAGGAATATGAAAAAGGAAAGTGTATGGGAACTGGTAAGAGATGAGGAATGAGAGGTGAGTATGCAAAGGTGGTGGAAGATGATGCTCTGAGGTAATAAAAGAAAGGTGGGCAGTGGGAGAGAAAAGATTGGAGCAGGAGATATTGTATAGGAACCGAGGAGAGAAACAACAAGAAGTGGGAGAAGGAAGAAACAGAAGGAAAATATATATATATATATATATATATATATATATATATATATATATATATATATATATATTTATATATGTATGTATCTTTGTATGTATATGTATGAGTATATGTATATCTGAGTATATATATATATATATATATGTATGTATGTATGTATGTATGTATGTATGTACGCATGTATATATAGTGGAATGAAAAATGGAACAGAGGCGTAGGAGATGGAAGAATAGCTATCTACAATCTGGAAGGAATGCATGGTTTTATATAGAGGGATCAACTAGATAGTCGGGAACGAATCATAGGTATTATGTGAAAAATAGTAATTCAGGCATTGAAGGGTATATGAAATAGAAGGAACATAGTTTAAAGAGAGAGAAAGAGGAGTGGGTAGTGGTTAAAAGGGATATTTTAACAACAACAAAATAGATGGAGGAATTATTTTAGAACAATGTGAGGGAGATGGTCGAATAGAAGATGGAGAAGGGGAGGAAGACAAAAGTACAAGGCCAAATCAGAGAATAGTCAGGTTCGACGGAAGTTGGGGATATAAGATGCGAGATGGGAAAAATTGAATACAAGGGAAGAAAGTATTGGCTAGAAAGGGGAGAAGGGAGGAATGAAAAAAGAAAAGGAGTTAAAGAAGAGGAAGAAATATCCGAAGGGTGTTGACAGGTTGTGCTGAGTCTGTGGAACAGGTTGCGACCACAAAACGCGAGTTCCGAGTGAATTCCTGGCTTTTAGTATTTTTAACCTAAATGAGATATGCAGAGATTCGAGATTGCTTAAGTAAACAATATTGCCATATAGACTTGTAACAACGAATCTGATTGGGAAAAGGATGGAGGAGGAGAAAATTCAATTGGTTCACGGTTGTAAGATCACGCCCTTTGGGAAGGATCTTAAATATAAAGTTAAAGATCATTGGACTAAAGAAATCACTACGCCACTGCAAAGCTCATGTAGGACCTTGCATACGTGATCTCAGGGGATCCCTTTAGTATGCCTCATAGACATAGTATGTTTGTTCATATTGTTTTTTCTCCAATCCGTATCTGGTGTATTTGGTCAGGCTTAATATGCCCCCAGATATAGTTCTACACAGAAGATACTGAGCACGATGTATTGCCTCACTCAACACTCGCCCAGTTCAGGCGATACTATGAAATATCTTCCTCAGGAAAAGGCCAAGGGGGTTATGTGCTGTTACTTTTTTTTGTAAGGTTGCTCAGAAACCTCGAGTAATTTTTTATCATTTTGGTCAAAGTTACACCTCAACTATGGACCTTCATGACACTGTGTCCAGAACTGAACGAGACTTTCTACGCAACAGCATCAGATGAAAGTTCAGTTCAATGATAACTTCAGCAGATGATGGCTCTTTTTCTCCAGAAAGTTATTACACCAAGGAAATGGCTAAAGATCGGTTCATTTGAAGCCAAGCATAAGATGTTCTGTGGGTACGACTTTTTTGTTCTTACATACTTGATCACTTACTACTTTGATAACCTTGACTATAGCTGGTGAGGTACAATTGTCCTTCCAACTATGTAAGCCAGCTCTCCCTGCCGCACAGTTACAAACGCCACTTCTGACAATTGATGTTTATTGACTGTTTGGATATTGCTCAACTCGGTCACAGAGCTACTTTAGGTCTTGGCAAACACGCTTGAAGTTATTTGTATGAAAGTGGTTCCCGGCAGTGATTCTTCTGATATAACCTTTATTCCCAAGAGAGCTCTTGTCCACCGTTTCCGAAGACTGTATCGAGCAAGTTCTTCAGTCAATCTTGCAGCATAACTGACCTCCGTACTCCCCAGTGACTTATGCGACGCCACACCACTCCTCGACATTGAGCGCTCATTAATGCACTCCTCGTTCTGAAGAAAGAAACAAAATGGCTGAGTTAGATGACCATGGACTCATAAATACTTTGCTCGCCCTTTGGATTTTTTTTTTTTTTTTTTTTTTTTTTTATCTGGGTGTCCAATACACCCTCTTCACTGATCACCTGACCATGCGACAGGTAGTACTTGGTTAAATGGTAGTAGAAGGATATTTGTGCCACATCTGAGGCGTATGAATTTGCCAAGATGTTCTGTGCTAAGCTTGACCAAAACTTGTCGAACAGTCCCTACCTCGGGATATATGTATTGCATCACTGACACCGAAAGATTATATGTATACGAGTATGTATATGTATATGTATATGTATATGTATATCTATATGTATATGTATGATAAGTATATGTATACGTGTGGGTCCCCATGACTAGAATCAGGATCACTATCAGAACTCGCCTTCTGAATTTTTGGAGCGAATGAAAGAAAGGCAGGAGATACAAGAAAGAATCAAACTAAACAAAGAAATAAAAGAAAGAAAAATGTAGAGAGGTTTAATTCTGGCGTACTTCTTCATAATTGTTGTTCTGTTTAATTCTCAACAACTCTGTTCCTTTGATAGGACGTCTTATGAAGTGTTTTGATGAGTATGATTGTATAGGAATAGAAGATAGTTATCCAGAGGGATAGTATTGGGTCACGTGAGTGAAGGGAAGGAAGACAACGAGAGGTAGAGACGAGAAATAAAGGACTTCGGTAAGTGATGTATGGAAGGGTAGATCCCTTCATTAAAGATGTAAATGAACATAAATGTTCAGGAGCAGAAGAAACTCAGGCAGAGGAACATTAAGTAATGGATGTTGTTAGAAAGGAATCAACGGAAAGAAGTGATGTGAAGTGAAGGGTCTCGGATGTGAAGTGAAGGGTCTCGGATGTGGAGAGAAGTGGTGGGAAGTGAGGAAGAAGTGTCTGGAGCTCTCCAGAGCGTCTCGTCGACAGGAAATCTGAAACGACCAATTAGCGACAGCCAATAGTTCGGCAAACATCGGCACTCTTGGACTTGTCTGGAAATAGATTTATCAGAGGGCGTATGTGGTAAGGACACATACACAAAAACAACTGCAAACACGCATGAACACACACGCTAACACACACACACACACACACACACACACACACACACACACACACACACACACACACACACACACACACACACACACACACACACACAGGTAGAGTTCCCGGCTGTCACTACGGCGGTCTGGGTTCGAATCCCGCCCAGAGCAGGAATAATTTCAGTATCGCTGCGCTGCGAGCCGTTACTCTAACTCTCGTGGGGGGGGAGTTACGTGTGTGTTTGTGAGTGAAGTCACAGGATTACCCATAGATCGGTCATACATGAGCTCTGAGCTCTCTTCGGGGAGGGAAATAGCTGTCGATCACGAGTCCAACACATGATCCAAGACCATGTTGAATGAATTACATACACGCGCGCGCGTCCTTGTGTGCGCGTGTATGTGTGTTTAAGGTCATAGTATTACCCGTAGATTGGGTCATATATGAGCTCTCTGTTCTCCTTTTAGTCAACAAAAGTTACAGCCATCGTCAAAGCATGGCACCCGTGCCGACATAACCAACCCCCTGTGGTTCTTCTTAAGCTCTCTGGTAAGATCCTTAAACCTAAATGAGTTCTTTTCTCTCCTGGATTTAACTTCAGTCTGCGACCGTGTTGCCATGGTTACGTGGGCAGGCATCATCGTCAAGAACATTTGCTTCATCAACCCTTTTGTGTTCTTTGTTAACTCAAGGTCTCTTCAATAGTTATCATTAAGCTCACATCCCTACCACGCTTTATCAAAAGAGTTGATAGACCAAATTTCCCGATAATTATTGGTCAAGGCATGTATTGTGTTATACTCTGTTCAATCAGTGTTGAATTCTGTCAAATAAGGCTGTTTTCCCAGATACAGTGGGATTGAATCTGCCAAGCCTTCTTCATTTATGTTTGTATTGAAACTCTGTGGCCTTATTCTAGCAAAAGATGATATATTTCACTCACGTGAAATGTTTTCATTTGTCTTATTTTAGTCGAAATCAAACAATTTAACCTAATTTAGAGGAGCTTTAGACAGGAAAGGGTTAATGAAAATCAGTCATAGAAACAACAATGTCTTAGAAAATTCGTATTCTTTCCACTGTCGCTTTCATTGGATAAATATCCATCAACATATTATTTGTTTATTTGTTTTGTTATCATTTGTCTGTTTGTGTATTACTATTTGCTTGATTCTCATTTATTATTAGTTATGTGCCAATCTATTATTACTTACTGTTTACCTGTTTATTTATTATTTAACTATACCTATGCATTCATTTGTGTATTTTATTCATTATTTACATTATTATATTTTTTTATTTATTTATTTATTTTTGTTACCTATCATTATTATGATTTTTTCGCATCCGACGTAGATGTGGACCAAAAGGTCTCCTGTTGGCATGCTACGCCTATGTAATCCTTTGTAATAACCTTAAAAAAAATTATGGAAAGTATTTTTGACTATTCTACAAGTCGTTTCAGAAGATGTCACAAGTCGCTTTTTCTAATGTTTGAACATACTGTACTTAACAGTGTCAGCTCGAGGAGAGGGAACGTGGCGTAGGATCTGACAGGTGACAACTTACAAGATTCTTCTTTTCTTGTATACAGGAGTAAAGTCCTCCTCTACCCTCCTACCAATTTCAGAAGGTCTTGGTATTGGAATATTCTCTGACAACACTTGTTCCCGAGAATCAATAAGGACATATCCTGAAACATCATCTATATGTTATTAGGTTTATTTCATTGTTAGCTTTCATATGTATTTGCTAATATGCGGCAACTATAAACGTCTACTGACAGCTGTTATGGCTGCGACCGGCTAGATGTCAGGTGTTTGACTAACATCTCTCTATTTAGGTGGAAAACAGAATTATATATCTGTGACTTCGATCTTACTTGAACTTGATTCAATATAAACTTAATATGAAGTAACTACTAAGTATTATTTACCCTCTTTATGATCCGTGGGTAAAGTTGGGTAGAGAAAATCACTATTGCAACTCCTCAGGTCAAGGTGTGGTCGTAAAAAGATACATACATATACCAAGGCTTTTTCCTCCTTACAAGGGGGGTAGCCAAAAAGAAAAAGGCATAAATTCATTCCCACCCATTCCATCCCTGAATACACTCCACAACCCCTCCACCCTCCCTCTTATCTTAGCACCTCCTGGATGACGGGTCATCCCTGCACCTTGTCCACTGCCCTGGGTCAGAAGCAGTGTCGCAAGACACAGCACATCCACAGCAAGGCCGCTTCATTATATCGGCGACCCCCCCCCCTTTCCGTCCCCCCATGCATAAAAGGAGAAGACGGGGAGAAATCCTGTCTCCACCATCCTGGCTAGCAGATTCATAAGGATTCTCATACGCGTACTATTGATTCTACCTGTCAATACTCAGTTAACTGAATTCGTTTTCTCACATTAAGTCTCCCGACTCTTTTGCTATTTATCTCATATTCTGTGAGGGTGAGAAAGGAAAACTGAATTATCTTACCTTTGTAAAAACAGGAGCCTGTCGAATTCGTATATAAACAAGGTTAACAAATAAGAAATTATTAATCTTCGGCAGTAAGAGGAAGATGAGCGGAATATTTTAGGGAGTTGCTAAATGTGAAGGAGGATAGGGAGTGGAAGGTAGTTGCAGTGGGAAACGCTAAGAAAATGACAGTGATGAATGAGGAAAACGGAGGAGAAATAGAGAAAGATGAGGTGAAAGCAGTTATTAAAATGATGAGAGCAGGTAAGGCACTTGGGTTGGATGGGTGTCGTGCGGAGTGGCTAAAGAGGGGAGGTACAGGGATGGTGGATTGGTTGGTGAGGTTGTTTAATGTTTGTCTAAAAGAGGGTAGAGTGCCGGAGGAAAAGGGGACAAGTGTAAGTGTAGTAGTTTCAGAGGGATCAGTTTGTTGAGTGTAGTTGGGAAGGAGGGTTTTGATTGAGAGGATTAAGAGAGGAACAGAGGGAGTAATTGGTGAGGAACAGTGTGGGTTTAGGACAGGTATGGGTTGCGTGGATCAGATTTTTGTGGTAAGGAAGATATATAAGAAAGGTATAGGAAAAGGTAAGAATGTTTTTTGGGCGCCTTTATGGATTTGGAAAAGGCTTATGACAGGGTAGACAACATAGCATTGTGGTAGATATTGCAGATATATGGGATAGGAGGAAAGCTGTTAAGAGCAGTCAAGAGTTTTTTACGAGAATAGTAGAGCCTGTGTTAGAATTAGAAATGGAGAGATTGAGTGGTTCGAGGTAAAGGTGGGACCTCGCGGGGGATGTGTTATGTCGCCTTAGCTGTTCAATTTATACAAGGATGGGGTGGTGCGAGAGGTAAACGCAGGGGTAATGGGCCGGAGATTGGGGATGATTAAAGAAAATGGAGTAAAAGCGAGACAAACCAGTTGCTGACGACATCGAGCTTGTGGCAGGATCGGGGATGGATTAAGGAAGTTAGTGACAGTTTGGGAAAGTGTGCGGAAGAAGGAAATTGAATATAAATGTGAGTATTAAGGGAGAGAGACTGGAGGAAGTGGATAGCTTTAGATACTTGGGTGCAAATGGATTGTGGCGGGAAAGGGAGGGGTAGAGGTGGAGGTAGAATATAGGTTGAGAGAAGCAAGTCAATTCCTTGGGGGATTAAAAAGTGCAATGAGTAGACATTTGGGAATGGATGCTAAGAAGAGATCGTATGAAGGAGTGATACTACCGACAGAACTGTATAGGGGAAAACATGAAACATAAGAGAGGAGTTTAAATGTAGTTGAGATGAAATGCCTGAGAAGTATGTCAGGGGTTACTAGATTGGATATAGTGAGAAACGGGGAAATAAGGAGGAGAGCGGGGCTGGAAATGGATTGGAAAATAGGGTTGATGAAAGAGTATTGGGATGGTTTGGACACATGGAAAGAATGAGTGAAGAAAGATTAGTAAAAGAGGTATGGAAGGCAGAGGTGGAAGGAGTGAACATGAAGGGGTGACCAAGGATGAAATGAATGGATGGGGTAAAAGGGTAATTGGGAAAGAGAGGAATGTTTGTTGAGGAAGGAAGGAAGAAGATAGAAGATAGGGGTGAGTGGAGAATGGTTGTGTATGGATGAGGCTGTGATGCATGGAAGGGATTGGGTGGGAGATGGGGGGGTGAGGGATTAAATGTGAACGATATTTTGACGCAGCTCAGAGGGATTTCTCCCCGTCTTCTCTTTTTCTGCATGAGGGGACGGAGAAGGGGGGGGGTCCCGATTAATTGAAGCGGCCTTGTTGTGGATGTGCTGTGTCTTGCTACATGGCTTCTGACCTAGGGCAGTGGGTGAGATGCAGGGATGACCCGTCATCCAGTAGGAGCCAAGATAAGAGGGAGGGAATGGGGTGAATGGGAGTGGAGTATTTGGGGATGGAATGGGTGGGAGTGGATTTTATGCCTTTGTTTTTTAGCTACCTCCCATATGCAAGAGACCATAAGGCCTACACTAGGAGACTGCAAGAGACCATAAGACCTACACTAGGCAGCTCCGTATCCATCACCACCTGTCATCCCCATCCATAAAGTTGTCTAATCGTTTCTTAAAACAACTGATAGTTTCAGCGCTTTCTACATGGTTACTAAGTTTATTCCATACGTCAACCACCCTATTAGTAAACCAACTTTTGCCTATTTCCTAAATCTAAATTTGTCCAGTTTATAAGGGGAAAAAAGCCGTTGGTATATGTACGTATGTACAAGTAAAAAAGTCTATTGGATTCTCACAGTATCCTGATGGCAAGGAAACTTTAGCTTTCCTATGTAAACATAAAATTCTATTTATTTCCTTCATACACAAGATGATATAGGAAAACAAAGCTAATTCACCTTTATAAAGACGAAAGTCTCTACTAAGTCCTTACATGAACAAGAATAAAAATTAAGTTAATTTACCTTTTGTAATTACCATCGAGCCCTTACATAGACAAAATTAGAAAAAAATCCTTTACGAAAAAAAAAATCTGTTTCCTTCCTACGCAAGATGAAAAAGAAAGAAAAGAATGATTTGTTCTAATAAAGACATGGTTCTTTGTAAAAAAAAAAAAAATCTCCATGTATAAGGCGAAAAAAAAAAATATTCCTTTGTAATTACGAAATTCTCTGTTGATTTTTTCTTTCTTTTTTTCTTTTTTATGCACCGCGTACAGCCAAGACCTGGGAGTGAGGTGATTCACTTTCCACCAAAATCAGCACTAGCTCTGAATCACCAAAATCAGCACGAGTTCTGAATCCCACGAAACAAAGGAATACTCGAGTTCTGAATCACACGAAACAGAATGATACACAGACATGCCTTGGAGCAACACGAATATAAAACAAAAGAGGAATAAAGTTGAGGGAAGAAAAAGAGAAAGAGAGAAGATGAAGGAATTAGAATATGTATAGAAAAGAGAGAAAGAAAGAGGATAGAGAGAGACAATTTGAAATGAGGGAATGGAATGAATACATTAGTAAGTTTGAGAGAGAAGAGAGGCGTGGAGAGAGATGAAGGAAATATATTTGGAAAAGAGAAAACGAGAGAGACAATTGAAAACAAGGAAAAGGAATGAATATATTAATATATGTGAGATAGAAGAGAGGGGCATGAAGAGAGAGGAAAGAGAAGGAAATATGATATGTTTAAAAAAGAGAGAATGAGAGAAAAAGAAAGAAAAGAGAATGAGATAATTGAAAAAGAGAGAAAGGAATGGATATGGTAGTTTGAGAGAGAAGAGAGGCATAGAGAGAAGAAAGAGAAGGAAATAGAATATGTTTAGAAAAGATAGAATAAGAGAACATGAGTACATCAGAATGAAGGAGACTGCAAGAGTCCATGAGGCGTACACTAGGCTGTTCCATGTCATCCAGTAGGAGCCAAGAGAAAGAGAGAACATGAGTACATAAGAATGAAGGAGACTGCAAGAGACCATAAGGCTTATACTAGGCAGTTCCATGTCCATTACCACCTGTCATCCCCATTCATAAAGCTGTCTAACCGTTTCTTAAAACAACCGATAGTTTCAGTACTCACTATATGGTTACTAAGTCTATTCCATTCGTTGACCACCCTATTAGTAAACCAATTCCTTCCTATTTCCTTCTTGAATCTAAATTTGTCCAATTCAAACCCATTACTGCGAGAGAAAAAGAAAGAGGAGAGAAAGAGATAAATGTTTATGAGAGAAATGAATTAATACATTCGTAAGTGTGAAAGAGAGGAGAAGGTTTAAGAGAAAAGATGAAGGAAATAAAATATATTTAGAAAAGAGCAAGAGAGAGAGAGGTAGGGTGGAAAGAGACAATTAAAAATGAAGGAAAAGAGTGAACACATTAGTATCAGAGAGAGAGAAGAGAGGAGCTTGGAAAGAGTAAAGAGAAAAACATGTAAAGAGAGGAGAGAAGAGAGTTTTGGAAGAGAGAGCAGGGAAGTTCATGTAACATAGCACTTAAACAAAGAAAAAAATCAACATAATTGCAACAATAGAAGCCGCAAGAGATCCTCTAAGAAAATTTTAAGTTGATGATTCATCTTTGCCGTGACCACTGTTCTTGTGTATTCGCGTGATCGTGACCTAGAAGCCCATAAACTAGACTAAGGATCACAAAGCTGACCCTTGTTTATAGTCCTCTTTTATTGGGTCGACTAAAGATTGCAAACACAAGGCCTATCCATACTTGTTCTGTTTTATTCTGTTTGTCTTATTTTGGTTTACGTTATCATTTTATTTTCATTCATT
>NC_134811.1:3932078-3934578 GCF_046742065.1 Oratosquilla oratoria
CTGCCCGAGTCCGGACCATTGCTCGAGGTTCGAGCAGTTGTCCTTATATATTCAAGAGTAATGTGACAGACCCGAACACTGGGGGAGGGGGGGGCTGTCGCCTCCGGGAGCCCACACATGAAATTAGAGTTTAAAGAGGAGAAAATCGTTCGTGGTTTTGGGAGCTGAGTTTTGCTGAAACCGTCCCGTTATGTAAAAGCGGTAAGGGTCACTCCACTCCGAGTGTAAACAAGCGTTGGGGGGATTAAAGTCTCGCTAGGAGTGGGAAAGAAAGGAGGGTAAGATTAAAAAAAAAAAAAAAAAAAAAAAAAAAAAAAAACACGGTGGGAGAGCATGTGATGGAAAATTTATTATCACTTAGATAAAGGTGAGAAAATTACGCCAGGAGACGCTGAGTAGCTGCGGCCGATACCGTCACCTTTGTCCTATCCACTTGGACTGCTGGGGGAGGTAACAGTCACTACTGGGAATTCGAGAGGAGTGCGGGATTCGAACCCACAACTAAGCGAATACGAGCCCAGCACGCTTCCCATTACGCCACCAGCGTGAAAAACACAATAAGGCGAATGAAAGAATTTTGAAATATCTTACGGTGGTATTCTTAAAAATATATATATTTCCTTATTTTTTTATGAATGGTAAGAATGGAAAGACACGATTGAGAACAAGAGACTTTATTCCTGACCGGTTTCGCCTTTGAGGCTTCTTCAGAGGTAATATTTACAGAGAATGAATGCATAGGTATTTGTAGGGCAGTTGCTGTGATTTATGAGGGACGCGGGGTGGGATTCATATATGTATATATTTCCTTATATAAATGTTATATAAATCCTTGTCAGGGAAAGATTTATATAAGGATTTTTTCTTCTTTTTTTTCTTTTTCTTTTTTTAAGAATATCACCGTAAGATTCTTACGGTGGTATTCTTAAAAAATGTCCTTATGTAAATCTTTCCTTTCCAAGGATTTGTATAAGATTTATATAAGGAAAGATTATTTCTAAGAACACCACCGTAAGATTCTTACGGTCGTATTCTTTTTAAAAAAGAATTCTTTCCTTATATAAATCCTTCTCTTCTAAGGATTTATATAAGATCTATATAAGGAAAGATTTTTTTTTTAAGAATACCACCGTTAATTTTCTTACCACCTCTGTCGATTTAGGAAATTTATTCTGAATGCCTTTATGTGATTTTATTTAGCTGAGGGAATATTTCGTCAGTGAAAGGATTAAAAGAGTTATTTGAATCTGTAGACAGGATTTACGCATCATTGACAAGTAATTCTATTCTCGTAAGACAAATACTTCGTTGTATGGATATCAAGGTATTTTATTGCTATCTTATTAATTTTATTAATACAGATATCAAGGAATTTTAAAGAAATATATTTGATAAAGCAAATATTATATGTGGAAATACAGGTCCTAACAAATTAGGGTAAGGACTGCCAATGCTTTGAAAGTTTTGTAATTTGAATTGAAAAGTAAAATCAGAAAATATACACACATCTTTTTGAACAGGTGTTTATGAATTCTTTGTTTGTTTGTTTGTTTGTTTGTTTGTTTGTTTGTTTGTTTTTCTTCTCGACCAGAGATAAATCTTTGAAAGAAATAATATCCTTGTGAGTTTGTATCGCTTTAGATAGGAATTTATCATTCAATAATAGTGCATAATACAAAACTAATCATTATATTCAAAAGGTTTCCTGTCTAATTTGGGCAAGAGCTTGGATCTGTATATTCAGTACAATACGTATCAATATCACTTTGTTTTCTGGAAAGGGAATTTTTCCTTATCAAAGTGAAACGTATGATAATGTCGTTATTCATTTAAGTTCCTTTCACCCTGTAAATGTTTCTTTGTCCTAAAGATATTCAGTTTCTTCGTTAATGCGACATTTTTATGTTATTTTGCGCTTATTGCCATGTTCACGTCGTTATTTTTTTTTCTTCGATTTTTGAAAATTTTCAATGATTTCCGTGTGACAGTTGTTTCGATTTTGAAAAACAAAATCAAATAAGTTCCGTGTGAGAGTAATATAACCTTCTGATGATGAAATTAGCTGGATTATTTCTTCTGATTCTGTGCATCTTTGATGTAGATATTGTTATATCACCCACGTGGCAGTGTTGAATTTGATGATGGTAAAAGTAATAAGAGTATATTCCTTGGATACAGACTCATTTTGATTTTATTGGTTTATTCAGTATTGATTACATAAACATTATATAGCCTCATTTACGGCTCATATATCAAATTCTCCAAATTTCTGACCGGGATCTTTTCAACGGCCTTTTCGTGGATAAACTAATTTTGATTTTATTGGTTTGTGTAGGGCTTCATCACTTCAGTATTAATTACATAAATCTTATATAGCCTCATTTATGGCTCATCTATTAAATTCTCCAAAATTCTGACCGGGATCTATTCAACGGCCATTTCGTGACTTCATCACTTCAGTATTAATTACATAAATCTTATATAGCCTCATTTATGGCTC
>NC_134811.1:3942078-3952078 GCF_046742065.1 Oratosquilla oratoria
TATATATATATATATATTCTATTTCTGTCTGAAAGTGATTTTAATCTGCCCAAGTTATGATTGATTTTTTTTTTTTTTTTAAAGGACAAATTCACATGGGCCAATGAGGTGGCCATGAGTTCTTTGATGATAACGACAGACCTCATCTCTATTGAAGACTAAATTGTCTAAATACGAGTATACATATATATATATATATATATATATATATATATATATATATATATATATATGTGTGTGTGTGTGTGTGTGTGTGTGTGTGTGTGTGTGTGTGTGTGTGTGTGTGTGTGTGTGCGTGTGTGTGTGCGTGTGTGTGTGTGTGTGTGTGTGTGTGTGTGTGTGTGTGCGCGCGCGCGCGCGTGAGTATGCGCCTATATGTATACGAACGTCTATATTTACGAAAACTTTGAAAAATATACGCGTGTTTATACATCACTGCAGGGGCCTTTAATTACGGCCTTAATTATTTCTGTCTATATACGTAGGGTACAGCCTATGATAGGGTCAGCAAGTACCCTTCTGGTGAGGACTTTATTAACTTTTATGTTTGTCATTCTATTAGTTGGAGAAGTTGCTTTGAAACCTCAAGAGGAACCTTCTCGGCCAAGTTGAGTGGATGTCGTTCCTCGAGAGAGGAAGGAGAGTCTTGATCGAAGGACAGATGTCTCAAGACTTCCTGATACCTGTGGACTCGTTAGTAATCCCTCTTTCGAAAAATTCGGGATAATTAAATAGAGGTCTTCAAATGGGTCAAGGGCTTTAACAGCGTGATGAAGGCAAGGTTATCATACTAAGACAACAAGTTAGGCCTCATAGTAAGGGGTTAGTGAATGTAATAGACTTAGTAACCATATAGTGAGTGCTGAAACTATTGGTTGTTGTAAGATTGGATAAGATAAATTTAGGGATGGGGATAATACGTGGTAACGGATATAAAACTGATTAGTGTAGGCCTTATGGTCTCTTGCAGTCTCCTCCATTCATATGTTCTTCTCTCGGAGGGGGAAGAGGAGAGTTTTCGTATATTAAGGATGCATATGTATGACTTTAATAGTGAAGAACCGTATCATCAAAACCTATCACTCACACTGGTGATAGTTCTATTTTCTAATGATAAAATACGTTCAGAAAGGTAAATGAGTTTAATACGTCCCTAAGATGAACTCCTTTTTATACACTTTGTTTTAGTTATCATCTGGTGGTTAAATACATCCTAGGAGCTGACTCAGAATACAATGTCGCCTCTGTTGATCTAAAACCTTTTCTATCTCCGGGCTATGTTTCTCAGCTGAATGAAATTGTCTAACGCTAACCCCGTTAATCAAAATAAAATCTGTGAAATACGACATCGTAACATGACATCGTAGTATATCGTAACGTAACAGGACGCGTTGTAACACATAGAACATATGATCTAGTAGAACAAAAAAAATTGACAAATAAAGTGACTCATGTGAACATTAACTTAGTTAATGTTAATAAGATAACTTCTAAGTACAGTGAACACGTTCTTTCATTCAGTTTGTCATTGTATCATCTTATTCATAACCGTTGTACAATCTATCTAGACTAGCCCCATCCTTGCCATACGCCACTTCCTTGTATTACACCTACAGCCAAGCTATTATACTCAGCTCTATGTCATCTCTCAATAGCAAAAGTCTCAATAAACATATGATAGGTTTCAAAACTAAATATGAGCACAGCAAAGAACACATGTAAATAAGGGAAACTGTAATGTTATAATGTTATAACTGTAATGTCCCCGTCCCCTTTTCTGCACTCCTCACAACCTCATTTATACCTGTACTCTATCCTCTTGTAACCATTCTGCTGAAGAGGATTACAGATAGTAGTCGAAATATACGGATCTCCTGTACTTCCGATATTATTTCTCCGATAATGGGTTTAAAGCGTACATGTAAATAAAGTCGCAGAATGACGTAATTAAAGTAGAATGAGATTTAGTAAGATGAGAAATGCGGGAGTGATACAAAGGGATCTTGAAACTGACTCGGAAGAAAACGGCCGTCGATGTGGAGACGGACGCGGGATGCGGAGATGAAGTGCAGAATGAGGTGCTGCTCCGTGGGGTTGGCAGAACGCCGTGATATATTTTTTTCTCCATAAATGTTGCAACAGAAAACTTTTATAAGAGCTTGATGAATCGCCCGCGGATCCCCTGACTCCCACGCCCATGCCCACCCACCCACCTTCCCCTCCTCCCACCCACCCTCTTTTACCCCCTAATCCCTCTTCTTCTCCCCGAACTCACCCACTCCCTCCTCCCACTCCCTCGTGGTCTCTTACCGCGCCGCTGTAAGAAGCCGTTAATTCAAACTCCCACACATACTCCCACCTCTCTTCCTCCCTTCCTATTACCTTTTCTTTTTCACCTAACCTTCCTCCTTTATCGCCATCTCCAGACTTTAAACACACACACGCACGCACACACACACACACACACACACACACACACACACACACACACACATATATATATGTATTTAATTTCATGCCACGGACTGTTTGTAATCCTATTGAAAAAACAATAAAATGGAATCGACTGCGCTTATGATATCAAATACGTTATTTTATCTTAAACAAACATGTAATATACTAAAAGGTTTTCCCCCTTTTAAGGGGGTGTCCAATAATAATAATAATAATAATAATAATAATAATAATAATAATAATAATAATAATAATAATAATAATCATAGTAATAATGATAATAATAGTAATAATAATAATAATAATGATAATAATAAATGAATAAATAAATAAATGAAAATAAAAACAAATTAATAAATAAACAAATAATTAAAAATGAAATAATAAGTAAATAAAAGAATATATGCATAAGATAAGATCCTTGGCTAGCTTGACTGATAGTACAATGCCTGTTTCATCCAGTTCCTCCAGTTTCTTTAGTCGCGTTTATCATCACGACTACGTCACCTTCACTACTGCCAATTGTCAAGCGTTTCAGTCATTGTCCTATATGAATTAAATTCCTGACCTCCACGATGTCAAATCCCCGTGGCGATCAAGCATGAATGTTGTATTAAGGATTCTGCAAACAAAACATCAGAAAGCTGCCCCTTGGCGCCCTCCATACCTTTATCCTCTCACGATTTTGTCTATCATCAGTGGACAATTGACCACACAACTTAATTCTTCCCCTCTTGCATTTGTTCATCGGTGGGGAACAAATGTCCTACTGCGCAAAGACAATTGTCCCCTCTCCTCCCATTCCCTAGGCTTCAGTAACCTTCCCCCGCTCCTCCAGTCTCTTTTTAATTATTCTCAGATATGTGTATCATGACAATGTACTTGCTAAAGCTGCATCAAATGGAACGTTGTAATAATAAAGGCTGCTACTCCCTCACAAGGAGTTTTTTTTTTTTTAATAGACTTTCTTGTAACCACGTGGATATCACTGTGTGTTGGGGTAAGGTCAGCTCAGGTCAGTACAAATCAGGTAAGGTCATTCAGGACTGAACTATACCTGTGTTAACACATAGATACATTTCAGGAAATGTCACAGTAAAAATACCTTAGGCTACTTGTAATTTCGGATCGTGAAGAACAGCCGATTTTGATATATCATGAATATAATGTACCGAACTACATGCTCTACATATGTCACATAATCTCACACCTCAAACTCTTTCTTCGCTCACAGACAAACCCAAGGAAGGCTTGAGGAACCTCGGCTACCCTGAGGGCATTTTTTAGTTCTTAGAATGACCACGACCTACTGCTCCTCGAAGTCGTGGTCTTCAAGTTGTACTTGAGCTACAAGAGTGTTCTTTCGTCTTCCCCTTCTTTCCCTTGTCCTTCCAGTGCCTTCTCCTCTCACTCCATTGCCATCTTTCATTTTTTTTTTTTTTTATCTATCTCCTTTACCTCCTTCTCCACCCCCTCTCCTCCCCTCTCCCCCCTCTCTTCCCACCTCTTCACCTCTCTTCTCACTCCTCTACTCTTCTCTTCTCTTCTCTCTTCTTCTCTCCTCTCTTCACATTTTCTCCCCTCTCCTCTCCTCTCGTTTCTTCTATTCCCTTCTTCTTCCTTCTCACCTCTCCTCCTTTCTTCTACTCTCCCTTCTTCCCCCCTCTCTTTCCTTCTCTTTCCTTCTCTTCTCTTCTCCATTCTGTTCCCCTCCTCTCTCCTATCCTATCTTTCTTTCTCTCCCCTTCTCCTCTTTTCTCCTCCCCTCCTCTCCCCTTCCTTCCTCTCTCTCACCCTTTCCCCCCTCTCTTCCCTTTTCCACTCTCCTACTCCTCCTCTCTTCTCCTCTCCCCTCTTTCCCTCTTTCCCCCATGTTCCCCTCTCTCTCTCCCCTCTCTTTTAACTTTCACTCTTTTTCTCTTTCCTCCTATATCCCTTTACATCCATTTACACTGCATCATTTCCCCTTCTCTATTTTTTAATTCTCTCTCTTTATCTTCCTCTCTTACTTTCCGTATCCCTCTTCTTCTCTCTTTATACCTCTCATTTCATTCCTCTTCCCAGCATCATTTCTCCCTCTCTACTTTTTAATTCTCTCTTTTTATCTTTCTCTCTTTCTTTCCGTATCCCTCTTTTTCTCTTTCTACCTCTCTTTCCATTCCTCTTCCCAGCATCATTTCTCCCTCTCTATTTTTTAATTCTCTCTTTTTATCTTCCTCTCTTTCTTTCTGTATCCCTCTTTTTTTCTTTTTATACCTCTCATTTCATTCCTCTTCTCATCATTCCCTTCTCTTCGTATTGTTTCGTTCCTTCATTCCCTGGTCTCCGCTTCTTTCTTGTCTCCACCTTTCGCTCCATCTCCTCCTTCTACCTTTCTCCTCCTTCCTTCTCCCTTGTTCCTTTTCACTTCATATTCTTTTATTTTATCCCTTTTCCATTTTTATTTTCGTCTCTCTCTCTCCATTCTTTCTCATCCCAATTTTTTTTCTATTTTTTCTTTTCATTCGTAATTCTTTATTTCCTCTTGTTGTTCTTTTTTAATCTATTTTCCTTCTCAATCTTTCACCTCCCACTCTAGTACTCTTCCCCTTCCCTTTTCTTTCCTTTCTTATTCTTTCCTTTATTTTCCTTTCCCTCATCTATTTCCCTTTATTCTCTTCTTGCTCTTCCTTTCTCTTTCCCATTCTTCTTTTACCTTTCCTCTTCTTTCCCTTACCTTTTCTTTTCTTCTCTTCCGCTCTCTTTCCTTCTGTTCCGTTCCCTTCCTTTCCTTCTGTTTCCTTTCCTTTCTGTTTATCTCCTTTCCCTTACCTTTCCCTTGCCTTCTCTTTTGTTCCCTTCCCTTTCCTTCCTCTCCCTATCTCTTCTTTCCTCTCATTTTCTTTCTTTTTCTTACCTTCTATTCTCTTCTCTTTACCTTTACTTCCTTTTCCCTTTCTCTTCCTTCCCTTCCCTTCTCTTCCCTTCCCTTCCCTTTCCTTTCCTTCCCTTCTCTTCCCTTCTCTTCTCTTCCCTTCCCTTCCCTTCCCTTTCCTTTCCTTCCCTTCTCTTCCCTTATATTCCCTTCCCTTCCCTTCCCTTCCCTTTCCTTCTCTTTCCTTCCCTTCTATTACCTTTCCTTCCTCGCCTTTCCATTCTCTTCCCTTCCCTTCCCTTCCCTTCCTTGTCCTTCTCTTCCCTTCCCTTCCTTTCCCTGTCCTTCCCTTTCCTTCCCTTCTATTACCTTCCCTTCCTCTCCTTTCCATTCTCTTCCCTTCCCTTTCTTCCTTTCTTTCCCTTTCCTTTTCCTTCCTTTTCATTTTTTTCCTTTTCCATTCCTTTCTTCTTTATTTTTTTTTTTTTCTTTCCTTCCCTTCCTTCTTCTCTTTCTTCTTTCTTTTCTTTCTTTCTTTCCTTCCCTTCCCTTCCATTACCTTCTCTTCCTTTCCTTTCTCTTCCCTTCCATTACCTTCCCTTTCTTCCCTGCTCTTCTCTTCCCTTCCATTACCTTCCCATCCTTTCCTTCCCCTTCCCTTCCTTTCCCTTCTCTTCTCTTTGCCTTACTTCCCCTCTGATTCCTTCCCTTCCTTTCACTTCCCTTCCTTTCGCTTATTTTCCTTTCATTTCTTTTCCTTTCCTTTCCTTTCCTTTTCCTTTATATCCATTTCCTCTTCTTATTTCACATCTTCTCAATATTTACCTGCATCATTCAGTTTCTCTCTCTCTCTCTCTCTCTCTCTCTCTCTCTCTCTCTCTCTCTCTCTCTCTCTCCTTCATATTTGTGTTTACTCTATACCTCGCCTCTTTCCTTTTCAATCCCCGTTCTTCTTTTCTCCCATTCCATCCCTCTTTCTTTTTTTTTCTTCTTCCTTCCTCCCTTCCTTCCCTTCTTACTTCCTTTCTTGCTTCTTTTCTTCCTTCCTCTCTTCCTTTCTTTCCCCCCCTTCATTCCTTCTCTCCTCTTAAGTCCTTCTTCCTTCTCGTCTTTCCTTACTTCCTTTTCCCCTTTTTCCCTTCGCTCCCTCCTCCTTTCCTTCCTTCTTCCTTTCCTTCCTTCCTTCCTTCTTTCTTTCTTTTTTCCTCATCTCTTCCTTTCTTCCCCCCCTTCTTCCTTCCTTCTTCTTCTTCCTCCTCTTTCCTTCCTTCCTTTCCTTCTCTCCTACCTTCCTTCTTCCTTCCTTCTTCCTTCTTCTTCTTTCTTTTTCCTTCCTTCCTTTCTTCTTCCTCTCTTCCTTCCCTCCTTCTTTCCTTCTTCCTCTCCTCCTTCTTCTATTCTTCTTCTTCTTCCTTTCTCTCCTTTCCTCCTCTCTTCCTTCCCTCCTTTCTTTCCTTCCTACCGTCCTTCCTTCCTCCTCTCTTCCTTCCTTCCTTTCTTCCTTTCTTCCTTTCCTCTCCCCCTCCTTCTTTCCTTCCTTCCTTCCTTCCTTCTTTTCTTCCTATCCTCTCCCCCTCCTTCTTTCCTTCCTTTCTCCCGTCCTTCCTTCCTTCCTTCCTTCCTTCCTTCCTTTCTTCCGTTCCTACCCTCCTTCTTTCCTCCCATCCATCCTTCCTTCCTTCCTTTCTTCCCTTCCTACCCTCCTACCTTCCTTCCTTCCTTCCATCCTTCCTTCCTTTCCTCCGTCCTTCCTTCTCCCCCTCCTTCTTTACCCACCCCCACCCACCCTCAAGTGTATTTGTTGAAACAGCTTTTTCTCGTATAGCGTATTTGCCAAACTGCTTTTTCTTGAGACAGGTATTTGTATAGCAAACATGTTCATTCTAAGAAGAACTACGTATACAGGCCCGCTTCACCTCACAAAAGCTAAAACTTATCAGGGGCATAAATTATCACTTAATTTACCCTCTTTCGTCTTTTCACTGTCTTCCTAGTCAGAGATGGAATCATAGAGAGTGAACATAGAACATGAATTGGGGGAGGATGCAAGAGACTATAGGGCCTACACAAGGCAGTCACAGTCTTCCGAATCAGAGATGGAATCATAGAGAGAGAACATAGAACATGAATTGGGGGAGGATGCAAGAGACTATAGGGCCTACACAAGGTAGTCACAGTCTTCATAGTCAGAGATGGAATCATAGAGAGTGAACATAGGACATTGGGGGAGGATGCAAGAGACCATAGGGTCTACACAAGGCAGTCACAGTCTTCCTAGTCAGAGATGGAATCATAGAGAACATAGAACATAAATTGGGGGAGAATGCAAGAGACCATAGGGTCCACACAAGACAGTTCCATTTCCATTACCACCTATCTACTCTGCCCATAAAGTTATCTAATCTTTTCTTAAAACAACCCATTGTTTCAACACTCACTACATAGTTACTAAGTCTATTCCATTCATTAACTACTCTGTTGATTAACTAATTCTTGCCTGTTTCTTTCTAAAACATATATATATTTTTAATCTAAATACAATACTACGAGTCCTGCCCTACTGTCTTAATATGATAGCCTTGCCTGCATCACCCTTGTTAAAGCCCTTGACCCATTTGAATACTCGAAGTCAGAGTAAGAGTTCGATCTCACGAAGACTTCGAGTAGTCGAAGTCAGAGTAAGAGTTCGATCTCACGAAGACTTCGAGTAGTCGAAGTCAGAGTAAGAGTTCGATCTCACGAAGACTTCGAGTAGTCGAAGTCAGAGTAAGAGTTCGATCTCACGAAGACTTCGAGTAGTCGAAGTCGGAGTAAGAAATCGATCTCACGAAGACTTCGAGTAGTCGAAGTCAAAGTAAGAGTTCGATCTCACGAAGACTTCGAGTAGTCGAAGTCAGAGTAAGAGTTCGATCTCACGAAGACTTCGAGTTGTCGAAGTCAGAGTAAGAGTTCGATCTCACGAAGACTTTGAGTAGTCGAAGTCAGATTAAGAGTTTGATCTCACGAAGACTTCGAGTAGTCGAAGTCAGAGTAAGAGTTCGATCTCACGAAGACTTCGAGTAGTCGAAGTCAGAGTAAGAGTTCGATCTCACGAAGACTTCGAGTAGTCGAAGTCAAAGTAAGAGTTCGAAGTCAGAGGAAGAGTCTTCTTAATTTTCTCTTCTTTTCCTCCACTTCGTTGTAACCATGTTTCCTTCTCCTTTTTCCAGGTTCTCGTTCTCACCTTCCCGCTTCCTAAGATGTTCCTCATCTTCTTCTTACTATTATTAGTATCGTTATTGTTATCGTTATCTTCGAAGTTATCTCTGATCTCTTCAGTACCTAAAGGGAGTTCGAATGGATTGTCACAACTGAGGTAGTGTTATCTTCATCTTCTAAACTTCTACAACTCAGGATTTTCTCTAAACTGAATAGATTCTTCTGGTGTTACAAAGAACGAGTTCCTTTATGCGTATCATATCCATTCCAGGAAGCTCGATAGACGAGTGGTCTACAGCGTCGTTACTTGTGGTGGAGGTCGAGGGGATGGCGGCTCGAACCCTGCCACCGGCGAAGTTGAACGAAGGACATGGTTCATTTAATTCCACGTTACAGAGTCTTCTGTATGGGACAATTTTCAAGACTCCCGATAGGGGGAGTTTGGGACGTAAACCACATTATCATCATCATCATCATCATCATCATCATCATCATCATCATCATCATCATCATCATCATCATCATCATCAACATCATTATCATTATCATCAACATCAAAATCAACATCCAATTCAACATCAACATCAAAATCAACATCCAATTCAACATCATCAACATCAAAATCAACATCGACATTGACACCTACATCAACATCAATATCAACATCAGCATCAATATCAACATCAAAATCAACATCCAATTCAACATCAACATCAAAATCAACATCGACATTGACACATCAATATCAATATCAACATCAATATAACATCATCATCTTTATGAACATCAACATCAACATCAACATCAACATCAATGTCAACATCAGCATCAACATCAACATTGACATTAGCATGGACAACATCATCAGCATCATCATCAACATCAACATCAACATCAACTTCAACATCAACGACAACACCAAAAGCTAACACGCTCGACGAGAACAACTTTTTCCAATGTCATTTCCTGCCTTTATTCATGCCAATACTTGTCATAATTATGTGATGATTACGTCATTATCATCGCTAACATCTTCATTATTCTCCGTACTGCTCCTCCCTTTCTCATTATCCCATTATCTCTATTATTTTTATGCGCGAAATTCGTCGTCAGTTTTCTTCGTTTTCTTCATCTCTTATATTATTTTCTTATTTTCTCTTTTTCTTCTCCATCTTTTGTTTTGTCGATATTTTTTTTTTTTTTTTTTTTTTTTTTTTTTTTTTAGCGTCCCTTCCTCCTCCCGTTTTCTTCTTTGGTTCTTCCTCTATGTTTACTATTTTTCTTCTCTCGTATTCTTCTTCTCCTTTACATGCTTTTCTTCGACCCTTCCTATTTCTTTTCTCATTCATGCACTTTTTCTTTGATTTTACTCTTCCATTCTTCGCTTTCTCACTTTTCTTTCCTTTTCTTTTTTTGTTGTTTTTTACAATTCTTTTACGTTTATCTTCTTTTTTCATCTCTTTTACTTCACCATTTTTTATTTTTTCCACTTCT
>NC_134811.1:3954578-3957078 GCF_046742065.1 Oratosquilla oratoria
AAAAAAAGATGCGGAACATTTGTTTTTGGCATATTTGTTTTTTCATAGATTCAAAACTGTTCCTGGAAGCTCGCTGGCCGAGCGGGTTTGGGCGTTGTTACTTGCGGCGAAGGTCGAGGGAATGGCGGTTCGAACCCTGCCACCGGCGAAATTGGACAAAATACATGGTTCATTAAGTTCTACGCTACAAAGACCTCTGTGAGGGGTACCGTCCTAGCCTTCCAATAGGGGAGGGGGGTTGTGACGTTAAACCATATCATCATGAAAACGGTTTCAACATCAAACTGTTCACAAGTGCTTTCGTTTTATATATATATATTTATATATATATACATATATATATATATATATATATATATATATATTAATTTCAGAGCTGGGCGCGTTCCTCGGTGCGTTACTCGGTGTCCTGACTGCCATGACTTTGCTCAGGACACCGAGGAACGCACCTAGGAACGCGCCCAACTCTGTTTTTTTTTCTGGGTATGAAAGTGGCTGTTGCCGACAAGTCTATCGAAATAAACACCACGCGTCAGGACGGAGCCTTTATTGTATTTGTACGACATTTTGCTTCTTGCAGCTTTTTCGAGTACATGACTTCTTATTTAATCTCAGTCATGTGTATTACGACTATGTACTTGATAAAGGCTGTAACAAGGAAAAAGTCGTACTAATAAAGACTCCATCCTAAAATCGTGTTATTTCGATATCCTTTTTTCTGCCTAGCACCAAATGATTTCGCTCAACCTGAGCTCCAAATCTTTGTTCCTCAAGAAGTTAACCCTTTCAACTCAGGTGATTACTTCCATGAGTGTGAATGAATGGATTTGACAGATGAGAGTGTGGGTGGGGGAAGAACAAGCGAAAATGGTCTGGAACTTCTTTATTGCATGTACGTTTCGACCGACTCGGTCTTCTTCAGTAAGCTGAAGAGGACGATTCAGTCGAAACGTATAAGCAATACAGGAGTTCCAGCCCATCTTCGCTAGTCCTTCCTCCACACACACACTCTCATCTCCCGTGAGTATGTTTTAGTTTACTCCAGACGATTTAATTCAGATTTATCAAAGCTTTTGTTTACTTATCAAAGCTTCTTAGCACCAAAGGGTCAAGGAACAGTCTCGATTACTCTGTCACTTCCTCGTGAGGGTCCTAGTATCCTTCGAAGTCGCGTTTTCCCGAACTCACCCTCGAAGTCAGAACCTAATCCTCCAGCCACCTCATAGTTCATCCTCAACCTTCCTACTACTCATCACCTCCTACTCCTCCCTCCTCCCTCACCTGGCACCTCAACCTCGACCCTGCAACCTCTCCTCCTCATTAACCTGACGCCTCCTCCTCATTGCCTCAACACTGCCTCCTCATTATCGTAGTCCTCCTCCTCATTATAAAACTTTCTTTCTCGTTACCCTTGCAATCCACCTCCATTACGTGGGATGGCGGCCACGGAGGAGAGAGGAGGAAGAGAGAGGAGAAGAACCGGAGAATGAGAGGAAAGGACGAGAGAGAGAGAGAGAGAGAGAGAGAGAGAGAGAAGGAGGGGTGCAATTGGAGAAATGATAAAACATACAGACAAGCTACTGAGAATGAGAGGAAAGGACGAGAAAGAGAGAGAGAGAGAGAGAGAGAAAGAGAGAGAGAGAGAGAGAGAGAGAGAGAGAGAGAGAGAGAGAGAGAGAGAGAGAGAAAGAGAGAGAGAGAGAGAGAGGGGGGGGGCAATTGGAGGAATGATAAAATATACAGATAAGCTAAGAAAGACCAAGAAAGAGGAAGGAAAAGGTAAGGAATAGAAAATGCAGCATGGAAAGGAGGAGAACGAGGAGCTAGATTAAGAATGATAGATGAAATGGGGAAGAGAGAAGAGAGAGCAGGAGAGAAGGAAAAGAGGAAGAGAGGAGGAGAAATAGGAATAAAAGCAGGAAAGGAAAGAGGAAGGAAGTAAAGGAGGAGAGGGAGAATAGTGGAGTGAGTAATAAGAAAATAAAAACGAGAAAGTATAAGAACAAGAATGCAGAGGAGGAGGAGAAAGAAGAAGAGGTGGAGGAGTAAGCGGAGAAGAAGGAAGAGGAGGAGGAGGAGGAGAAGAAGAAGGGTCAGGAAGGACAGTGGCAGTAGCAAAAAGAGAAGGAAAAGGAGGAGAATGAAGAAGAGGTGGAAGAGAAAGCGGAAGAGGAGAAGGAGGAGGAGGAGTAAGAGGAGGAGTAAGAGAAGGGTCAGGAAGAGCAGGAGCAGTAGCAAGGGGAGGAGGAGGAAGAGGAGGAGGAGGAGATGAAGGGCCAGGAAGAGCAGGAGTAGTACCAAGAGGAGGAGGAGGAGGAGGAGAAAAAGGAGGCAGAAAAGATGAAGCAACGGATGGGAGATGGAGAGACTGCATCAGAAATGATATTTAGGAATTAGGTAAAGTCCTATTTGTAAACAGATGAGGCTGGGCAGATGAAGGGAGGACGAGAGAGGGAGCGTAGCCAAGGCCTCTGTGATGAGAGTCAAATGAAGCAAAAAC
>NC_134811.1:3962078-3974578 GCF_046742065.1 Oratosquilla oratoria
TGAGAGTGAAGATGAGGAGAAGGAGGAGGAGGGGGAGGAAGAGGAGGAGTTTAGAGTAAGTCTAGTAAGAGTGAAGTTGAGGAAGAGGATAAGAGTAAGAAAGGCGAGGATAAGGGTGAGGATAAATTTGAGGATGAGAGTGAAAAGGAAGGTGAAGATGAGGATGGGAGTTGAGATAAAGAGTAAGATGCTGAGGACGAAGAAGATTGCATTTTATAATTGAGGAGGAGAAAGAAAAGAAGAGAAATGGAAAAAAGAGAGAAAGGGGAGGGAGAGAAAGAGACAAAAATGGAAGAAAGGGAGAAGAAAGAGGCAGACAAAGAAAAGAGAAATATAATCATAAATTGAGATAAAAGAGTAAATAAGAGACGATGTTGGAGAAGCAGAAGTTAAGATGAGAAGAGGAGAGAAGATCATGGAGAATGTGTCGTTGATGTGGTTTTCCAAACCATAATGTTCTTCTTAAAAGAAAAATAGACAAATTATTAACAAAGAGCAAAATAGAGGCGAGAGAGTTGAAGAAGACGTAAATGGTAGAGGGTAAATAAAACAAGAGGAAAGGAATTAAAACATAAAATATAAAGAATAAATGTCAGAATGCAAACGAAAACGAGTGACCGAAGGAGAAGATGTTTCCAGGACGTGAGAAAGAGGAGAAATGTGAAATCAAAGCTCAGAAGAGAACCAAGATGAAAAGAGAAAAGAAGTTAAAGAGAAAACACGACCGGGGAAGAAAGAGCAGCAGCGCTGATGAGCAATAAGGAATGAAAGGAGAAAATTCAAAATTATCTAAATGAGGACAAGATGGACGCAACGAAGCAGATGGTCAGCAGGAACCCCAAGAAGGTCGAGGAGGATGATAAGACAGAGTGGCAGTAAAGACTTCGTTGGAGGAGGAGCATAAGGAGGAAAATGAGGACCAGGAAGACTGTGATGGTGATATTTCTTGTGTTTTGTATGTACATATTTCCAGTTTTGTTTGTTTATTAATATATATATTTATTATTGTATATTTTTGTGAGCATTTTTTTTTCTTTTTTTGTAATCGCAATGCGATTCATGCATGTTTTGTTTTTTTTGCTGTTTTTTCGCGCCAACGCAAGGTTGGCGTGGCGTCAATTTTGTGACGGCCTCTGAAGTGTACGCACGTCTGTCAGTGCTTGATAGATTTACTTTAAAATATTATTCTATTATTATCCGCCACCCTATACAAGAGGAAGAGGAGGAGGACGAGCAGAAGGAGGAGAAGGAGGAAGAGGAAAAGAATGAGGAGTAAGATTAAAATCCGAAAGATAATGAGGAGGGGGAGAAGAAGGAGTAGGAGGAGAACGAGGAGAATAAGGAGGAGGAGAAGGAGGAAGAGGAGAATAATGAGGAGAGGAGGATAAGAATAAGGAGTAAGATAAAAATCCGAAAGGTAATGAGGAGGGGGAGAAGAAGGAGGAGGAGAAAGAGGAAAATAAGGAAGAGGAAAAGAATGAGAAGAGGAGAATAAGGATAATGAGGAGGGGGAGAAAAAGGAGGAGGAGTTTGAGAATAATAGTGAGAATGAAGATGAAAGATATGATGAGAATGTTCATGAGCATGAGCACTAGCATGAACATGAGGATGAGAAAAGGATGAAGGTCATTATGAGGATGAGAATAAGGATAGGAATGAGGAAGGTAATGAAGATGAGAATGATGATGAGAACGAGAATAATGATGAGAATGAGTATAATGATGAGAATGAGTATAATGATGAGAATGAGTATGAGTGAGGAAAATAATGAAGATAAGAATAATGATGAGAATGAGAATAATTATGAGAATGAGTATGAGAATGAAGAAAATAATGAAGATGAGAATAATGATGAGATTGAGTATGAGAATGAGGAAAATAATGAAGATGAGAATAATGATGAGAATGAGAATAATGATGAGAATGAGGAAAATAATGAAGATGAGAATAATGATGAGAATGAGTTTGAGAATGAGGAAAATAAAGAAGGTGAGAATAATGATGAGAATGAGTTTGAGAATGAGGAAAATAATGAAGATGAGAATAGTGATGAGAATGGAAATGAGAATGAGAAGAATGAGGATTCGACTGAGAGTAAAAACAGTGATGAGGATGAGAATGATTCTGAGAATAAAGATGAGAATGCACATAATAATGAGGATAAACGTAAACGGAAGGACGAAGACAGGAATGAAGCAAACACAGAAGAGGAAAGAAAAAAAGAGAAGAAAAGGAGGAAGGAAAGGAAAGAGAATGTCAGAAGTAATAAGGAAGCTGCCATTACGAAGCAGAATAGTTCATAAGTGAAGGACAAACTGGAGGAGAAGGAAGAGGAATATAAGGAGGAAGAGGAAGAAGAGGAGGAAGAGAAGCAACAGTAGAGGAAGGGATAGAGGGATCAGAAGGAGAAGAGGAGAAGGAGGAGGAAGACAAGAAGAAAGAGTAAGAGAGGTTGAGAAGAAAGAGATAGAAAAAAAGGTAGAGAAGTGTTAGGAAGAGAAGAAGAAGAAGAAGAAGAAGAAGAAGAAGAAGAAGAAGAAGAAGAAGAAGGGGAGGAGAAGAGGAAGAAGAAGAAGGAGAAGAAGAAGAAGAAGAAGAAGAAGAAGAAGAAGAAGAAGAAGAAGAAGAAGAAAAATACACTTTCATAAGGAAAAAAAAATCTCAAGAATTAGGAAGAAGAAGAGGGAGAGGAGGAAGAGGAGGAGGAGAAGGAGGAGGGGGAAATTGAGAAGGAGGAGGAGGGAAAGGTGGAGGAAGAAGGGCTTCACAGGGGCTCATAGGAAGAAAAGTCCTCGACAGGTAGAAGAGAGATGACGTCACGGAGGAAGAAGACGACGCGGAGGCTCCTCTGGGGCGGCAATAGGCGTCGCTTTGGGAGGAAGAGGTGGATGAGGCTCCGTTGGAAAGATGTGGACAACGCTGAAAGAAAATGGCGCCGTTTGCAGGGAGTTGAAGACCAAATAGAATGACAAAGGCTATACATTTGAGCAAGAAAGAGGATGAGGAGAATAAGGAGAAAGAGGAAGAGGAGAAGGAGAAGAACGAGGAAGAGGAGAAGGAGAAGAATGAGGAAGAAGAGGTAGAGGAGGAGGAGAAAGAGAAAGAAGAGGAGAAGGAGGAGAAGGAGGAGAAAGAAGATGAAGAGGAGAGGGAGAAAGAGGAAGAGGAGGAGGAGAAAGAGGAAGAGTAGAAGGAGGAGAAAGAAGAAGAATAGGAAGAGGAGGAGGAGGAGAAAGAGGAAGAGGAGAAGGAGAAGAAAAAGAAAGAAGAGGAAGAGGAGGAGGAGAAAGAGGGAGAGAAGAAGGAGGAGAAAGAGGAGGAAGAGGAAGAGGAGAAAGAGGAGAAAGAAGAGGAAGACAAGACAAAAAGGATGAAAGAGTAAGAAGAGGAAGATGAGAAGGAGAAAGAAGAGGAAGAGGATAAGAAGGAGAAAGAGGAAGAAGAGGAAGAGGAGAAGGAGGAGAAAGAGGAAGAGGAAATATATGGAGATTAGGCGTAGGTAGGAGATGAGAAAGGAAGAGAATAAGAGGCTTTGGAGATGGAGAGGACTGGGAAGAATTAATATGGGAAGTGAAAGAAACATATGATGTGGAGAAAGTAAAAGTCACCTTGTTGATGATGGAAGGGGAGGAGGAGGAAGAAGAGGAGGTAAAGGAAGAAGAAGAGGTAGAGGATGAGGAAAATCAGAAGGAAGATAAAGCTACGAAGGATCTGGAAAAGTAGAAAAAGGGTATGATTAGGGTAAGAATGAAAGGGGGAGTAACAAATGGAGTAGTGGTTCCCAAGGTTCCCAAACGGTGTGCCGCGGCACCAAAGAATGCCATGAGATCAACTGAGGGTGCCCGCCAAAATTGAGGGCAAAAATCAATTTCGTATTACCGACTCTATCTTCCATTTTTGTTCATTAAAGCAGCATCAGTGTAAAGATGAGTATTTTCGTTTCATCCAGGGACAAAATTTTGTTACACTGACGTTGAATCAACAAAATACTAACAGACTAGAATTTAGATTTTCTAATAAGGGAGCCGTGGACTTCTGAAAGGCTTGGCAAAGGTGCCTCAAGCCAGAAAAGGTTAGGAACCACTGAAGTGAAGTATCAGCAACAGAACAGCATGAAGAGGAGTAGGAGGTGGAGTAAGAGGAGTATTGGAAGTAGAAGAATAACGAGGACAAAGAAGAAATATTTTAGAAGAAGCTGGAGGAAGACAGGCCAAGGGGAGGAGACGAAGTTGAGGAAGGAGGATGAGGTAGAGTAGTAGGAGGAAGAGGAGGAGGAAGAGGGAAGAGAGGTAAAGTCGGCAGCAGCAAGAGAAGTAGGAGGTGGGGTGACAGGAGAATTGGAAGCAGTAGAATAACAAGGACAAAAAAAAAAAGAGAAAAATTAAAAGACGGAGGAAGACAGACGAAGGAGAGGAGACGAAGTTGAGGAAGGAGGAGGAGGAGGGAAAAGAGATAAAGTCGGCATGAGAAGCGAGAAAGGAGGAGACAAAGCTCAAGATGTGGAAAAAGAGGAAGACGTGAGATTAAGAAAAGTATGAATATGCATAGGGGAGTGAGTCCACAGCAAAGATGGAGTGGGAGGGGGTGGTGAGAGAGAGGGAGGGTAGGACAGAAGTTAGGGACTAAGTGAGGGAGTGAGTGAGTGAGTGAGTGAGTGAGGGTGTTAGAGGTTTGTCTGTCGAAAACCACAAAGTGGAGGTGAGTTCTGGTCATTTGGATTTAAAAGCGACTTCGATCTTGTCGAAGTGTCTTGGTTGGTGTTCTCGAGACCCAATTAACTCCTTCGGTAGGATGACGCTTCCGGAGCTTACAAGAATCGTCTTCGGTCAACCAGAAGCTTCTGAAGCCTCATTCAAAAGTGACTTCGATCTTTTCGAAGTGTCTGGGTTGATGTTCTCGAGACTCAATTAACTCCTTCGGTAGGATGACGCTTCCGAAGCTTACAAGAATCGTCTTCGGTCAACCAGAAGCTTCTGAACCTCGGAAGCTTCTGAAGCCTCAGAAGCTTCTGAAGACTCAGAAGCTTCTGAAGAGCGAGATGGGCCTTCGTTTAGATGAGGAGATCCTGAAGGACGAAGGTATCTTATCTTAACCTTTCCTTAGGATAATGTGACCCGGAAGTGAATAGAGTCGTCTGTTATTCGACAGAACGAAGACGTTTGTCATCGCTAAGATGAAGTGAAATCTCTTTACGCGAGGTTTCTTGTTTGAGGGTTGGGTTGACCCACAGACCTCGAAACGTAAGGATACAAAGATTGTTTGGTTTTCATTAATTGCTTTGTGTAATCTGACTGTCTGATGGTGGTTATAGGTGAGTGCCTCCTGGTGTGAGGATATCGTGAGATGACTGGCGAGGTCTTGCGAGTGGTATGATAAGGGCACGTTGTGGGTTAATGTAAAATTTCTTTTGGCTTTCCAGTCATGATTCGCACGTTTCTCAGGATGCCGCCAGGCGATTTTATTCAGAAGAAGGGGTACCCCAACTGCACAGTGAAAGATATTATTATTATTTTATCATTGTTATTATTGTTATTACTACTACTACTACTATTATTATTATTGTTATTATTATTATCATTATTATTATTATTATTATTATTATTATTATCATTATTATTATTATTATCATTATTATCATTATTATTATTATTATCATTATAATTATTATCATTATTATTATTATTATTATTATTATTATTATCATTATAATTATTATCATTATTATTATTATTATTATTATTATTATTATTGTTATTATTATTGTTGTTATTTTTATTATTATTATTATTATTATTGTTATTATTAATAGTAATAATAATAATATTATATATATATATATATATACATACTATATATATATATATATATATATATATTTTTTTTTTTTTTTTTTTTTTTAGGAGGTTGGAACCAAACCCTTCTTGGGTTTAGGCTCAGTTAACCATTTTGCTACAACAACACTCTTTAAATATTTTATCTTTTCCAGCGCCAGTCGATTCTACTTCCTTCTGCTCAAGGCAAAACGCTTACCACGGGTTGGGTTAAGTGTGTGTTTAGAGGTAAATATTTACCAGAAACTCGCTTTTTTTTTTTTTTTTTGTGGGGGGGTGGGAGTTAGGAAGGGCTAGTCTTCCAGGAAAGTGAAGAAGATTTTGTTTATTTATGCGTGACTTGGATGAATATTATGAAATATTAAAATCTTTCCCATCTTGGGAGAGAGAGAGACTTCTTACCAAAATAAATTCCTTTGTTTGGATCCAAATCAACTCTGTACACCACAGTGAAAGACTAAAACAATATGCTTGAGTTTCACGTTCGTATTCTAATATATGGATTAGAATTGAGCTGCGCTTAGGTAGAAAATAATCCATAACTGGTTCTTAGGAAAATGACCCTTATGAGTTCGTCCCCGTAAGTCGATATTTGTTTTGGGGAGGTTGATTCAATTGACTTTATACTTTCCTTCAATTGATCTCCCACGTGGGGCATAATCAAAGGGCGTGGTCACAGTAAGAATGAAAAGAAGAGTTCTATCCAGTAGAAAAGAGGACAATCAAGAAAAGCTGCAACCTGTTCGCTACCACTACGATGCCAAAAAAAAAAAAAAAAAAAAAAAATTAAAGAGGTCAATGACTCTCATTTCTGGATAGTTTCTAAGTATGTGTTTATTTCTTTAAGGCAATATTTTCAAGAGAATGCTCCACGTTGTCTTTAGTCCTTCTTGCCCAACCCCCAACCTCGCGTCATCCTCGCACTACTCAGCCCGTCCACCCCTGGTGCCTCGTTACCTCATGGATTTATGGGGAATCATTGTTGCTTGCCTCAGTACAATTATAAAAGAAAAATGGGAACGTAAAATGCGTTATACTAAAAGAAAAATTGTCACCTTTGCCCTTTGTAGTTGAATAACCAAGTCAACTTTTTGATCAAAGGTGAGTGTTAGGAATCGATTCGATGTACAAGATGCCCATAAGGAGGGGGCTAAATTGAGCACACCACAGTAAACATACAAGATAAATATATGTAATCCCACGGGATGGAATTTTCTCAAGAAAGATCATTCCCTCCTCCTCCACACCCCTTCCTCCATTCTCCTCCTCCCTCCCCAACCCTGTAACATATTCCAGGTATCTTTACATGTCTCTGAAGTGCCACTTGTCTTGGCGTCGAGGACCACATGTGAAATATTACCACGCAAGAGTTAATACCCGGTTCGAGAGGCAACACAAGCATCGGACGCCGACGAATCGACAACCACTCGACAGGTTCCGAGGAGGAGGTCACCAGCGCCAAGTAGGAGGAGGAGAGAGGGACTTCGGATCAGACGGCGGAGGCTGAGGAGATATGAAAGAGACTCCGAGGATTCGTGTCGACTTTTAATTAAAACCAAGCCATTCGTTTCAGTCTTGAGTGAAACGTCTTTGCTACTTAAATCATTAAAGGCATTAGAAGGGAGGGAGGGAGAGAGGGAGGGAGGGAAAGAGGGAGGGAGGGAGGGAGAGAGAGTGCATGGAGGGCATGAAAGGGAGGGAAGGAAAGAACCGTGTTATGAGATCAGCCTCCACGAAGAAGAGGAAGTTGAGGGGTCAGAGGCAGGATGGAAGGAAGGAGAAGAGATTTTAGAGAAGGAGAGGAAGGTGGGAAGAGTAAGAGAACAGAAGAAGACGGAGGAGGAGGAGGAGAAGAGGAAGATGAGGTGGTGGGGACAAGAGAGATGAAAGAGAACAGAAAGAGAAAAGAAGGACAAGAGGGAGAGGATAGAAGAAAGCGAGGAGAAGAAGAAGAGGGGAAGGAGGAGAAAGAGAAGGGGACGAGAAGAGAGGAGGAAAGAGAATGATAGAGGGATAAGCAAGGAAGGTGTATATTAGAAATTGAAACAGAAATAGAGACAAATGTTAGATTGGATTAAAAATGGGAAGATCAGAAAATAAGAGGAAAGAAGAAGAAGAAGAAGAAGAGAAAAAAAGTAAGAAAGAGAGAGATGGAAAGGAAAAGTCGAGGGCGGTAAACATGCAGACCTGGAGACATAGAGGAAGGAAAAATGCAAAGAAAAGAAAAAATAATAAAACGAAGGAAAGAAAGCTACGATGAAAAAAAAAAAACAATGGATTGGAGTACAGAGAAGATTTAGCAAGGAGGGAGGGTGAAGAGAGAAAATAAAGCAAGATTAAAGGAAGGCAATGTACGTAACTGAAATTAAAATATGAGTGGACATATTATTTGCATTATTATAGTTTTTATTTATTCATTTATTATTATTATCATTACTATTATTATTTTTTTTTCTTTCTTTTTTTTGCATCCGACCTATATATGGACCAAAAGGTCTCCCGTCGGCATACTCCGCCTTTGTAATCCTTTGTATAGGAAAAGGAGATTATTGATCCAAGCAAGTCGAATTTATATGAAAAGTTACCCAGATGTAAATTAAAGAAAAAAGTAGATGAGAGAATGAAGAAGCAAATATAAAAAAGAGAAAGAATGAAAATAAAGAATTAAGTAAAAATAGAAATGAAAATAAATAAATAGATAGATAAAATGAAAATTGAAATAAAAGTAAAGATAAAGATGAAAATGAATAAGTGGATGAGATAGGAGAATTTGATGATCCAAACAAGCTGTATTGATAAGCAAAATTACCCAAGAACAAAACATTCTTTAAGAAAACATGTGTAGGAGGCTTAAAAAGGAAATGAAGAAAAAGTAACGAGAAAAACGAATAAATAAAAAGAGGAAAGAAAACGGACGAGAAAGGAGAAAGAAGAAAAAAAAATGGTAACGAGGAGGAGAAGAAAAACTGAATTAATGAGTAAAGAAAAGAATGTCAATGGCAGAAGAAATATAAAGAAAATAAATCCAAATAAGACTGAAGAAGTTGAAGAAAAGTGAAATGTATATAATGAACAACTGAATCAGTAGAAAAATATGTACAGTACACACCTATTGCACACCCAAAACACCCCCGCGCAAACACACAAGTATATAAACACATAAGCACACACACACACACACACACACACACACACACACACACACACACACACACACACACACACACACACACACGCACGCACGCACACACACACACACACACACACACACACACACACACACACACACACACACACACGTGGCGCAGTTGGCAGAGTTCCCGACTGCCACCACGGGGGTCCGGATTCGAATCCCGCCCAGGGCTGAAATAATTTCAGTATCGCTGCGCTCCGGGCTGTTACTCCGACTCTCGTGGGCGGGGAGTTGGGTGTGTGTGTGCGTGTGCATGTAAGGTCACAGCATTACCCATAGATCGGTCATATGTGAGCTATGGGTTCTCTTCCGGGAGGGAAATAACTGTCGTTCACGAGTCCAACACGTGATCCAAGATCATGGTGAATCATACACACACACACACACACACACACACACATATACGTTACCAGTCACTCTACATTTTGTCTCAAGCTTTCACAATAGAATTAAGTGATTTCAAAGTATTAGAACTTGTATTGTTGTTAATATCATACAATTTCATTTAGCAGTTAGCCCTTCCCTGTAGACTAGACTATAAATGATTTGCGACATTCAGGTTTTTTCTCTCGTTAATGATACCACAACAATCACAGAAAACAATCAAAGTATAAAACGAACGAAAAGATACGAAAAGAAACGGAGAAGAAGTGGAACGATAAAAAAGAAAAATGAAAGGAAAACAGAAGGAAGAAAAAGAAACGAAGTTAAATGAAAGTAAACAGAAAGAGAATAAAAGAGGAGGAAGTCAAAACAATGTCAACTTTTACAGAAGAACTAAAACCGGTTGTTCTTAATTCTGTATAAGGAATAAAAAGAGTAATACACACTAATTAATAACCAAAATAGTTCATTTCAAGCGGATTGTTCTTAATTCTGTATAAGGAATAAAAAGAGTAATACACACTAATTAATAACCAAAATAGTTAATTTCATGCGGATTTTTCTTAATTCTATATAAGGAATAAAAAGAGTAATACACACTAATTAATAACCAAAATAGTTAATTTCATGCGGATTGTTCTTAATTCTATATAAGGAATAAAAAGAGTAATACACACTAATTAATAATCAATCGAGTTAACTTCATCCGGATTGTTCTTAATTCTGTATAAGGAATAAAAATAGATAATACAAACTAATTAATGACCAATCGAGTTAATTTCATCCGGATTGTTCTTAATTGTGTATAAGAAATAAAAAGAGTAATACAAACTATTTAAAAACCAAAAGAGTTGATTTCATACGGATTTCAAACACCGAACTTAGGTGAAACCTTTGTTGTCATTTATGCTTACAAGCGCCATCTTTAAACAGCTGTTTAGTAACTTATCACTCAAAACATCTATGACTTCTGGCCAATCACAACTGAGTTTACCTGCATGCCACCACGTCGACCAATGAGAGTCTTGCATACATTCTCATGAAGTTCATAACTTTCCAGTTCATATTGTGACGATGAATTCCAAGTCTGATGAATATTTCCGAATAAAATCGTAACGATTGTGATTTTTGTGGGTGGAGTGAGTGTCGGCTATTGTTGTTTCTAACTGCGATGAAATCGTATATATACCCTGGTGCACTTCAACAGCAGTAAGACAGTAATGAGGTTCCAGATGCTAATTTCTTGATGTTAATTTCTTGATGTCTTCCTAAGTACTATAGTGCCTGACGTCTTTTGTGAAACTAAAGCAAACATATCTATTCACTTCAACCAGTTACAATACGAACAATCCTACGAGGTCGTAGGGTATTAATTCATGTCGTAAGTTTACAATCCATAGATATAAGGTTCGTCCATAGTTCCCAAGAAAACAACAGACATCAGACATCAGTCGATGTAGTACTTACAAATGAAGAATAAGAACATATGAATGAAGGAGACTGCAAGAGACCATGAGGCCTACACTAGACAGTTCCATGTCCATTACCACATGTCATCCCCATCCTTAAAGTTGCCTAATCGTTTCTTAAAACAACTGATAGTTTCAGCGCTCACTACATGGTTACTAAGTCTATCCCACGTAGTTACCATGGCTGAAGAAGGTATGATATTTACTTATACTATGTACTATTTTAGAAATATAAAGATACGAGAGGATTTTACACTTTTAATCTCTGGTAATATTTGTTGTATAATGAAAATTTCAGCAATAAAAATAATAAAAACGATAAACAGGGAACGCTTAAAAGATAGTTGGCTAAATCACTTATACAATGCAGCAAATAGAAAACAAACAATATATTTCTTTTTGTATATCATGTTACGTTAGGAAAATGTTTTTATCGCTTCCAAGAAAAAATTACATTAAGGTATAATGTTTGGATCGAGGCTTTTGATTGAAACTACATTTAGTAAAAAACATGAAATTATTCTGTAAAACAAAACGTCTTTTGATTAGAATAGGTCGAATAAGCCCACATTCTCTCTCTCTCTCTCTCTCTCTCTCTCTCTCTCTCTCTCTCTCTCTCTCTCTCTCTCTCTCTCTCTCTCTCTCTCTCTCTCTCTCTCTCTCTCTCTCTCTCTCTCTCTCTCTCTCTCTCTCTCTCTCTCTCTCTCTCTCTCTCTCTCTCTTACTCTTATTTATTTTCTACTTCCTACTTTCGCTTACTCTCGTTGTTTCTCTCTCTATTTCTCTCTCTCTCATTCTCTCTCTCTCTCTCTCTCTCTCTTACTCTTATTTATTTTCTACTTCCTACTTCCGCTTACTCTCGTTGTTTCTCTGTCATTCTCTCTCTCTCTCTCTCTCTCTCTCTCTCTCTCTCTCTCTCTCTCTCTCTCTCTCTCTCTCTCTCTCTCTCTCTCTCTCTCTCTCTCATTCTCTCTCTCTCTCTTTGTTTCTATCTCTCTTTTTTTATCCATCTACTTCCTTAGTTGTGAAACTTGTCTTTCTTTATTCATTCTTTACATGAGTGTAAATGGGAAGTCTAATTTTGCCAATCATATGACTTCTCTTGCGCCCGAAAATAGTGAGTTTTGAATGCAAAATACACTCGTGATTTTCGACCGTTAGAATTATTTGAATGCAGCCACCACTCAAACTTTTTTAACGGTTAAAATAATTTGAATCAACACCGACTTGGCGTCGTCGACAATTAAGATGATTTGAATGCGGGTTCACATTTTCTGGTTTGGTTGACTGGGAGCGTTTTGAAGGCAACGACATGTTCACAGACGCTTGTGTTCCAATGTGTTTCATAAACGTCGTTTGTAAGAAAAGGTTTTTCGTAAATATTTTTTTTTTCCTCTTTTGTACTTGGGCTTTCAAATGCCACAATTATCGTCTCGTTATGATTATTAATGTAGCTTTAATAATGGATTCCTCGTTAGAGAAAACGGGGATTAATGTTTAGCTTCTCACTGGAAAATGGAAGTTTTGTTGAAGACTTAAGCTAGTCTTTTACGGAGTAGAAGTATTCCTTTCACTATTATATGAAATCAAAATCCTTCAAGAAGTTGATGTAATGTTACTGAA
>NC_134811.1:3992078-4002078 GCF_046742065.1 Oratosquilla oratoria
TTCAGAGGCACAGGTGGATGAGTGCCTCTGTGTGTAGCTTGGGTCTGTGGGAAGTCTTTCTTAAGTCGAATGACCCGCCGGTCGTCAGGGTGAGGGTTAAGATGGATGTATGTACAAGGTGGTCTGAATGTCTTGTTACTCCTACCAATAGAGGTACAAGTATTAAAGTAATACAAAATACGTGTCCTGGATTCAGGCTGCTTGTAAGTGCACGGGCACATGAGCGTGTTTATTCAGGCAAGAGCATAACGGGGGCTGTGCGACATGACGTCACTGACAGATTCGGCAAACCAGCTCCTCCGAAGATGACAATACTACGACGGGAACACTTTGTTCCAGTGTTTTTATTTTGTTCTATTGTTCTTGCAGTAAATAAATTGAATCCAGGACATGTATTTTGTATTACTGTAATACTTGTACTTCTAATGGTAGGGGTTACAAGACTTTAGGACCATCCTGTACGTGCAGAATGATTTATGAGTGTGTTTGCTTGTTGTCTATTCGTGGATAAGTTGGCAGCGTGTTTTGTTACTGTTGGATAATGCAATAATACTAAGTATCTTGTACAGTTTTCTGGTGGTTGTTTCGTGATTAAATGTGTTGAAATATTTTGACAATTTTGTGTCTTTTGATCATACATTTTGTTGTTGATATCAATGTTAAATGCTTGTATTCGGTGTGTTATATTCTAAGGGATGGGTGTGGGAATAATGTGTTTATGTGTATTGTGTTGCCTGATGAATCCTTGGATTTTTGGTGTGAACATACACGCCTACATACGCCGATACATACATGCATGCATACATAAACACATAAACATGCATACATAAACATACATTTACATACATACACACATGCATACATACAAGTCGACATGTATGCATACATAAATTCTGTATATATATATATATATATATATATATGTATATATATATATATATACATATGTATGTATGAAATATGTAAGACAGATGAGTGGATGGGTGGTGAGATAAACACAGGGAACCGTTTAGGGATTTATTCTGACGTTTCGTCCTTACCAGGACTTCTTCAGAGTACATGCACATTCGAACAATTCATCCCCTAAGTACCCGCCGAATCTATCCGCGTTCCACCATGATCGACCTGACCTCTCGTCCTCTTACGCTCTGCCTCGCGAAGTACCAAGCGGCTGGCCGTCTTTGTTAATTTAATAAACCCATCGCGATGGTTGTTATTTGGATGGGAAGCGATGTAAGCTGCTTCAGTTATTTTTCTTCTTTTCTTAGGAAGTCCTTTCTGCAGCACCTCTACTCTGTTCCAGTCTGGTAAGTGGCCGTGAGTATCTACATGAACCACTAGTGAGTTTGATATTCGGTGTGCCTTGACGTCATTCCTGTGCTCAACTGTCCGCCGAGGTATTAAGAAGCGGACAGTTGAGCACAGGAATGACGTCAAGGCACACCGAATATCAAACTCGCTAGTGGTTCATGTAGATACTCACGGCCACTTACCAGACTGGAACAGAGTAGAGGTGCTGCAGAAAGGACTTCCTAAGAAAAGAAGAAAAATAACTGAAGCAGCTTACATCGCTTCCCATCCAAATAACAACCATCGCGATGGGTTTATTAAATAAACAAAGACGGCCAGCCGCTTGGTACTTCGCGAGGCAGAGCGTAAGAGGACGAGAGGTCAGGTCGATCATGGTGGAACGCGGATAGATTCGGCGGGTACTTAGGGGATGAATTGTTCGAATGTGCATGTACTCTGAAGAAGTCCTGGTAAGGACGAAACGTCAGAATAAATCCCTAAACGGTTCCCTGTGTTTATCTCACCACCCATCCACTCATATGTATGTATAATTACGAACATACAGGCCATACGTGGATACATATACGCATACATTTCATGCATACATAATATATGCATAACCACGTATGTTCGTACATGTATGCATAAGCACACATATGCATACATCAATAAATACATATATACATACATATATACATACATACATATATACATACATACAGACATACATACATACATACATACATACATACATACATGCACACATACATACATACATACCAGTACATATATATACATACATAAACAAATAATATAGAGTTAGGTAGTTGCTAGTCCGGTCTGTCAATTATTGTTGAAAACGCTTCACCCAGACTACATGTGCTTGTTAAAAGCAAATTGCTCCTTCTATGTACATGTTATGAGATTTCTCCTCGATTCCCCTTTCAAGCAGTCTTTCCTGTTACGTTCGGCTCTCCCTAATGAAGGCAGAAGAATGATTGACGTTAGGCGAATGAGCTGTGAAAGTCATGTAAGAAATGGCGTTCACAAGTCCGCTTCCTTCCAGGAGGAATTCTTCTTCGAGGGACAGTGACGTCATGACGTCGGTCGGGGAAATTGTCGACATTATAAGAATGTCGACGGTCTCGAAGGGAGAGATGGCCCTCTGGACGACAGTGATATTGTTAACGTTTTTGTCATCGACAGGCATTATTTCTTTCGTGTTTTTATATATAAAGAATTCAATAGCTCTCTTCCTGTTTTTTTTTTTTATCTACTAAACGTGGTTAGTATAGATAAGATTAATTCACTGTCGTCGATAAGAGTTTATTTTGATCATACAGAGACAGCTCCAGTTTTAAGGGTTCGACAATGTTTACATAAACAAACGATTCTGAATGTGGATATTTTGGTCCATAACGTGGTTGGATACGAAAAACAAAATTAGATAAATCAGTGAAATAAACAACCATCTCAACATAACAAGTAAATAAATGATAATGATGATGATGATGATGATGATAATAATTAATAATAATAATAATAATAATAACGATAATAATAATAATAACAATAATAATAATAATAATAAGAGTAATAATAATAATAATGATAATAATAATAATAATAATAATGATAATAATAATAATAATAATAATGATAATAATAATAATAATAATAATAATAATAATAATAATAATAATAATAATAATAATAATAATGATAATAATAATAATAATAATAATAATAATAATAATAATAATAATAATAATAATAATAATAATAATAATTAATAATAACCCACCCAACGAATGTGTTCATCAAAAGAGAGACCCACGCCCTTCGTAGACAGATGTAGTCTCAGAGTCATAGAGTCTTGAGCAACTTGGAGCATTCGGAGGCACAAAGAGAGCACAAGACCCGACGGAAGAAATCTCAGCCAAGCTGAAAATCGTTAAGAGCATCTAACCTTTACGTAAGCGCGAATCAATTGGCTGTAGACTGTAAACGCCATTCAATGGGTTCATATAAAGATACTGCCTTTGAGTAAGGGAGCTGGCTCGTTCTACCTCGATGGCTTAAGTGAGGAACCTTTGGCTTCGGAGGAGCTTGATGAGGGAGACGAGGGTGAAGGAGAGGCGTGTCAGAAAGAGGCTTAGAGCTCTTAATCCAGAGAGAGGACACGAAGAGGAGATGGGGAAAGAGAAACGAAGGAAAAAGGAATTGGGATGTGGGTTTTGGTGACGTGGAAAGACAGGTGGTAATGTGAGCACAACATATAATAAGGATAAGGATTAAACAAATATGATATGAACAAGGATGTGTGTTTCCATGCGCGCCTACTGGAACCGGGGAACCTATGTATTTGGACTGGAAGCTACTGAAGAGGACTGTGTGTGTGTGTGTGTGTGTGTGTGTGTGTGTGTGTGTGTGTGTGTGTGTGTGTGTGTGTGTGTGTGTGTGTGTGTGTGTGTGTGTGTGAAAGTATGTTATGTATTCTGTGTTTGTGTATAATTATATATATTTGTAGGTATAGGTGTACATGTGCGTTTTTCGTGCACCTGCATCTCATACTGTTTGCCTGTTGTAGTTATAATTATAAATCACATATACATATACAGTATAAATTCATATGTATATATATATATATGTATGTATGTATATATATATATATGTATGTATGTATATATATATATATATTACAGGTGAAAAATGTAATCACACATTTGTCAATAACGTAGAAACCACTGTTGGAGTAGAAAAGACTGGAAACGGGGAATCTATATATTTCGATTGCAAACTGCAATCCTCTTCAGTAGATACAAATAAGAGAGGGCGTGCTGTTTAAGTAGCACCCTTAACAAAAGAAAGGGGAACATGGGAAGATATATGTATATATGTGTGTATATATATATATATATATATATATATATATACATATATATATGTATATATATACATACACATATATGCATATACTTGTATGTATATATATGTATACACATATACCTGTATATGTATATACATATACATATGTATATATATACATATATATATATATATATACGTGTGTGTGTGTGTGTGTGTGTGTGTGTGTGTGTGTGTGTGTGTGTGTGTGTGTGTGTGTGTAACTGTTTCAGTCACTACCCATGACACTCTTTAGGGTAAAACTGAATACCGTTTTAGATTATATGGTTTAAATAGGGTAGATTAAGACATTTAGGTGTATCCGTGGAGGTTACCCTTCTAATGATGGTAACATCATCATTTCGTACCCTGTCCTAGTTGTATCGCCTCCTAGGTGTTTCCTGCCCCAGTGATCTCCTTCCCGTGGTCTTCTGTTCCATGGCCTTGTAACTAGGGAGCTGTTATTGGGCTTGTGACACGGGGGAGAGAATGACAGTCGGTTTAGGTTAGGCACTTTATTGGAATGACACTGGTATACACACATAAACGCATGTTGGCATGCCCGTGACCTGACCTCACACGCCTTTAAGTAGCTTCGGGTCGTACCGAAAAGTAGCGTCCCTCTGGCTAGGACAGGGTTGCCGGGCGTAGCCCGGAATTGTGCTTTTGGTAGCCTACAAATATATTTCTCACAAGAGTATTATGGCCGTAGCCCAAACATACATGCTCTGGCGCATAAGGCTAGTTGTCCTTAAACTTTCTCCCAAGAGGGTGTTCACCCACATCCTGCGACTATACACCTATGCCTCTATATGTTCTTGTGGGGGACTTTGTTCACCACAGCCTTATACCCTATGTATGTTTCTCCTACTAGAGAGGAGGACATAATCCGATGATAATTGGATGTTCAGTGTTTTTAGATCGATACGCACCACTTCAGTAGTCATTAAAAGGCCATAATTGTTGTTGTCACGGTGTGTGGTTTCTGAGTCCCTAGTAAAGTCTTTTAAGGACTGCTTCTTCTCATGGGCATCAATAGTGTTATTGGATGATTTCGTTGTTACGGTGAGCCAGTAGTCGCACCCTTTAGCTCACCATCGTGTGGCTGATATAAATTATATCGAGGGACTTGCATTCTTCTTCTGAGCATTTAAATTCGTAGACTACGCCGGCATTCGGTTCATTCAGACCTCTGGGATGGGTAGTATTCCAGGTTGGGAAGACTATAGACCAGCGTTTCTCAACCTTTTTACCCATGTGTAATCTTTAGAATAAATTGCATGTCTCAAAGAACCCCTGCGCAAAAAAAACAAACAAAAAAAAAACATATATATACCATATCTTTCTCTTTTCATTTTCATCGTAATAATAGGTTAGATAGGACGATGTCTATATTACATTATTACAATAACCAAGAATATGTCGTGCTTGTTTAATTATGTTACGTACACGAAATTAAATAAAAAATCAAAAGCGCATTATCCTATCTCCCTTGTTCTCAGGGAACCCTTAGGGACCTTTTGCGAAACCTTAGGTTTCCGGGGAACCCTGGTTGAGAAACGCTGTTATAGACACTTAGTGTGATACTTTCCTAAGACTCTTTTGTCATTAACTCATTTGCGAAGATCCGAGGAAGACATTTGTTTCATGCCTGTACACCATGGGTTGAATCAAAACCGGAACTATAATCTGACGTTTTGACGACAAATCTTCAGAATAAGGATAAAGAACATCTTGATAAAACCATAAACTTTTGTATTTTAGTTTGCCCATTGCAGCTTTTACCCTCGCTCCCTGCATGCGTGCGAAAGTTTGATGTCCAGGTAAGGCCCTTATCCAGTGTGTTACCTAGTACACAGGCGTGGTCCTTTACTGGGATATCTGTGTTATTTATCTTAAGAGTCCGTGATTGTTCTGTTGGTTTTGCTCTAGTGGTAGTAAACAGTTTTGCATTTCGACGTGTTCCTTCCATCCTTGTTTCCCGTCAAGTATGTTCTGTGTTTCGTGTAAAACTTTCTCCAGTGTTCTGTATCCATTAATGGGATTTATGTCGTCTGTATACGAAAGGTTAATGGCCTGGTTGCTATGGTAAACAGTATCTGGGAGATCATTCATATACAGATTATAAAATGTGGGGTCAAAGAAAGAGCCGTGAGACACTCTGAGGTACAAAAGGTCGGGACAGGCAGCTCTATTATTTTATTCTTATTGTCCTGCTGTCCCGGTGGTTGTAGAGCTACCATGTGAACCGCTAGGCAAATTCGAAGTTGCGGAAGATGGTGTATGTCAGCAGAGCGTGCCTGAGGCCCAGTCGGCCTAACTGTACCGTAAATAGGGCTCAGTATGGATAAGGATAGATGATGAGGAGATGCGAAGGATCAGGGGCAGATGGTTAGAGAGGGTGGGGGGTTCGGATGAAATAGTAGAGTTGAGGAAGAACGCTCAGCTACTGAAGAACGTGAGAGGAGGCTTTCCCTGCGCTTCGCAGGTTAAGAATTTTGGAATGTCCGGAACTAGGAACTTCAGCCTGTGAGGTACAATACGAGAGTACACAGACACCCACGTACTGCACTGCTGAGCGTGTCATTGCTCTGTTCAGCGTTCAGTTGAAGTCGCCTACCAAGAAGGTTAGGAGAGTGTTTGACGTCATGTTTGCAAGGACAACAAAAGGGAGTAAAGGGATACGGGGAGGGTAATAGATGATACACATGAGGACAGAACCACAAATAGTGTACTGCACTGCTGTGCGTGCCATTGCTCTATTCAGCGTTCAGTTGAAGTCGCCAATCAAGAAGGTTAAGAGTTTGTGTGGCGTCATGTTTCCAAGGACAACAAAAGGGAGTAAGGAGATACGGGGAGGGCAGTTGATGGTACACATGAGGACAGAACCACAATTAGTGCTTAAATTGATCGCGAACATCTGCTCATTGTGGAATTGATCAAGTATTGTTGCCAGAAGGGACTTTCTTACTAAGAGTGTGGAGCAAGACCCTGACTCCTTGTATATCCTTGGGTCTTGGTGAGAGAATTGGCGGATAGATTACCTATCAAAGTTGATAACTGACATCAAAACCGTTTTTTTGTCAGCCTATATCAAGGTGCAGGTATTTTTTGGGGTCCAACTTCGGACGTTCTGATAAAACATATTTAAATGTTTAGAGCAATAGATATATTTCCACACGTGGGATCATCTGCCGAACATCTTAGAACGGAGCGCACTAATTGTCCATGTTCGTGTTGAGGACCAACCTGACAGCAATCAATGATAGATCAGTAAAGGTCTCCCCGTGGTTTGTCCCCTCGTCTACGACGATGTGTGCGGACCCCACCAACCTTGCCACTTCTCTTTCGAGTCCCGTGTGGTGTTCTTATTGACGTTCCTTTTGTCCCTGTTTTTTCACCACGACTTTTATTCTCTATTCAAAGGCCACGTGTACGCCAGCTTGCGATAACAAGCTAATTAGTGCTTCCGTTTCACTTGCGTACGGTACCACGAGATATTCACGATTTTCTTTATCTCTGCTTGCTCTCTCGCTTGTCTCTGCTGGAGCATATTAGGCTTCGGAAAGCCATCTCTTCTTTTATAAACTCCCCAATACATATTCTGATGACCCGCAAGTATAATCTGATCAATACCCTGGATTTGGTCCATGTTCTCTGTCTCAATAGGTGTATAAAGTTAGATTTCTCGGTTTCCTGTATACAGAAACATTTACACTATTACTCTCTCTATATATAACAGTATCAGAGAACAACAAATTGTTATCTACCTCCAGTTTCACCTGAGCTGAATGTGTTTGTCGGCTTCGTCAATGCAAAGGTTATTTACATTTGTTCCCTTGAACATTACAATCAACACACCTCCATGCAACGGAACCATTTAGAGCCCTACCCTATGATGCGTAGATATTTGTTGTCTTTCATAAAAACAGACAGCAGAACAGCACTCATGTGGGAGCCCATGACTAGGTTTCGATGTTGCCCTTGAACATAAGTGGTCCAAAATAATTCATGCATAGAGACATCGCCCCTTCCACGCATACCTTAGTATAGAGGAATACTACATCGATTTTTTCCCCCCCGAAGGCTACATATTTAAGGTGCTCGATCAGATCCATCAATTCACGTAAGTGTGCATCACCTGTCGAATCTGATATGAGCGACAGGAGCTTCGCGAACTGCTTGGTAAGTCAATGTGGTACTCTGCCTTTACTTGAGATGATATGCATTATGGGATTCTTAAGCTTTTGTATCATCAGTACCCCTCTCATTTTGAGCCACCTGTATGTTATTGTCCCGAAGTATCCTGGTCATTTTCTCTGAAGCACCTTTGATGTATGGGATTGTGACCCTGTGTCCAGTGTGCGGGGTCTGTGTTTCGGCGTGTCGTGGTCTCGTCTACTTCTGTGCGGTCCGGTTCGGATAACCGTTGGATCGGGAAAACGTAACGTAGGTGTTTTCTCTCCTTCCTCACCGCGTCATCCGGGAAGCAGACCTTTTCTGCTCTGTTCCATAGTGTGCGAATTAGGCTCCTTTTGTGGCTATCCGGGTGGTTGCTATCAAAGTCTAGTAATCTGTCTGGGGGAGGGGGCTTCTGTATACGCTGGTTTCGAGGTGGTGCTTCAGGGACAATAACATACAGGTGGCACACAAACCACGCAACACTCTGCATCACAAACTAACCAAGGTCAAGGACACGGAAGCAACCACACAGCAGACAGGAGTGGTGTACCACCTTGGCTGCGTGGATTGTGATGCAGATTACATTGGAGAAACGCTGAAGAAACTCGATACCAGGCTAGAAGAACACAAACGGGCAATTAGACGTACAGATCCAGCATCGGCCCTCCTCAAACACATCACCGAACACCAACACGACATAGACTGGGAAGGAGCGCAGGTGATACACAGTTCCAAGAAAAGATTATTGTTAGAAGCGTGAACTACGAAAAAGGCTAGCATAAACAGGTGCATTGATTTGAACCTAGGCACAAGGAACACGACGACAAACTCAACGTAGGGTTTAACCAGTTATCACTACTTGCGTGAGTGAATTGAAAAGCACGCCTAAGTGTTTGTAAGGTTGAGTTTATAAAGATGTATGACTGTGACTTCTTTGATTCCTTTTTGTCGCATGCGTATGTATTTTATCACGTATTTCATTTCATTGTGAATTAAGATGTAAGGGTGAAAAATTGTGACCAGTTGTCCATGCAAAGTAATTGATTACGAAGTGTAAACCTGAGTGTATATAAGATTGATTTGTTAAGTGCACGAAAATGCGACATTATTTGTTCACTTTCGTTGTACGTGCGTGTACATCCTAGTTTATTTTCTAGCAGTTTAATATGAAAGTGAGTTTAGATTTTATATGAGGATGATTTTGAACTAATGTCTTTGTGAAGTCACATCTACCTGATACTTGTTGACACTGAACGGTTAGGGGGACCCTGGACAGCTCCGGTTAGGTTAGCTACCTTTCCCAGTTCCAGCAGCGGCCAAAATGTTGAATATTTGATCACTATACCCCTCATCACACCCCTGTTGACAGTTCTAGGACTAGAATCGAAACGCCGGGGAATAAACTTCCACCTTTGATTCTGGTGTTTGCGCTTCTCCCCTTCAACATGGATTCCACACTCCAGATCTTCAATCCTGTTGAACATATACATACTGTATATGATCGTGTAAGTGAACGTTTATGTGTACTTGTACATATACGTGTTTTTCATTCTTCATATATTTATTTTTTATCTATTTAGTTAGTTATTAATTTTCATCTATCCATGCATTTATCCTTCCA
>NC_134811.1:4004578-4012078 GCF_046742065.1 Oratosquilla oratoria
ACAAAATTGCCACAATTGGGAGAGATTTCTTTGGGACACATCACAATTTTTTTTTTTTTTTCACTTTTGCTTATCAAAAGAAAAAATATTTGGGACGAAGTCTTTATTAGTGCGATGTTTCTCTCGTTACATCTTTATCAAATGTCATGTAATTGATAAAGCTGTAATAAACAAAACGTCATACTAATACAATAAAGGCTCCGTCCTCACATAATGCTTTTTTATAGACTCGTTGGCAACTGTCAGTTACATACAATCTTTTGTTACCAATACTCTGCCCGGGGAGATTAGAATTCTATCAAATAAAAATCTAAACTCAGTAATTTAGTGTTTCCCCTCGGGTGTCAATTTACACCCTCCGTGTAGGTGGTACAAAATTATAACATTGTTGTATTTTCTTCCTTGTCTGGTTTGAATTATGATATACAATGAGGAAAACAAACAATTCAGTCTAACGAACGTTTTGGAAAGTCAGTTACGGTTATCTATTTACAGAAGAACGTTTACATTAGGCAAATTGCAGACATGTGTTGGTATGACCGTAAGGTAATTTAGGATATTAAGAGTAAAAGAAAGAATGAAAAGAGCCATGTAGTAATAGATAGAGAGCTAAATATGAACAAGGTGAAGAAGGAAAAAATATAACATCCGAAGATAGATTGTTAACACCAATAGTTCATCGGCGCTTTTGCATCTATGGAAGTAGAGAACCAGTTTAGGATCTATTCCAAACTTGTTAGGAATATTTTAGTTCGTAATCTAGCATAGCAAAGAGTTCCTTATAGAACTAAAGAATACCTATGGACTGATAGTTTATTATTTTCTAAACCCTTCCTTTAGTAATGGACGCTATTTAGCAATATAGTTGCCATTAGTAATTTAAATGGAGAACAGTTTTTAACATATCTCTGATATGTATTGAATTATTCCCCTCTTCGGAAATCATATAATGGACGCTATTTAGCAATAAGTATAGTTTTCATCAGTAATGGAAATGGATAACTTAGTTTTTATATATCTGCTGTGTATTGAATTATTTCCGTTTGTAAATCATATAAATAATTCGTTTGAGTAAATATAGAAAAGTCTTGGATTTGACTCCATATACAAAGCGATGTATTCCAAGGAAATTGTGTATACTCGATTAAAACTGAAATATTTTTCAAACAAAAGTAAAATAATACATTTTCATTCGCATTTAAAATTGTGCTGTGCATAAAAAAAAACCTGTGTTATGATTTCTCGTAATATGCATCGGTTGCACTTTTCGACCAATAAATTAGTCTTTTACTAACATATTGTGATAAAAGAAATATTTAATTTTTTTTTCTCTTTAAATGTTATCCTCCTAGAATGAAGAATGGTTGTATATGGATGATGTTGTAATCCATAAGGTGGAATGGGTGGGGGATGGGGGGTGAGGGAGTATGTGTGAGAAGAATTTGACGCAGCCCGAAGGGATTTCTCCCCGAATTCTCCTTTTCTGCATGAGGGGACTCAGAGGGGGGGGGGGAGTCGCCGATTTAATGAAGCGGTCTTGCTGTGGATGTGCTGTGTCTTGCGACACCGCTACTGACCCAGGGCAGTGGACAAGATGCAAGGATGACCCGTCATCCAGGAAGTGCCAAGATAAGAGGGAGGGAAGAGGGTGGAGGGGAATGGAGTGTGATAGGGATGGAATGGGTGGGAGTGGTTTTTATGCCTTTGCAAGGGGGAAAAAAGTTTTTGGTACATGTATGTATGTATGTATGTATGCATGTATATATGTATTATATATGTATGTATGTATGTATGTATGTATCATTCTCATTTTATTCTGGCTAGCGTCAGGGTTTTTATTCATCTTCCACCCACCGCCTCGGTTACGAAAGGACTATGACTTATCTTAACCGCAGAACAATTACGTTATGGTTGTGTCACACAAACACTTAAAGTACCATCACACAAGAGGCGGTCCTTACTACATCAGCAAACGGTCACAAAACCATCCTGAGCCTACTACGTTCTCGCTACGTCAATTCTGAACAGAATCAAAACGAGCCCACGTCCATGCCGTTCTTGCAGTCCACATTGCGTCACCACTACGCACATATTCGTCCTCACTGCGTCCTATCCGGTCCTAACCACGTCTTGGCAATCTTGGCAGGACGTAGAGAGGATGACCTCTGTTGTGACTGACCTATTATTTGGGGGTTTGACATACCCCACGTAATTGGTCTAGGGTATAAGCCCCTTCCGTGCTTTGTGGGGCTTTGGTAGTGGGAAGAATTTTCGTGCAGTTAAGGGCCGTGACCTTAGGGGGACCTCAGTTGATAGAAATTATCTGAAGATCATCCCTAAAGCTGCGTAGGATGGAATGGCATCAGCCAGATCAGATAATAAATAAATAGATATATAAAGGATTACAAAGGATTACAAAGGCGGAGCATGCCGACAGGAGACCTTTTGATCCATATCTAGGTCGGATGCAAAAAAAAAAAAAAAAAAATCATATTAATAATAAATTAAAACTATAATAATGTAAATAACAAATAAAATACATAAATAAATGCATAGGTATAGTTGAATAACAAACAAACTGGTAAATAGTAAATGATAATAAATTGACATAACTAATAATAAATGAAAATCAGACAGACAAATTATAACAAAACAAAAACAAATAATATAACATAAATTATAATCATTACAGCATCTTACTTAGGTATTTATCTAGATGATTCTTAAAGCTTCGAACTGAACTACATTGCACTACCTGTGCAGGAAGTTTATTCCATTCATTAACTACACGGTTGGCAAAGTTGTTTCTACCTACTTCCAAATTGAATCTATTTCCGGACAGTTTGAGACCATTGTTTCTTGTCTGATTCTCATATATATATATATATATATATATATATATATATATATATATATATTTAGAGAGAGAGAGAGAGAGAGAGAGAGAGAGAGAGAGAGAGAGATAGATAGATTAATACACGAATAAATAAAAAATAGATCAATAGATAAATGAATAAGCAAATGAATAATTACACAAACAAACAAAATGATCGCGTTGAAAAGGTAAAATACGATATACAGTGTTCACTCATTTCCAGGATATAACGTTCACTTAAGAACTACAATGCTGTGTCTATCGTGCGATATATTTCTGTAACTCATGCATGTTCATGCCCTTGATAGGAACTCATGCAATTGGGATGCATTATGCTAACAAAGATTACGACCAGAATTAAAGGCGGGGCTACATTTCATATTAACTAAACTAATATGATTAACATAGCAATACGAGCCCCGAATTATTAACTGTTGGTAACCGCATGACCTCCTTGATCTCGGTGACTCCGTTTGTTGGTTTTATTCTGGCTAGGAACAGGTGGTTTGGTAGGTTGAATGGAACGAGCTACGGTGAACGGGGTCTCGGTCTAGTAAAGCCTTCTTTAGTGCTAAGTCCGCGTCTTCAGTTATATAAAAAAGATTATTATTACAAAAAAATACGGTGTTGAATATGTTGAGACGCTACTACTTCCATTACAAAATAATAATGATAAATAAAAAATAAAATAAAATAAATTACAAAAAATACTTATTAATAATAATAATAATAATAATAATAATAATAATAATAATAATAATAATAATAATAATAATAATAATAATAATAATAATAATAATAATAATAATAATAATAATAATAATAATAATAATGATAATAATGATAATAATAAAAATAATAATAGATACTGTGTTGAACATGTTGAGGCTCCGTTGGAACAAAAAAAGCCTCCGTTTTTTTTTTTTTTTTTCTGTTCTCACTGTACGCATTCCCCACAGTTAACAATAAGGTTTCTGTTAACATTGCACATCTGCAAGTAAATATAAGGATCTGTGTCGTTGTGATTAACCTACAGGGCAAAAGCTAAATCATAATTCTGTATATTCACCTCTGTTATCTAACGCATAGTTGGAACTTCCTCCATGTTGGTTTCATTTCTTGGAAATAATCTTTGATGGTATTGAAATAACTACCTCAGGATATCTGTTTCGCAATAACTTTCTCGTATGAATATATATATATATATATATATATATATATATATATATATATATATATGTATATATATACATATATATGTATATATATGTATATATATGTATATATATATATATATATATATATATATATATAAGTACAATTGAATCGTAGGAAAGAATCGTAGTGGAGAGTTGATGGTAGAAATGTGTCTAGAAAGAGAGTTGATGATAGCAAATACAGTGTTTCGGAAGAAAGTCAAGCATAAGTACACATGGGAGAGGGTGGTGGAGGGAAGGGTGGTAGATAGAGCGCTAATGGATTATGTAGTGGTAAATAGGATTATGATAGGAAGAGTTAAGGATGTACATGTGCTAAGGGGAGAGGGTGGGGGAATATCAGATCATTTTTTGGTGGAAGGTAAGTTGAGAGTGGAGGATAGATGGAGAAAGAGGAAAGGGACAAAAGGTAGGGAGGTTCTTAGAATGAACTCCTTGAATGAAAAGGAAAAGGAGAAGGAGTACAAAAAGAAGCTAAAGGAGGAGTGGGTGTGGAGGAGGAATGGGGATGGCTCAAGGAGGGAGTCTTAAAGTGTGCAAGAAGGACAGGGGGAAATAGAAGAAAGGGTAGTGAATGGTGGGATGAGGAAACAAAGAAGGTTGTAGAAGAGAAGAAGCGAGCATTCACAGATTGGTTACAAAAGAGGACAGGGGAGTCATATGAGACGTACAAAGAAAAGAAAAGAGAAGTAAAGCAAAAGGTAAAGGAGGCAAGGAGGAGAGCAGATGTGAAATGGGGTAGGAGTATGACAGAAAATTTTGAAAGTAATAAAAAGATGTTTTGGAAAGAAATTAAGAGAGGAAGAGGAGGCGAATCAAGTAGGGAAGAAAAGGTAAAAGGTACAGATGGAGAGTTGATAATGGAAGAGATGGCAGTGAGGGGAAGATGGGCAGAATATTTTAGGGAGTTGCTGCAGTGGGAAATACGAAGAAAATGAGAGTGATGAGTGAGGAGAATGGAGGAGAAATAAGGAAGGATGAGGTGAAGGCAGTTGTAAAGATGATGAAAGCAGGTAAGGCACCTGGTCTGGATGGATGTCATGCAGAATGTCTGAAAAAGGGAGGTTCAGTGATGGTGGACTGGTTGGTGAGATTATTTAATGTTTGCTGGAGAGAGGGTAGAGTACCGGAGGACTGGAGTAGTGCCTGTATAGTTCCTCTTTACAAGGGAAAAGGGGACAAGTGTGAATGTAGTAATTTCAGAGGGATTAGCCTGTTGAGTGTAGTAGGGAAGGCTTATGGGAGAATCCTAATTGAGAGGATTAGGAGAGGAACAGAAGGAGTAATTGGTGAGGAACAGTGTGGATTTAGGACGGGTAGAGGTTGTGTAGATGAGATCTTTGTGGTAAGACAGATATGTGAGAAAGCTATAGGAAAGGGGAAGGATGTTTTTTGGGCTTTTATGGATCTGGAGAAGGCTTATGATAGGGTAGACAGAAAGGCACTGTGGGAGGTTATGCAGATTTATGGGATAGGAGGAAAGCTTTTGGGAGCTGTCAAGAGTTTTTATGTGAGTAGTAGAGCATGTGTTAGGATTGGAAATGGAGAGAGTGAGTGGTTTGAAGTAAAGGTGGGACTTCGTCAAGGATGCGTTATGTCGCCCTGGCTGTTCAACTTATACATGGATGGGGTGGTGCGAGAGGTGAATGCTAGGGTAGTGAGTCAGGGATTGGAGATGGTTAAAGAAAATGGAGAAAAGTGGGAGGTGAGCCAGCTGTTGTTTGCGGACGACACTGCGCTTGTGGCAGGGTCAGAGGAGGGATTGAGGAAGCTGGTGGCAGAGTTTGGGAGAGTATGTGATAGAAGAAAGCTAAAGATAAATGTGGGTAAAAGTAAGGTGATGAGATGTACAAGGGGTGAAAGTGGCAGTAGACTGGAAGTGAACATTAAGGGAGAGCGACTGGAGGAAGTGGATAGTTTTAGATACTTGGGTGCAAGTGTAGCAGGAAAAGGTGGAGTGAAGGTGGAGGTAGAATGTAGAGTGTAATGAGGAATAGACATTTGGGAATGGATGCGAAGAGGAGACTGTATGAAGGAGTGATTGTGCCAACAGCACTGTATGGGGCAGAAACGTGGAACATAAGAGAAGAAGAGAGAAGGAGTTTGAATGTGTTTGAGATGAGGTGTCTGAGAAGTATGGTGGGGGTTACTAGGCTAGATAGAGTGAGAAATGAGGAGGTGAGGAGGAGAACAGGGGTGAAAAAGGATTTGGGAGAGAGGGTTGATGAAAGAATATTAGGATGGTTTGGACACATGGAAAGAATGAGTGAAGAAAGACTAGTAAAAGAGGTATGGAAGGCAGATGTGGAGGGAGTGAACATGAGGGGACGTCCTAGGATGAGGTGGATGGATGGGGTGAAGGGGGCTTTGGGGAAGAGGGGAATGTCTGTTGAGGAAGGAAGGGAGAGGACGGAAGACAGAGGTGAGTGGAGAATGGTTGTATATGGATGATGTTGTGACTGCATGAGGAGGAATGGGCGGGGGGGTGGGGGGGGTAGTATGTGTGAGTAAATTTTGACGCAGCCCGAAGGGATTTCTCCCCGTCCTCTCCTTATATGCAAAGGGGGACGGAGAGGGGGGTCGCCGATTAAATGAAGCGGCCTTGCTGTGGATGTACTGTGTCTTGCGACACTGCTTCTGACCCAGGGCGGTGGGCAGGGTGCAGGGATGACCCGTCATCCAGGAGGTGCTCAGATGAGAGGAAGGGTGGGAGGGGTGTGGAGTGTATTTAGGGATGAAATGGGTGGGAGTGTTTTTATGCCTTTCCCTTTTTGGCTTCCTCCCTTGGAAGGGGGAAAAAGCCTTGGTATATGTATGTATGTATAATTGAATACGACAGCATTTTGTCAATGATTCAACTTTTTTGTATTTTCCATTTTTTATCGGAATTTTTCCTGCTGGGAGGAAAATCCTGATAGAAAAATATAAAACATTAAGAATTTGAATCTTTGCCAAAATGCTGTCGTATTCAGTTCTACTTGCATTAAAGAAAATATACTTCCTTCCTTTACGATATATATATATATATATATATATATATATATGTATATGTATATATATATATATATATATATATATATATATATATATATGTATATGTATATATATATATATATATATATACATGTGTGTATATGTGTGTGTGTGTGCGCACGTGCGCGTTTGTGTGTTGGCACCCGGGAGCGTCGTCTGGGTTCGTCTGTTTGAAAGATATCACTGTTTCTAATAACCTATCCCATAGTTAATACAGTAGCGATGCGGATTAAAGTTTCGTTCAAGTGTTATCATGTTAGCTGACAGGTTTGGTGGTTGGATGAATTTAAAAGACTTGGATTCTGTTTGGTTGTCACTTGAGCATCCTTCCATAAAGATCAGAGTTGGTTCCAATGTATATACCCTTTGTTGGGA
>NC_134811.1:4017078-4019578 GCF_046742065.1 Oratosquilla oratoria
ATTCCATCTATTCCTGTAGGACACTTCCTCCTGAGCATCCCTTCCACTATTCCATCCTATGGTACAGGCGTCAAATAACAACTTTGTGGTTAATTTCCGGTCCTCTATCAGAAAAGAAAAAGTATCCTTGTCGTTTCTAATCTCTTTCCTTTACAGAAGCGTCAAAACTGCATTGGTCTGTCTACCCTACCCTCTCCCTGGTCTGCGAGTCTCTTATTTTCACCGTGACCCTCTCTCACCTCCCTTGCCCTTAGATAACCTAGTATCGGATCAGCGGTTCACAATCTGGGTTTCATAAACCTCTAGTAGTCCACAGACTGGTCCACAAGTGGGATCAGACCAGTGTTAGTGAGTTGATTCCAGACGATTTTATTCAATTATAAAATCATTTCCAGGAGGCTAATGAACAGCAATTCATAAGAATGGAATATGTGAGAAAGTAGGTTGAGAACTCTTGACTTAATCTGATCCTTTGTTTTTCACCTTCTCCGTTTCCACTCTTTTTTCTTTAATTATGCCTCTGACCTGCCCAGATTTTTCTTTCCAGATGAATAAGATTGTCTGCCGTCAGCCATCATAAAATCTCTAAAGCACCACGCGGGTGAAAAATAGTTCTACGAAGAAGATTTTACCCGTTCGCTCAAGGCGTTTATCATCAGTTACATTAGATCATTCGGCGTTGGCTAGAATAGAAATATTCAAAAATAATACTTTACAAGAACAAAGTGGTTAACTTCCTTGCCGTAATAACGTAATTCACATACTTTATTCTAGCTAAAGATAGGATTTAATTCTGTTAACACTGCATCGTCGCTATGAGAAGATGGAGTCTCCCGACAAACTCTTCTAGCACGGTGATGCCGTACTCAGTTGTACTAAATAACGCTTTGCAATTTTATTCGTCTCTACATTCCTCTATCTCCAGCAGGCTCTCCTAATCCCCCCCCCCAGTTGTCCAGTCGTTAACAACGAAGTCGGAGTAACCTTGTGGAGTCCACAGAGGATCTATATCGAGATTTATTCTTGGGTAACTGAGGTACAAGACAATGTTACACACGCTTGATTGGATCCACATGTGGTTAGTAAACAGAATTACATAAACAAAGAGAACCCGTCACCCAACACGGTGAGAGCCACCGGTCTAGTCTCTGCATATGTTTACTTTCCTAACATCACCAATGATGTTCTGCTATCACTACCTTCCCCTCCCCACAAGCCTTCGCAACCCAATTACCCCATCTGTTACCGTTCTTACGTCCTGTTTCGTTCCAGCACCCTTAATCATCACTCCTGCCCTCTGATGCCCACTTATTTAACTACTCCCACTCACAAATATGCACAAGTTCGGACAGGTTTGTCCTCCTGGTTGGGAATATGCTGAGGTGTGTGTCTGAGTATCCTCATACAAGACGGGGTTGTTGAATATGCACGCTTGCAATTGAATATAGAGGTATAGCTTAAGACAATTGACTCGATATCATGGGATCTCGGTGGCAATGCCTCATTTAAGTTTAATTTAATCTGCAACTACGCGCGCGCACACACACACACACACACACACACACACACACACACACACACACACACACACGTGTGTGTGTATATATATATATATATATATATACATATATAAAATATATATACACATATATATATATATATGACTGCTCTGGCTGATCATTAAAGACTGAATATGTCAAATGAATAAAATCGTCTATGTTTAGCAAGAATACAACACATAAACTTTGCCTTATCCTCCTCCTTCTCTCCCCACCTACTCCCCATCCTCTTCCCCTTTATCCTCTCCTCCTCTTCCCAACTACCTCTCCTCCTCCTCCCTCTCTTCCTCCCACCTCTCCTCCTCCCTCCTTCTTTCTGGTCCTCTTACCGCAATTTAGCTATAATTAGCTATAATCAAGGACCATCCTCGCCCGGTCTATAACTAGATGTTAGAGCAAATTCTTGATCAATAAATGACAAGTACCTTGTGAATTACCTCATACTTAACAAGTTGGCTTGCCTGCCAACTGTCACTATCAGATTTTTCTTTCATTTTCTTTTTTTTCATATTTCATTTATTTGTCTATTTGATTGTTGATCTATTTATTCATTTTTCTACTTATAGCTTTTTATCAATTGATTTACTAATTGTCAATCTATTTATTCATTTATTTTTGTTTTTATACCTGTTGACTGGGTTGTAAAGGTCTATGTTTAATACACTGGACTTTAAGGTATTTAAATCCATTTGCCATTTCTCCAACCATGCAAACAAATTATCAAGATCCTACTACAGTGTCCCAGCATCTTCCCCCCGACCTAATATGGCACCCAATTTTAGTGTCATCTCCAAACTTACTATCAACAATATCAATCCTATTGTTCAAGTCGTTTATGTACATAATAAACAATAAGAGACCCATAACCGTGCCCTGGGGAACTCCACTAGTAACACTACTCCATTTGAATTTTACACAGTTGACGGTGCCCCGCTGTTTTC
>NC_134811.1:4024578-4029578 GCF_046742065.1 Oratosquilla oratoria
TTATCTAACTGGAAATGCAATAGAGATGATTGGTTGGTAAGCCTGACTGAGTGATATCTCCGCACTTGGTACTTCTAACCAGAGGTAGTGTTGTTTTTATCCAATGGAAATACAACAGAGATGATTGGTTGGTAAGCCTGACTGAGAGATATCTCCGCAGTTGGTACTTCTGACCAGAAGCATTGTTGTCTTTATCCTATTGTAAATGCAATGGAGATAATGGGTTGGTAAGCCTGACTGAAGGATATCTCCGTAGTTGGTACTTCTGACCAGAAGCAGTGTTGTCTTTATCTAACTGGAAATGCAATGGAGATGAATGGTTGGTAAGCCTGACCGAGGAGTATTCCCGTTTTCTGTAACGATATATATTTCTTCTTCTTGTTATTATACTTCTACAGTAGAGATGATTAGTTGGTAAGCCTGTCCTGAAAGGCGTCTCCATTCTCGGTAAAGATCTGTTTGTTCTAATTGTTTTTGTACTTCTGATATAAGCAAGAACTGCTCTCAAGTGTACAGTTGTAATATAGAAATAATTGAAAAACGTCTTTGTTAAATATCTTAATATATTTCCATATACAGTCCTCCATTTATAATTAAAGTAATTTTCGTAACCAGAATTATATTACTGCAGCAAGATTAAGAAGTATATCTACATATTTCTAATGTATCTTTTGTTAGATTTGACTATCCGCAAAAGTACCAAAGTACCAATGCACGCGTATAATAATGCATAGACGTGACTTCCTCACATACATACATACATACATACATACATACATACATACATACATACATACATACATACATACATACATACATACATACATACATGCACATACACACATACATACATACATACATACATACATACATACATACATACATACATACATACATATATACATACATACATATATGCATACATAAATACATACATACATATATACATACATAAATACATACATACATACATACATACATACATACATACATACAAACATACATACATACATACATATATACATATATGGATACATACATACATACATACATACATACATGCACATACACACATACATACATACATACATACATACATACATACATACATACATATATACATACATACATATATGCATACATAAATACATACATACATATATACATACATAAATACATACATACATACATACATACAAACATACATACATACATATATACATATATGGATACATACATACATACATACATACATACATGCAGACATACATACATACATACATACATACATACATACATACATACACACATACACACATACATTCATACATACATACATGGATACATACATGGATACATACATACATACATACACACATACATACATACATACATACATACATACATACATACATACATACATGCAGACATACATACATACATACATACACACATACACACATACATTCATACATACATACATGGATACATACATGGATACATACATACATACATACATACACACACACATACATACATACATACATACATGGATACATACATACATACATACATACATGGATACATACATACATATATACATACATACATACATACATACATACATACATACATACATACGTACATACATACAGAAGACGTAAATTCGAAACGATAGATTACTTCGGTGTTCCTGGTTCATTCTGTGTTTCCTCACCACATTTTCCACACACATACATGTGATAGAAATAAGCAGAGAATTACACCAAGAGGCCCATATCTACGGCCGAAGCCGTGACCTTTGCCCTGTTAGCTCTTAGGCTCAGGTCAAGTGGTAGTCACCAGTAGTCGTTATAACCAGACCTCACAAATGATATATTTAGAATATGCAATTGTATCTTTCGTAATTGGTTATGTAACAGATTTTTATGTATCGTACTTTTCTCAGATTAAGCGTGATTTTTTTCAGTCTAGTTGTATAATTCAGACATAGATTGGGCTCAGGTATCTCCAATAATACTTAAGAAAAATATTTTAAGCTGAGTGTGCTATGACAATACACAAATGAATCAAATGGGACTAATTCAGGAAAGGAAGGAAGGAAAGAAGGAAAGAGGAACAGATATGTTTTGAAAGGGATTTGCCAAGTATTATAAAAAAAAAATAGCGTCATTGAATTCCAGGAATGAAATAAAAAGATAAATCACAACAAAGTAATGTCGTAGCACATTGGTAAAATAATACTAATGACCCACTTTCGGAGAAGAATAAGCGAAAGTAAAAAGATTCGTATATTTCGATCACTAACTGTGATCCTCTTCAGCAGATGTGAAGAGGATCACAGTTAGTGATCGAAATATACGGATCTTTTTACTTTCGCTTATTCTTCTCCGAAAGTGGGTCATTAGTATTAAATAGATGAATAGATAAGTGAAAATCAAATAGATAAATAGACAGATAAATAAAAAGATAAATGAATAGATAGATAAAAAGATAAATTAATAGATAAAAAAATAAAGAACAAATAAACGCAAAAAGTTCTCTCTTGTATTAGATCCACGACACCTTGGAAAACCGTCCACGATCACCATCTCATCACAGAGACCAGGCACCGACCCCTCTGGGCCACACCCAGATGGAGAGGTATACATGGGCGAGTTTTCATCTGGGCGTTGGCTTAGTGGCTATCTCCTCTCTCTTTAAGACCACTGTGTCTTTGGGGTCCCTGATTCATCGCTTTTGGAGCTCTTCGTTGAGATCTAAAAGAATATACAAGAGGCCATCTCGGCGTGGCGCCCGGAACAGAAAGCAACAATGTGCGTGTAGCAAAGGTTACACAAGTTCGCGGCCTCTGAATTTTACATGTCAGTTCGCGAGGTGACGAGCAAGAGTAGGATTACATGTACAGTTCTGGTCGCGCCAAATGGTGTAAATGGATGCGAAATGATTTACATGTTTGTGGTTATGAATTAGAAATTTGCCTTACCCGTTGAACAAAATAGGATAACTTAGACAATACGTGGATAATCGAAAGTCTTATTTATTTATTTATTTATTTATTTATTTATTTATTTATTTATTTATTTATTTATTTATTTATTTGTTTATTTATCTATTTATATATTTATTCCTCTAAACCAGAGACTCTCAAAGTGGTCGATGGGACCATGGAAGGCTTAAGCGCTAACCTTGCAATGAACAGACAGGCAAGACACTTCATACTGATTTTGTCATGTTTTTTTTTATCTATTTTGTTTATATATATATATATATGTATATATATATATGTATATATATATATATATATATATATATATAATTTTTTTTTTTTTTTTTTTTTCTTTTTTCTTATTTTTTTTTTTTTTTTTTTTTTTTTTCATCCCCTTACCCCGTTTTTTTTTTTTTTTTTTTTTTTTTTTTTTTTTTTTTTTTTTTTTTTTTTTTTTTTTTTTTTTTTTTTAACTAAGGGGTCCAAAAAGAATCTGAATCTTCATTGGGGTGTCGACGAGTTTGAGAACCCCTACTCAAAACCAAATGAAACACCCTACCATTACACAAATCAAAATGTTTATAAGTAATCTAAAGAGCTCGTTGGTATAGTCTTTACATTGATTTTACCCACAGAAACAGAAAGGTTTCACAGAGCCTAAGACACTTGTTTAGCGTTACACAGAACAAATCACTAAAAGAGGATTGAATGTTTTAGGGCAGCGTTCCCCAACCTGGGGTGCTGAAATCAATTATAGGGGGTGCTGGGAATTGATGCACACAAAAGTCACATTGATATATGTATCATTGATTACCTAGTTGTGCATATTTGACTTTTTCCATGCTATTTTATTTTTCTAGGGTGTTCTTATTTCTTCTACAAACAATGTTGTCAATTTGTTTCAGTTCTAAGGAATCAAGAAAATAAATCAAGCAGAATATTTCATTTTCTTTTATCCTTCTAGTAACAACATAGGGGTGCTGGACTATAATACAGGAAGTGAGTACGATTCAAGAAAGCGAAAAGAAAATTAAAATGTATTCCCAGTGACCGTACTACAACCAACATGTACACAGACGTTTTCTCTTTTTCTCTTTTTCGGATAACAAGAAAGAAGGAAAAGAGAGTGTCAAAAGAGCAGTACAGGAAGTGAGAACGATTCGAGAAAGCAAAAAAAAAAATTAAAGATGTATTCCCAGTGACCGTACTACAGCCAGAATGTACACAGACGTTTTCTCTTTTTCTCTTTTTCGTATAACAAGAAAGAAGAAAGACTAACAAAGAAAAGAGTATGCCAAAAGAGCAGAAAAAGAGAGTGTACTAATCTTAGCTCAATCATAGGCTGAAGAAATGTGTTAGATTTTTTTTCTTTTTCTTTTTTTTTTGAAAACAATAAATCTCAAGTGAAGAGAAAAAAGTATCAAAGAGAGGAAAGTTTAAGAAACGAAATCAGGTGTTTTGATCACGATTTACTAGATACATATAAGAGGTTCTAGTACTTCAGTGTATATTATCTAGTGGATTATCTAGTGGATTGAGAGAAGGGTGGAAGCGGGAGGGGGGCAAGGTGGAGTGGGAGGGGGGAGAGTGGTAGTGATTTTTATAGAATTCCTAGAAACCCAAAGACGTTCAAAAGTTATCTTCCAGAGCTTGATGCGTTACCACCGGACAGGTAGTGCGTTATTAACGCAGTAACCTAAGTGCCCAGCTCAGTTTTTTTTTATGTTTTATAATAGGGAATATTAATGTTGTAGTTTAGGTATTGTTTTATTGAGAATATTCGTAGGAGGTAAATACTTCTCCATTTAATTTTTTCTTCAAAATCATTCTAAAGGAGATTAATGCATTGGTGATAACGCACTACCTGTCCAGCGGTAACGCGCCCAGCTGTGGTATCTTGAAATGAAAATATAATAATGATAAGGGGTATCAGATGTTTTCTTTTTTTTCCGTTTTAAAAAGGTTTCAAAAAGTTAAGAAACAGAGTTCTACGAATTCATAACAAATATAA
>NC_134811.1:4039578-4052078 GCF_046742065.1 Oratosquilla oratoria
GTAGTCGAAATATACAGTTCCCCTGTACTTCCGTTATTATTTCTCCGATGGTGGGTTTATAGTGAACTTTTACAAATGTGTTATAACATACCAATTTCCATATGTATGTATGTTTGTATGTATGTATCTATATATGTATGAAAAAATCAGAAATGTATATAGTTTTCAATGCAACCTGTCAAATCAGATACAGCTTTAATCATGCGTTCATAAACATACTTACATATTCCCCCTAGAGGCATAAGTGACATATTTATATATAAAGACAAATAATATATAATGTATCAAGACAGATGAGCGTAATTATAGGAGACCATTGTGTCCATAAGGAGGCAGGAATTTAGTTTGGGTTATTTGTACGACTAAAGTAGGAAGCGAAGAATTTGATGTAGAAATGTTTTGTGTTCTGTTTTCGTTGTACACACGACTCACAATTTCTGTCAACGTTGTGATACACACTGAAATTTTGTGTTCCTGATCTTTCATGTCATGCTCGGTTTGTGTCTAGTGTGAACACACGATTTTTACCTTTTGTTCTCAAATCCAATTTTAGATTGTAAAGTCTTGTATCACCATCTACCGTCGTTGTTTAATGCATAGAAAAAATAAGATTTGAAAAATCTCTCATTTTCTGAAATAAGCAAATTGTGACATTTTGTCAATAGATAGGTAAAAGTTATTTTGCCCACTTACTGGTTATTTTCAGTCTTTCTAAAGACGATAAAGGAGAAAAAAAGGAGTTTTTTCTTTCTTTTTCCGCATTCAGTAAACACTGAAGAAGAGCAGAAGGCCGATCACCCTGCGAAGCCGGGACTGGCGCAGCCAGTGACTCGAGCTTCTAAAAAATAGTCCCTAAGAAAATATATATAACATTCTTCAGCATTTTCTGATGTATTTTTTTTTAGAATAAAATCTTAATTAGGAAATGAGTTGGCTAGATATTCTAAACCTTCAATTGAGAAACTTCACTCAACCAAGTAAGAAAAGTTAGCTAAAATAATGTACAGAAACTAAGATATTTGATAGATATAGATAATCGATAGCATTCAAGCTTTATCAGCCTGAGGAATAATCAGAAGTGAATGTATAAGAACATAAGAATGAAGGTGGCTGTAAGAGACCATGAGGCCTACACTAGACAGTTTTATGTCCATTACCACCTGTCATCCCCATCCATAAAGTTGTCTAACCGTTTCTTAAAACAACTGATAGATTGAGCGCTCACTACATGGTTATTAAATATGTTCCATTCGTTGACCACCCTATTAGTAAATCAATTCTTGCCTATTTCCTTCTTATATCTAAATTTGTCCAGTTTGAACCCATTACTGCGAGTCCTGCCCTGTTGTCTTAATATGATGACCTTGTTTGCGTCAAACCTCTAGGACTAGAAATAAAAGGTTAGGTCGAGTGCAATGATGTTTACATCTATAAGTTATAACTTAGAAACATTGTCATTACCATAGATTATTTTAGCAAAACATAAGAATAGAATAACCTTTGAGACATATGGACGTCGATTGCTGAAAAAACAAAGATTAAGACATATACATAGTAGTATGTATGGAGAAGAATAAGGTAAATAAAAACAAAAATAGTAAACACTTAGATATACACACACACACACACACACACACACACACACACACACACACACACATATATATATATATATATATATATATATATATATATATATATATATATATGTGTGTGTGTGTGTGTGTGTGTGTGTGTGTGTGTGTATGTCTATATATATATATATATAATGTGTATATTTGTGTATATATATATATTTGTGTGTGTGTGTGTGTGTGTGTGTGTGTGTGTGTGTGTGTGTGTGTGTGTGTGTGTGTGTGATGCGCGCGTGGTGTGCGTGTGTGTGTGTTTGTGTGTGTGCTCGCGCCACGCATAAACGTTACGCACAGAATAAATGTATGGATAAAGAAATGTACATGAAAAGAACTGGTGGTTGAACTATTGTTTATCTTCCAGCCACTTTACTATGTCCTTTTTTATGTCCTTTTTTCCCCCTCTGGTTACACTCGTGTTGCATTTTCAAAAAAGGAGAAAAAGAAAGACAACGTATGTTTTTGAACGATGGTGTGAAATTTGCTGCATTTAAAAAAAAATTCTTTCACATGTGATCTTTTCATTTTCATTTGATTTTCTTTAAATTATTATTTTTTTGGTATTCACTGTATATATGAAAGCTTAACATAAACGGCATAGTTGTACATTTGTAGTCTGTTCTTTTCTCGGTAGAAATCAACATTAGAATAGCCAGCTTTGCAAATCGTAAACATTAACATAAAGAAAAAATAAATCATGTTATCTTGTTCAGGTCAGACACACACTGGCTTAGTTTAGTTTCTGGAATAATGGATGACTAAGTGACTTTAGCTATATATAAGAATTTTTATGAAAAATCTAATGCAAATTAGTTTTCATACTAGAACGTGAGAGGGAAGGAGGGAGGGAGGGAGGGAGGAGAGGGAGAGGAAAGATCTCTTATGTTCCTGTACGATAACATGTAATCTGATCTTTTTATTTTTTCTCAATCCTTTGAGTTAAAGAGAGTTGTTTGAACTTAACCAAAATCAATCCTTTAAAGACCATTGAGGTGGAAATTGTCAGTCTAGATCAATGTTTTACAACCTTTCAAGATTTTTGAACCTCTTATATCAAATTATATATTTAGGGGACACCTTGATATGAAATTAAAATAGGATATAGTGATTTTACTTTTGTATGTAAGAAATGTTAATAAAAGATATTTTCTTCACAAAAACTAGTTGAAAAATAGGATTGTTTGATATGGAATTAAGATAAGATATATTCATTTTACCTTTATATGTAAGAATTTATTTTCACAGAAACTTGTATCTATTATCAGATTATTTGATTGGACAAACATAACACAAAAATGAAAAAAATGAATAAATCCTTGTATATTTACGAAATGAAAAAATAAAGTAACATGTTCAATTCCATTTGTTGAAAAACGCTAATCTAGATACTACTTAACTCCTCAAGAGCCTAGAAGTCTTTCTAAGCTTAATAAAACTAACTAGCGTTGGTTATAGATAAACAGATAATACTTAACCCTTCAATGACTCAGAGGATTTTCTAAACTTGATAAAACTACCTAGCGATGGTCATAGATAAATAGATAATAAATACATTGGAATATAGCAGTGGTTCCCAAACTGTGGGTAAATTACCCCTGGGGGGGGGAGGTAACAAAATTTCGGGGGTAATGGAGGGCTAACAAAAAAATAAAGAAAAAATAAGATAAAAATTAATCAAGAAAACATTACGGTACCCGGGATTAGGATTAAGGTTAACTTAGTACGTATAGTTGTAAAACTGAAAAAAAAAGTTTGGGAACCACTGGAATATAGAAAAGGATGCAATGGAGCAAGTGACCGTATGTAGTACTGTTCAAAATGTTCAGAAATAACTTGAATGTATTCATAAGCAAAATGCTACAATATCCATATATGCTTGCGTGTTTGTGTGTTGTTTTAATTCTTTTCTACATTCGCCATCGTCTGGGATGAAACGTCTCTCGGAACACCGTTTTACTTGTTCGATACATGAAACATGCATGTGACATATAGCATCGACTTGCTGGAATGGTGGTTATTGTCTCGGCTTCCCACGCTACAGGTCTGAGCTCGTGCCTCGACCAGAGTTTGAAAGATTCATAAATATTGCAAACCGTTACTGTTCCCATTAATGAAGGAGTGTAGGTGTGTGTGTTGTGTATGTAAGGTCAAAGCAAAGCTCAGCTCTCATCACGAAGTGCTGTCGAGCACAAACTCAGCACGTGTTCCAAGTACATGAAGATTTTTTGTTATATATTATTTATTTATCTATGTATTTATTTATTCTATCATACATACATACATATACCAAAGGCTTTTTCCCCCTACATGGGGGGTAGCCTATATAGTTAGTGTTTTTCTTTATGATGATAATTTATCTGGAATCGACGACGGGGCTGGATTTTAGCCCTTGATTACACCAGATTATATTTTCTTATAATCACCGTTTACTTCTCCGCTGTGAAGATGAACTTAAAGAAATACAAGGTTTAGGTCTATCTAAAAGTTTAATCCTTCACAGAACATGTGCCATTCAAACTGACTGACCCCTATTTTTCTAAAGTGTCTCAAGGTTGGCTACCACAATGTTACACACACACACACACACACACACACACACACACACACACACACACACACACACACACACACACACAAATATATGTATATATATATATATATATATATATATATATATATGCATGTATATATATATATATTTCTTCTTTTTTACAGCTGGTGAAGAACGAGTTTCGTCTTCAAATAACACTGACAACGTTTCACAGACGAATTTGGTCGCTCTGATTTTGAAAAAAAAAACAATAAATTACTGAGAGATAATGCACCCATAAAGAAAGAGAAAATCTAGATAAAAATCTAGATAAAAGCGTTTTTTTTTTTTTTTTTTTTTTTTTTTTTTTTTTTTTTTTTTTTTTTTTTTTTTTTTTTTTTTTTTTTTTTTTTTTTTTTTTTTTTTTTTTTTTTTTTAATGTGGCGTTCCTGAATAGCGTTTGATATTGCACCACCAAGAAACCGGTTGCCAAACATCCGTATGGCATTTAATGTCAAATACCTATAAGGTACTACATATCAAACTACCACATATGCTGCGTGTAGTTCAGCCTTAGTGGTCGACTGCAGGACCGGCCTACCCCTCTGAGGGACGATGTGGCCTCTGTATCTCACCACGGTAACTTAACCCGACTTGGTAAGGCTGTATGTATGTATGTATGTATGTATGTATGTATGTATGTATGTATATATGTTTGTATGTATGTATGTATGTATGTATGTAAGTATGTATGCATGTATGTATGCATGTACGTATGTATGTATGTATGTATGTATGTATGTATGTATGTATGTATGTATGTATGTACGTATGTACATACGTATGGGGAGAAGTACATATGGTCCTAAGTGTCAAATCTTCATATATTCCTCTTGATAAAAACGTGAGGGGGTAGGTTCCTCTCAGCTAAATGAGATTTCCATTCGGCAGATAGAATATATGACAAGAATAGATAACACGAAGGAAAGCATTGATTTAGGAGATTCGAAAGTGTGTTTAATCCTCTTCGTTGTGGGAAGGTTTCCCTTAGCTGAACAAAATCGCCTGATGATAGACCAAAAGAGAAAAGACTTTAGATAGAATATGTCCTTATCTATGCATATGTTTCAAAGCGTTACGGATCATTTTCATTTTATTTAACCCATAAAGACATGAAACAGTTTTAGTCATATATTCTCTACTTGTGTAATACTATTTCTTAGCCTTCTGGAGACACCTTCAGCAATATAAGAATTCATTAGACATCAATCAGGTACCAGCAAACTTTGATTTATGATGATGAGCATCATCGATTGGGGACACACGCCAGGGAGCGCGTTACTTCATTCAAACGCAGGTGCCAATCCCCACGGTCTCTCCGGGCAATCTCCCATGCAGTCACCCTTCTCATCCCAAACAATCATCTAAAAATTCGATCAACTTAATCCAGCCATGAATTTTGTGGTGGTCCCTTTCGTCTCCTCCGTCGAGGGTTGTCTCTTGTGGAGGTAACGCTGAATAGGATCAACTTAAGGAAAACGTGCTACATGGTCTTATAGCTTGAGATGACGTTTATGATCCTAAATGGGTCAGGGAACACTAGTACACAATCATTGATTCACGTACCTCGTACCAATGGTATAGAAATATCCAGAGGGTTGCCTCTTGTGGAGATAACGCTGAATAGGACTCAGCTTCAGGGAAACGTGTCACGTGTTCTTATAGCTGGAGATGACGTTTATGGTCCTAAATGGCTCAGGGAACACTAGTACACAATCATTGTTTCATGGACCTCATACCAGTGGTATAGAAATATCCAGAGGGTTGTGTCTTGTGGAGATAACGCTGAGTAGGATCAGCTTCAGGGAAACGTGCCACGTGCTTACATAGCTGGAGATTACGTTTATGATCCTAAATGCCTCAGGGAACACTAGTAGACAATCATTGTTTCATGGATCTCATACCAGTGGTATAGAAATATCCAGATAGTTGTCTCTTGTGGAGATAACGCTGAATAGGATCAGCTTCAGGGAAACATGCCACGTGCTTATATAGCTGGAGATGACGTTTATGATCCTGAATGCCTCAGGGAACACTAGTAGACAATCATTGTTTCATGGATCTCATACCAGTGGTATAGAAATATCCAGATAGTTGTCTCTTGTGGAGATAACGCTGAATAGGATCAGCTTCAGGGAAACGTGCCACGTGCTTATATAGCTGGAGATGACGTTTATGATCCTGAATGCCTCAGGGAACACTATTACACAATAATTGTTTCATACCAGTGGTATAGAAATATCCAGAGGCTTACGTAAAGGTACAGGCTTATCTCTAAATGTTCATTGTATAATACATCTAATCCATTCTAAATGTGTTAATAAAATAACCACAACCCACTGTGAGACTAAACGCATTTCACCTTTTCCATGATTTATTCACTCTGAATAATTGAAATGGCTAATGCAAGATTCATCGTTTTTTTACGTAGTTACACCATTAAAGTTTTATCATGACTTTCACGAACAAAACCACACACAGCAGCAATGAATGTTTTTGCAATTGCAAAGGTAATAGCATCAACATCCAACCACATAAACACAAACATAAACACAAACATAAACACACACAGACACACACACACACACACACACACACACACACACACACACACACACACGCACACACACACACACACACACACACACACACACACACACACACACACACACACACACACACACACACACACACACACACACACACACACACACACACACACACATACAATGAATTATTCAATGGGATGTGAGAAAATTACAAAGTCAAAACAGGAGAGATCTGGGATAGTTGATATGGGTTAACCTACCACCTGAATAAAATACAAACACACACACACACACACACACACACACACACACACACACACACACACACACACACACACACACACACACACAATCATATAAACACTCATACACACATATGCACACACACAAAAACACACACACACACACACACACATGTACGAACAAACACACAAATACATCTACGCACACACGAACGCGTGTGTCCGTAGGAACATCCACAAAAATTGACACACACAGACATGCTATCAAAAATACATACAATTAGGGAAATACAGTATCATTATCATTGCCTACCCAAAAGGCTAACATGACAACGAACACCTAGGCTCATGCATGAACGACATTTTTATGGTACATATGTGCCCGACATGTTGATGACTTGCGTCAAACATTACCCAAAAATGTGTAATGTACAACGAACACTGTTTAGGGCAGGTTCGGGCGACATGTCTACAGTAAGGTTATGACTTATTACGAACTCTAACAAAAGAAAATTGTTCTATCAGTGACCGCATAAGGATGAAAGGCAGGCTTAGATAACTTATTTACCATAATGTTGTTAATTTTGTCAAACATTGCCCTAAACTTTGTTATATGAATGATTAAACGCCGTTAAGAATACGTGTGGATATGTGTTTATTGACGTTACCGATAATAATTTGTTGATGGTTTTCCTTCAAATATTGTCCGAAACGTTTGCTGTATTGGTCGTTTGTGCAGATGATTAGCTACAGTAAGTTATAATGACAGGAAGCCTACCAGTTCAGAATGAGATCAGATGAAAAAATAAATAGATAAAAAAAAAAGATGAATAAATTGATTGGGTGTATATCCAGTTTCCTCGATTGGAAGCTTATTCCACTCACTGATGACACTTAAATATATTGTAGCAGACATCTTCAGAATATTATCTCCCGTCCAGTTAGTATTAAGTTTGCAAAAATATTTTCAATACTTTGATGTTATCAATTACCTATAAAATCTTACAAATTTGCATTAAGTCACTAATTAGCCTCCTTTTTCTTTTTCTTTTCTTTTTCTTCTTCTCCTTCCCCTTCTTCTTTTCTTCTTCTTCTTCTTTTCTTCTTCTTCTTTTCTTCTTCTTCTTCTTCTTCTTCTTCTTCTTCTTCTCCTCCTTCTTTTCTTCTTCTTCTTCTTCTTCTCCTTCTTCTTCTTCTTCTTCTTCTTTTTCTTCTTCTTCTTCTTCGCCTTCTTCTTTTTCTTCTTTTTCTTCTTCTTCTTCTTTTTCTTCTTCTTCTTCTTCTTCTTCTTCTTCTTCTTCTTCTTCTTCTTCTTCTTCTTCTTCTTCTTCTTCTTCTTCTTCTTCTTCTTCTTCTTCTTCTCCTTCTTCTTCTTCTTCTTCTTCTTCTTCTTCTTCTTCTTCTTCTTCTTCTTCTTCTTCTTCTTCTTCTCCTCCTTGTCCTCCTTCTCCTTCTTCTTTTTCTTCTCTTCTTCTTCTTCTTCTTCTTCTTAGAGAGACAGAGAAAAGGTTTAGATGCTTTAAGCAGTTTTCGTGTCCTTCAGATCACCCCAGATCAAGGGCTCTATCAAGGGTGTTGCAGGCAAGGTCATCATATTAAGATATCATGGCAAGACTCGTAGTAATGGATTTAAATTGAACAAATGTAGATTCAATAAGGAACTACAGAAGAACTGGTTTACTAACACAGTGGTTAACGAATAGAATAGACATAGTAACAATACAGTGAACCCTGAGACAATTGGTTGTTTGAAGAGAAGATGAGATATCTTTACGGATAGGGATAGAAATTGATAAGGGACATGGAACTGTATAGTGTAGGCCTTATGGTCTCTTGCAGCCTCCTCTATTCTTATGTTCCTACTAGAGGTGTGGTTGTTCCAGAACGCTGTTATTAACTATTGCAAAAACCTAAACCTTGCTTATATACCTTATGAAAAATATGCAAAAATATTTTCGTTAATGCTACACTGATATTCATTTAAAAAATATATTAAAAGGGAATAACTGTATATAGAAATATATTAAGTGCATAACAACAAAATAATTATTTGCATAAATCTGACGAATCGTAGTTCTGGTTTGGATGCCTTCGAAAGGCCAGAACTCTCTTTAGATATTATATTCTGGTATATAGGAAATGGTTTTGCATGAATTATATTTTGACGCAGCCCGAAAGGATTTCTCCCCGTCTTCTCTTTTTTCCTGCATGAGGGGACGGAGAGGGGGGGGGGTCATCGATAAAGTGAAGCGGCTTTGCTGTTGATGTACTGTGTCTTGCTGCACTGCTTCTGGCCCGGGCAATGGGCAGGAAGCTGGGATGACCTTTATCCAAGAGGAGCTAAGAGGCGAGGGAAACAAATGGATGGTAGATGGGAGTAGAATAATGGGAGTAGAATGGGTGGGAGTAGAATAATGGGAGTAGAAGGGGTGGGAGTAGAATAATGGGAGTAGAATGGGTGGGAGTGAAATAGTGGAAGTAGAATGGGTGGGAATAGAATAATGGAAGTAGAATGGGCGGGAGTAGAATAATGAGAATAGAATGGGTGGTAGTAGAATAATGGGTGAGAGTAGAATAATGGGAGTAGAATGGGTGGGAGTAGAATAATGGGAATAGAATGGGTGGGAGTCGAGTAATGGGAGTAGAATGGGTGGGAGTAGAATAATGAGAATAGAATGGGTGGGAGTAGAATAATGGGTGAGAGTAGAATAATGGGAGTCGAGTAATGGGAGTAGAATGGGTGGGAGTCGAATAATGGAAGTAGAATGGGTGAGAGTAGAATAATGGGAGTAGAATGGGTGGGAGTAGAATAATGGGAGTAGAATGGGTGGGAGTCGAATAATGGGAGTAGAATGGGTGGGAGTAGAATAATGAGAGTAGAATAATGAGAATAGAATGGGTGGGGAGTAGAATAATGGGTGAGAGTAGAATAATGGGAGTAGAATGGGTGGGAGTAGAATAATGAGAATAGAATGGGTGGGAGTAGAATAATGGGTGAGAGTAGAATAATGGGAGTAGAATGGGTGGGAGTCGAATAATAGGAGTAGAATGGGAGTAGAATAATGGGTGAGAGTAGAATAATGGGAGTAGAATGGGTAGGAGTAGAAGGGGTGGGAGTGAAAGGGGTGGAAGTGGCGGCGTGTCTTTGACTTGTCTATCTCCATTATAAGATAGATTCCAGTTAGCGGTTAGTAATTATGTTAATTTCAGAGGAAACAGTGCCCGTCAAATGGTTCAAAGACAGTCGTGTTTAGAATGTGTAAATGATACGTGTTCAGTGAATAAGTGAGGGTCTTCAGGGTTAAAATCTTAAAACCTTTTGTCAGACCCAGTGAACGCATCCTATTAACAAAAAGTTAAATTGTACTTAGTTCATTGGATACATATACTGAAATTACGGGTAGATTCTGTAGGTAAGCCAGGTAAATTTATTTAAAAAACGGGATTTATTTATATATTTTTATTCAATGTATTTATTTGTTTGTTTATTTGATTTTACTCTTATTTTCTATTTTATTATTATTATTTTTATTTTTTTTTATTTATTATTTTTTTTGTCTATTTATTTATTTATTTATTTATTTATCTATTTATTTATTTATTTATTTATTTTTGGAAAGCGTTTGACATGACTGGCAAAATTTCTTAAAGGTGCACTATCCGTCAAATAACCAAAACAAAATCATTGAAGAGATACATTTGTAGCAAAAGATGTATTACATTCACACAGCGGGAACAGACTTTCTAAAGTATGTAACTGTACCTAGAAAGTAAAATCCTGTTAATATTTTTGGAACGTTTTATTACCGAGACTTTTCAGTTTCTCAGTCTAATTCTGACACAAAAAGGATTACAATGGAGGAGCATGCCGACAGGAGACCTTTTGGTCCATAAATAGGTCGGATGCAAACAAATAGATAAATATATATAATATATATATATATATATATATATATATCACGTAGAAACCACTGTTGGAGTAGAAAAGACTGGAAACGGGGAATCTATATATTTCGATTGCAAACTGAAATCCTCCTCAGTAGATACAATTAATAGAGAGCGTGCTGCTTAAGTAGCACCCTTAACAAAGGAAAGGGGAGCATGGGAAGAGGTCTCTACCCTCGGCTCACTCCGTGTGTGAGGTCAGGAGGCAAATGAGTTTTCAATAGGTTGGTGATGAAGTAATATATATATATATATATATATATATATATATATATATATATATATATATATATATATGTATATATACATATATACATATATATATATATTAATAATGATAATAAATTAATTGATTAATAAAATCATAATAATATAAATGATAATTAATAAAATAAGTAAATAAATAAATAGGTAAATTTATATAATAAACAAACAGGTAAATAGTAAATAATAAAAAAAAAACATTACCTGGAGCTTCCAACCATACATTTGGACTTGTTCGGAGTTCAAAATATCCCCAAAATTGGTTCTAACCTCTCTTGTACTAGATGGCACTTGTCCTTCTATTTTGGTATCTACCAGACATATTTATCTTCGTGATACCTTTTCAGTAACAAATCAACTATTGTCTATCTCAATCTCTTCCATACCAGTTGAAACGTTTCTGTATTGAGACACGCTACGCTGTTTTATTTGTTTCTTTGACCCCTACTCGGTACAAAAGGGATCAATATTAATGCAGACGTTTAATTGCTATTAGATATAGTCTAAGCAAAAGGAAAAAACAGATACTTTGCTTGTAACCTGTCTTTCAGGATTATGCAAGTGAAATACACATTTGAAAGAGGAAATATATAATTCACAATTCCTTCCTTATCAATCAATTGTACTGAGTGATTTATTTTGTACCACTTGTTGCCTACATAATGAAACATGTATTGCTTGTCTGATGACGATGACTGACGTGAACATAAGTGTTAGAAACATAGATACATATTGATAATATTCGTGAGCTTTAAGTTTAGGAATATTCAATGATAAATTTTCCTAAATGGGCTCAACCCTTTCGATAGGCTGACGCTCTGTAATGTTTTTTATTATTGAGGTCAAACAATTTAATTCAGCTCAAGGTAAGATGTCGTCGAGGATGTTAAGACTACCACACTCAAGTAAAACATCATTGTGTTAATGCTCTTCATATATATATATATATATATATATATATATATATATATATATATATATATATATATATATATATATGAAAAAATTTATATGTATATATACATGAAAAAATATATATGTATGTATATATATTTATGAAAAAAAAATATTTATATATATATGTATATATAAATTTCGTCTAACGCAGAACACTTTTATCTAACATAAGACAAAACCTCTTGCTAAGGAAGTTAATACATTTTCGCTCATTTCCTTCGACGCAGTGTCTCTCATCACAAATATTCCTTTACCTGACGCCTTTTAATTTTATTCAGTTAAGACAGGGCCACGCATTGAAAAGATTAAGAAAAAAGATCGT
>NC_134811.1:4062078-4069578 GCF_046742065.1 Oratosquilla oratoria
TAGCTTTCAATTCCTTCATCCATATCATTAATATATATAGCAAACATTATTGGGGCCAGAACTGTTCCCTGCGGGACACCGCTTATTACTTCATTCCATTTTGAGTGCTGATCTCTTATCACTACTCTCATTTTTCTTTCTTGCAAAAAGTCTTCCATCCAATTTAGCAATTTACCTTGTATTCCTCCTTCATATTCTAATTTCTTAAGCAACTTCTTATGTGGTACTTTGTCAAAAGCTTTTTTTAGGTCTAGAAATGCACAATCAGCCCATCCATCTCTTTCTTGTATTATATCTATTAGCCTTGAATAGAAACATATTAAATTGGTGACGCATGATCGTCCTTGTCTGAATCCAAATTGCCTTGGATTTAGTACGTTGTTTTTTTCCAAGTATTTTACCCATCTACTTTTGATAATTCTTTCACAAATTTTTGCTATTGTACTTGTTAGAGAGACTGGTCTATAGTTGGTAGGTTCTTCTTTATTTCCTCCTTTATATATAGGTACTATATTTGCTTTTTTCCAATCTTCTGGAACTTTTCCTTCTTTTAAGGAACTGCTTATTATGCTATGTATTTTGTCTGCCAGTTCATTCCTGCATTCTTTCAGAATCCAGTTTGCTATTTCATCTGGCCCATGCGATTTTCTGACATCAAAATTACCCAAGTGTGTCAATATTTCATTCTTTGTTACTTCTATTTCTTCCATAGGGGGGACTTTTTCTTTCCACTCAATCTCTTCAGGTTGTATATTTTCCCTTGTAAACACGGATTTAAAATGTTTGTTCATAATTTCTGCCATTTCCATTTCCTCAGTGTATTCAACTCCTCCTTGTCTTAATTTCTCCAAGTCTTGTTTGTTTTTCAGTTTATTGTTTACAAATCTGTAGAATAGTTTTGGTTGATCTTTACACTTTTCTATAACATCTTTTTCATATTTTCTTTTTTCCTCTCTGCACTTTTGTACATATTCATTTCTATAACCAGTATATATTTTCCATTTTTCAGGTCTTCTGTCTTTTTTCCATCTGGTCCAGGCTTTGTCTCTTTTGTCTTTTAACTCCCTACAACTTTTGTTGTACCAGCATTTTACATATTCTTTTTCTTGTTTTTGTCTTGGGACATACTTTTCCACTCCTTTTTTGTAAATTTTTGTCAAAATATTCCATTTCTCTTCCACTGATGTTTCTTCTTTGTATATTTCTTCCCAGTTATCTTGTTGGAAGAATTCTCTTATTTTATCAAAGTTTGTTTTTTCATACATCATTCTTCCTTTTCTATATTGTTCATTTCTTTTCATATATTTTTCTTCATTAAGTTCCAGTTCAATCAATATGTGGTCACTTTTACCTATTGGTGTTTTATATTCAATCTTGTCCACTATTCTAGGTTCAGATGTAATTATTAAGTCTAGCCTCGATGGTTCTTCTTCATTTCTATACCTAGTGTTCTCTTGTATCCATTGTGTCATTGAATGGTCAGTAATCATCTCAAGTAGAGCATTTCCCCATGAGTCATCACCACTCTTTACTGTCATTTCTTCCCAGCAGATTTCTTTGCAATTAAAGTCGCCCATCATAACTATTCTTCCTCCGTCTTCCATTATTTTAGTTAATGCTATCTTTGTGTCCTCTAACATACTTTTATGTTCACTCTCCTCCCATGAGGCTGTTTTCGGAGGCACATAATTGATCACAAATTTTCTGCTCTTCTTATCTCGGTCTTCCACTTCTATCATAATCATCTCTACTGTATTCTTTCCATATATGACACCTTTCACGTTTATATCCTTCTTAGTCAGGAACATAACTCCACCCCCTTGTTTTTTCTCTCTGTTTCTAATCCAATAATTGTATGCATCATGTCCTACACTGTTGGGTGGTAGTGGGCCTTTTAATTTTGTTTCTACAATTCCCATTATGTCCGGTTCTTTTTCTTTCAAATAATCATTCAGTTCATTCAATCCTGTTATCAATCCATCTATATTTGTGTAAGACGCTCTTAGTTTTCTGCCACTTCCATTGTGTTCTCTGTTTCCCTTATGTTTTTCTTTAGTATGTCAAACTGCTTTATTTTCATGTTCACTACTCTCCAATAGAATCTCTCTTTCTCTGACTCCGTTCTTTCCTCGTTTTTTGCCTTAGCTTCAATTCTTTTCTGCTTTTCTGCCTCTCTTTCCTCCTTATTCATTTCTCTTTTTATCCATACCTTTTTATATTGATAATTTGTTGCTAGTTTCCCTGTTTTGGATAGAATTTTCTCTGCCGTTGTTTGTGACCTGAATTTAATCTTAATTGGTCTGGTCTTATCTGTACTATATTTTCCGAGTCTGAATTTTTCCTCAATTTCCTTTATAATTTCTGGTTCATCTTCCTGGACTAATTTTAATAAACTGCTTACTCTTTCATTTTCCTCCTTGATTCTTGCGGTTCTATCTGGGTTATGTTTCTCTTCCATTCCTAATATAATTATACATTTCTTTTTGTCAGCTAATTCTCTTACTATATTCTCCTTCTGTCTCATCACTTTAATAACTGAGTCTTCATTATGTTATTTCAATTGCTGTTTGACTATGTCAGTGAATGAAACCTTATTCCCTTCTTGGGTTGTTCTCCAATTTTTAGCTTCTTTAGCTATTTTCTCTCTGTTTTCATTACTATTCTTCTTCAATTTCTCATTCTCCTCCTTTACATTTCCTAACTGTCTTTTTAGGTCCTCTATTTCTTCAGTTAAGTTTCTGTTAGCCTTCTCTAGTTGTTCCAACCTTTCAATTCTCTGGAAAATGGAGTCAACATTACCTAACTTACGTTCCAAGTCCTCGATCACCTTATCAACTCTCTCCTCTAGTCTTATCAGTCGGGGGGAGGGGGGTTGTGTCCCCCCCCACCCTCTTTAAATCCCTGGAACATATTCTCGTCACTTTCTACTGTATTGCTCCTCTCTATACTTCTAATCTTTACATTTTTATTAGACATTTCATCCTCACTCAGTCTTTTGTTTACCTTTCGCTTGTCTGGCTGGGCCAAGTCTACTCCCTCCTCATTTCCTTCCATTTCCCTCAGTAATCCCTCCCCTTTTCCTCTTTCCCTACTTTCCCACTACTCCACGAGCAATTTCCCCCCCAACCTGTAAAAACACTAGGCACTTCTCTTTGCGTTGGGATCCACAGACTTCAGTTTTCTTCAGAACGTCATCCAAGCCGTCCATTCGTTGAAGTGTGTGTGTGTGTGTGTGTACGTGTGTGTGTGTGTGTGTGTGTACGTGTGTGTGTGTATTTGCTTATTTGTGTGTTTGTTTATGTTCATGTATACATGAACACACACACACACACACACACACCTCATGGTTGGGGTAACCGTTATCACGGAATACCTTCTTCATATAGTTCCTCTCTTACTATACGTAGTCAGCCATGGAGCAAACCCTTTCCTTCCTTCTCGGCAGTGTCCAAACGACAATACTTTTGTGACATACTCTGTAATAACTCTTGTGTTCAGTAAACGGTTTATGTGAATACCTTTCATATAAACCAGTGGTTCTCAGCCTTATTTTGGCCATGTTCCAATTAATCACCTTTAAAATCCTGATGCTGTTATAGGAGTGGCCAATGTAACACTGAGTATGAATAGATTAACAATTGTACAGCACTACAAAGACAATACGTGCTCTCGCTGTAGAGATGAGACCAAGACTTACTGACACCAAGCTACTTAGCGCGGGTAAAACATACACAATTCGTCTATAAGTGTGTGTGTGTGTGTGTGTGTGTGTGTGTGTGTGTGTGTGTGTGTGTGTGTGTGTGTGTGTGTGTGTGTGTGTGTGTGTGTGTGCCTACAAAAAGGCGCAAATAAATATACAATGACAATAATAAAATCAATAAACAATAATAAATGTACAATACTACAAGTACGTACGTATAATAGAAAAGGAATGTTTGACGCTACCATTACAATGTCTCTAATGTGGTGATACACAATTCTTATCATTTAGAATATAAACTCCCCCTTCAGCTGAAAAAGCATAAAACCTTGGTTTAGAACAGCTGCAAAAGAACATTTACATCAATGAAAAAAAAAAAAATTGAAAAAAAAAAAAATTAACCCAGACTTCCTAAGCTGCCCTCAATTGCTCCCCCTTAAAAATCATATTGCCCCCCTGGAAAACTGAATTGCCCATCTGTGGGTCGTGCGCCCAACGTCCAGAAGCACTGCCATAAACCTTCATGGATACTTACCTCATCATGTGTATTACAAGAACATCCGGGAACAAAATCCCTGACCTTCTCCACATCAAAGTTGATTGTCTTATTCTTTCCACTATATTTGTCGATGAAGGCCTGCATATCCTGCTCGTTTATAGCTACGAAATACAATGTAGACATACTGAACCCACAGCTTCAAAGGATGGGAATGTAAATAACAAAATGTTCACTTTGAAACGCTGTCATCACTGTTTATACTAGTCCAACTGATACAGAATAAAGACATTGAACAAGGGCTCTACTCGAAATAAGTCAAATTATTCAATCGGTGTTACCCGGGGTGGGATTGGGAGTACTTGCTATATATATATATATATATATAATATATATATATATATATATATAAATTTTTATATATATATATATATACAATATATATATATATATGTTTATATATATATACAAATACATGCATACATATATATATATATGTACTGTATATATATATATGTATATATATAATTTGTGTGTGTGTGTGTGTATGTGTGTATGTGTGTGTGTGTGTGTGTGTGTGTGTGTGTGTGTGTGTGTGTGTGTGTGTGTGTGTGTGTGTGTGTTTACTATATATATATGTGTGTGTGTGTGTGTGTAGATATATACATGCATATGTATTCAACCCACACATAGCCCATCGAGGGAATAGTCTCTGTTCGACTGAAAACTCAAGTGTGAAACTAATTTGGTCAGATTAATTACTGCGGTTTTAACTTTTTTAGACTAAGGATTATCCAGCAGATGAACAGACTTTTTTCATGATTACCTAGAACAATGTATATAATGTGCGACGACATGTTTAAAGTTTGACGTGTTTTAACAGGGGATTATAGTACCTCGCACTTAAGTCTGACGTGTAAATGTTTACATCAACATTAAGAAGAGGACTTATTGTGAACATTAACAATAAGAGAAGAACTTAGTATTACTATTGTAAGAAGATTTTGATATGAACATCAACAATGAGAAGAGTACATACTGACGTCAGAGTCAAGAGAAGAATTTAATGAGATGTCGCCATCAAGAGGACTTAATGTGAACCACAACAACACAAAGAGGACTTAACGTCAACCGTAACAACTCAAACAGGACTTAACGTAAACCTCAACAACTCAAACAGGACTTAAAGTAAATCTCAACAACACAAACAGGACTTAAGGTAAACCACAGCAACACAAACAGGACTTAACGTAAACCTCAACAACACAAACAGGACTTAAGGTAAACCACAGCAACACAAACAGGACTTAAGGTAAACCACAACAATACAAAGAGGACTTAACATAAACCACAACAACTCGAACAGGACTTAACGTAAACCTCAACAACACAAACAGGACTTAAGGTAAACCACAACAACACAAACAGGACTTAAGGTAAACCACAACAGCACAAACAGGACTTATCGTAAACCACAATACAAACAGGACTTATCGTAAACTACAATAACACAAACAAGACATAACGTAAACCATAACAACACAAACAGGACTTATCGTAAACCACAATAACACAAACAAGACTTAACGTAAACCACAACAACACAAACAGGACTTATCGTAAATAATATTAACACAAACAAGACTTATCGCAAACCACAACAATACAAACAGGACTTATCGTAAACCACAAAAACACAAACAGGACTTAACGTAAACCACAACAGCACAAACAGGACTTATCGTAAACCTCAACAACACAGACAGGGTTTAATGTCAACCACAACAACACAAACAGGAGTTAACGTAGACCTCAACAACACAAACAGGACTTAAGGTAAACCGCAACATAACAAAGAGGACTTAACCTAAACCACAACAACAGAAACAGGACTTATCGTAAACCACAACAACACAAACAGGACTTATCGTAAAACACAACAACACAAACAGGACTTAACCTAAACCACAACAACCCAAACAGGACTTAACGTAAACCTCAACAACACAAACAGGACTTAAGGTAAACCGCAACATAACAAAGAGGACTTAACCTAAACCACAACAACACAAAGAAGAGGACATCACTATCAAGCAAAGGACTTTATGTAGTCAACAGACGCCTTTCACAAACAAACTACTTCAGATGAGGAAGGCCTCACGAACTGAAACTTATGCAGGACTTTGTTTGTTTAGTTTACGAATGAGCCGGTTTGTGAAGTAGACATCAAACCACCTCCAAGAGACCGCACGACCCGACTTAGACCAACTTAGCTTCTCAATCTTGTCCATAAAACTTCGGACAAATTTGTATGATAATATGTTTGCCTCTGGTCGAGTAATGGATCACAGAAGCGGGTCGACCTAAGTCTTTAAAGAATGAGAAGTAAAGTCATAGAGTCGTTCAATTCATTGAATAAGTTTCTTGACCGTTCCTCCTGTATTCTTCCTTGAAGTTTGATTTCACATACACATGGCCTGACCTTCAACATACACATAAATACATACACATTTACGTATATGTGCGTATGCTCACGCGTGCATACACATTCAAAAATGCGTATGTATTTGCGTATACACATGCATATACATACACATACACTCATACACATATAAACATATATTATTTGCAAGTGTATGCGTTCGAAATAGGTGAGGATAGATGTATGTTTGTGAATTTACCTAGTTTTGAAATTCTAGATTAAACCAGTCTTCTGGTGTGCGTATTTGTGAATGTGTGTGTGTGTATGTGTGTGTGTGTGTGTGTGTGTGTGTGTGTGTGTGTGTGTGTGTGTGTGTGTGTGTGTGTGTTTGTGTGTTTGTGTATTTGTGTGTTCGCGTATGTCTGTGTGTGTGTGTGCGTGTGCGTATCCAAACACAAGTTATAGTGCTTATTCGTTAGCATCTTTGGTGTAACTATATCCACTGTATCACTGCATTTCTATATCTGCAAAAGATTTTCATCTTTGAAAGGGTCAAAGCACACCAGGTCATATCATTATTAAACAGATGATGTCTGATCTCAATAATCTCAAATGCATAACCTGACCAAATAATCTAAAAGAATGTAAAAGCTTGTTTATATATACTAATCATTGGGGATTAATGACAAGAGAAAAGAAAGGACACCATGAAAAGTAAGATTTAATCGAGATTAATCTAAACCCTTTCGTAAACTAAAAGATTATCACGGCGATAAGTAACTTTTGCATTGGTACAAATTGGAACTATCATTGTAGAAATATTCGTAATAGAATACAAATATATGATTACTTATTAGCTCTTTCAGATATAACTTTAAACAT
>NC_134811.1:4074578-4079578 GCF_046742065.1 Oratosquilla oratoria
CTTAAGTTGCTAATGACATATAAAGATGTCTTGGAATTGACAGAAGTCTAGTTCTTACATTTGATTTGGTCGTGCTCCAGTAGTAAATTTCGGCTGGTATTTTCTGCCTCCATACTGACAGCAATAATCTATTGAAAAATACTGCAGCTCAGATTGAAACTTCTGTTGGGAGCACGTTTAGTAGCTGATTGTATTGTTCTGGAGTTCCTGGTATAAAGATTTACATTATCAGACTTTTCCCCTGCTCGAAATCGACTCTTTTAGTGCTGCAAATTAATCAAACTCTGCACCTGCTGCACGTAATTTGAAATTAGTGGCAACCATTTTGAATTTAGTTCAAAAGTTCACGATAGAGGGTGCTATCAACTATGTCGTGAGAATAGCCTGAGGACTATTCTTACGACTCGTCGTAAATATAGCCACTACGATTCTTAAAAGCCCTCAGGCTTTGGTCAGGATCCGTTGTCATTCCATAAACTCTCCGTTTTTCCAGAGCCCAACCATCACGTACTTGACCCTTCCAGACTTCCCTCCCCCACCCACTCCCTACTCCTTCACTCCCAAAACCCACTGCTTAAGGAGTAACCACAGACTCCCAAAGACACTCTACTCCCACTTAATCCCGGATACTCGCTGGCCGACCGGGTTAGGATGTCGTTACTTTCAGCGAAGGTCGAGAGGATGGTGGTTCGAACCCTGCCACCGGCGAAGTTGAACCAAAGGCATGTTTCATTAAATGCCACGCTACAAATTCCTCTGTAAGGGTCACCGTTCTAGCCTCCCGATAGGGGGGAGTTTGTGACGTTAAACCATATCATCATCAACTGCAGGTCAATTTTATTCAGCTGAGGGAACGCATGAAGACGCTAATAGTTAAAGCTTCTCAGTCTATGGTCTGTTTTTTTTTTCTGAATAGAATAGTCTATTTTTAGCCATAATAAAACCTATAGAGCTCACCACCGACTTCCAAAAACCCGTTGAAATTCCTGGCTAAAAGGAATACCTTTCCTCCCACATCTTACCTCCAACCTTCGTTTAAATAACTAGAATATGACTTCCTTTACAGAAATCTAGAATTCTCTAAGAACATTTTAGCAGTGTATATAACATTCTTATAAGTCTACAATCTCTTAGTCATTCACTCACCTATGCTATATATAACGGAAAGATATTTTGAAATTTGGAGATTTGAAAAACAAGATATTGTGACCGAAGTCGTTTTTACTCAAACGAACTCTCAACGGTCGATGCGTTGGAAGTCCTTGGAACTCGAGTGTAATATCTCCTCAATATAAAACAATTTCAGTTTGCTGAAAATAACCAATGATAGAATCAAGAAAGATTCCATTAACCCTTGAAGACTTATCCCATCTTATCACAGAATTCTGTAGGTTTAACATCAATCCTTCATCAGTGCTGGATTTAGGTCGACATCTTCTCCCTAAACCTCTCATGACGATTTCCCTCCTTCGTAAGCAGCCCTTTGTCCTTTGCAAAGGACTCTTCTCGTTAGATTAAATCTTTACCTTACCTCCATCGTCTTCTTGGAATTCTCTTCGTCTTCTTGATATTCTGTTTCTCATTCATACAATCTCTGTCTCTCTCAGTCCCTCTGGTATCTAAGAATCTCCTCGCTTCGGCTGGAAACTCTACAGGATCACTTTTGCATCTTTTATTATTACATTTTTTTCACCTTCATAATCATAATGATGACAACTTGAATTTTTGGGTATATATATATATATATATATATATATATATATATATATATATATGTATGTATATATATATATATATATATATATATATCATAATCTATATTGTATATTATTAATCATATTATATATATATATATATAAATATATATATATATATATATATAAATATATATATATATATATATATCATGTACATGTGTGTTTGTGTTTGTGTCTGTGTGTTTATACATAACTTCAAACTGCATACCTTGTTCTTTACTCTTACCCCCATCCGGCAATCTTTTCATCAATCCTACAACTGTTTATTCTGAGGAAACACCATGTAAGGGCTAATTTTTTATTAGCTGAACAACGTATCGTTCGTTGGAACGTTCTTAAGCGAAACGTTGTAGTATTAATAAAGGCTCTGCCCTCACATACTGTTCCCTCTGTCATATTTGCCGGTAGCTGTAATTTTCAGACAGTGTTTACCTTCCTACCTCTCTCCCCTCGTCTTTCTCTCTCTCTCTCTGTTTCTCTCTCTTTTTATCTATCTATTTCTCTTTCTCTCTCTCTCTCTCTCTCCTTCTCTCTCTCTCTCTCTCTCTCCCTCTCTCTCTCTCTCTCTCTCTCTCTCTCTCTCTCTCTCTCTCTCTCTCTCTCTCTCTCTCTCTCTCTCTCTCTCTCTCTCTCTCTCTCTCTCTCTCTCTCTCTCTCTCTCTCTCTCTCCCTCTCTCTTTATGCCTCTCTCTCCCTCTCTCTCTCCTTCTCTCTCTCTCTCTCTCTCTCTCTCTCTCTCTCTCTCTCTCTCTCTCTCTTCCCTTTTCTCCTTCTCTCTCTTTCTTTGACTATATGTCTCCCTTACAAAGACACACACACACACACACACGCACGCACGCACGCACACACACACACACACACACACACACACACACACACACACACACACACACACACACACACACACACACACACACACACACACTCTAGTCCTTCTCTCCATTGGCAGAAAGCTATGTGAAACGCTTGTTCGACTTTAAGTTTTAATTTCCCTCGATTTTGGCCGCCAGTCACAAACCTCCCTCCTAAGACCGCATTTTCTTCAATTTTCTGTTTCCAGGCTGTCCTTCGCTGGGTCACCCGTTATGTCCCCACATATCACGGGCTCAAACAACCCCCGTGGGAGGGATTCTTCCCTCCCGAATTTCGAAAAAAACTTCACTCCCGAATTTCTATAAAAAAAAAAAAAAAAAAAAAAAAAAAAAAAAAAAAAAAAAATTATGTCCCCTCACCCCTCACCCCCCCGCCCCTACCCCCACCCATCATCTCGATCGTTCTTAACAACCCGTGTACCTTTTGGACCGTGAGTTTTAGTGTTTTATGCGTTTGTATTGGGAGCTTGCGTAGAGGTAGGTTCAGAGGTTGTATGATTCTTTGTTGGACAGAAAGTAGGGAAGTGAGTAATATGCATTCTTACCTCTCTACGTCTCTCTCTCTCTCTCTCTCTCTCTCTCTCTCTCTCTCTCTCTCTCTCTCTCTCTCTCTCTCTCTCTCTCTCTCTCTCTCTCTCTCTCAATGAGAAAGTAGACGAGGACGTAGATGGGGAGTACACGGAAAAGTGGATGGATTAGTAGATGGGAAGTGGATAGACAAGGGAACCGGGTAACAGATGTGGAAGTGGATGGGAAAGGGGAAGGATTAGTGGATCAGGAAGTGGATGAAAACATGAATGTGGAAGGAAACTGGGTAGTGGATAGGGCAAAGAGTAGGGAAGTGGATGAGGAAGTACACGGGAAAGTGGATGGAGAAGGGTATGGAGTAGTGGATGAACTGGGTGGAGAAGTGGATGAGTAAGTGGATTAGAATGGAAATGGGGAAATGGATGGAAAAGTGGATAATGAAATGGATTTGAAAATAGATGATGAAGGGGGTGGGGCCGAGGATGGAGAAGTGGATGGGATAATGGATAGGGAGGTGGGTTTGGAAGTGGATGAAAAAGTTGATAGGATATTGGACAAAGAGATAGATGGGGGAGGAAATAGAGTAGTGGATAGATTAGAGGATGGAGAAGCGAAAGCGAAATAAATTGAGTGAAGTTGATGGAGTAAAGGATGATAAAGTGGATGAGTAAGTGGATGGAAAAGTGGATGGAAATCAGATGGGAGAGAGAATGGACTAGTGGATGAGCTAGTGGATGGTAAAGAGGTGGAGAATGAAAAGTGGATTGGGAAATAGACGGAGTGATAGATGGACAAATGAATGGTGAAGTGAATTAAAGGGAGGAAGAGGGGAGGACTGAAATAAAGGGAGAGGAGTGAGGGAGGGAGGGAGGGAGGGAGGGAGGAAGGGAGGGGGGAGTGAGGGAGGATGGGATAGACTTGTGAGTTGTCAATATTTCACTGAAGAATTGGCGTCAAAGAAGTGAATGAAATAATTTGGCGCCAAAAATGTGAATAAAATAATTTGGCGCCAAAAAAATGAATGAAATAATTTAGCGCAAAAAAATTAATCAAATTATTTGGCGCAAAAAAAAAATGAATTAGATAATTTGGCGACAAAGGAGTGAATAAAATAATTTAGCGCCCAAAAAATGAATCAAATAATTTGGCGCTAAAAAAAAATGAATCAAATGATTTGGTGACAAATGAGTGAATAAAATAATTTAGCGCCAAAAAATAATAATAATAATAATTTGGCGCTAAAAAAAATTAATAAAATAATTTGGCGCCAAAAAAAAATAAAAATAAAAATAAATAAATAGAATGATTTGGCGCCAAAAGAATGATTAAAATAATTTGGCACCAAAGGAACGAATAAAATCAATTGGCGCCAATTAGGCATAAAAGAAAAGTACCACTCGGTAAGGTGTTCATAAGAACATAAGAATGAAAGAGACTGCAAGAGACCATAAGGCCTACACTAGGTAGTTCCATGTCTATTACCACCTGTCATCCCCATCCATAAAGTTGTCCTCACAGTTTCTTAAAACAACGAATAGTTTCACCTCACACTTGACGAAAATGAATAAAATCGCCTGGCGACAGTCATAGTTAAAAGACTCTTCTCGATCTGATTCTCGGAAATGAAGATTTTCGAGACATTTCTAGATTTCCACAGCGTACGCGCTAACTAACCTTTGGCTTAACATACTAGATGTATGTGTACGGTCATGTGTGCTAGAAAGCGGGGTAGAAATGTGTGTGTGTGTGTGTGTATGTGTGTGTGTGTACGTTTGTACGTGTGTGTGTGTGTGTGTACGTTTGTACGTGTGTGTGTGTGTGTGTGTGTGTGTGTGTGTGTGTG
>NC_134811.1:4084578-4092078 GCF_046742065.1 Oratosquilla oratoria
CTGCCTGGTCCTTCTCCTTCCTCCTCCTCCTCCTCCTCCTCCTCCTCCTCCCTCCTCCCTCCTAACCCGCCTCCCCTCCTCTCTCTCTCTCTTCCCTCCTCCCTGCTCCTCCTTTCCCTCCGTGCCGCGGGCCTCGTGTGGTGATGGGAGGGGCCAAAACGGGGGCGGAGCTAAAGTGGGCGGGTCCAGTGGGCGGGGTTTGGCGGTCGAAAGACTTCAGGTTGGGCTGACAGAAGCTTAGGCGTGTTCTTTACTCACCAACTAAAAGAAACGAATGGAAAAGTAGGTTAACAGAGAAATAATAAAATAAGTGAATAAATAGACTATTGATAAATGTATGAATAGATTAACAAATTAACTAATAAGTAAATTTGTGGCTGTATAGACAAAATACACTATTGGCCAGATGAATAGATTATTACGTTAGTAAATAAATGAGTAAATACGTTAATGAAAAAACAAATATATGAATGAATGAATTTACATATAGGTAAATATTGAAAGTTGTGAAAAGGTATAAAATTGATAATTTGATGGATTAGTAATATATATAGGGACCAATAGATAATTAACAAGATGAATAATTAGATACATAGCTAAGCAAACGAAGAAATAGATAATCAAAATTAATACATTGATATTCGTAAACAGATAAGCAGATAAATGCAATGATTAACTAATAAACTCATAAATAAATCAAACACACCTAATCAAGTATATACATAAAATAAGAACATAAAACATAAGAACATAAGAGTGAATGTGACTGCAAGAGACCATAAGGCCTACACTAGGCAGTTCCATGTCTTAAGAGTAATTGTGAATTGCAAGACAAGGTGCTATAAAGGGGAGCGAGTGCCGTGTAAGAAATAAATGAATAATTGATAGATAGAAGTAAATGGATAAAAGAATAAATAGATAAAGGAACGGAAGGGAAAAAACAAAATAAGAGTACAATATTTCTTATATTAAAGCCTGACCTTTGGACATTAAAACCAGGTAGTATAAGGGGAAACGAATGCTCTGTAAAAATAACAATAGAAATGAATGAATAATTAATAACCATAAATAAATAAGCAGATGAATAAATAAAGGAAGGGGAAGTGGAGGAAGAAATCAATTTTTTTTAATATCTTGGGTTAAAGCCTGACCTTCAGAGAGCAAGACTCTCCCGACTCGTTTCCAGGACCTGCAAGACTCTCCCGACTCGTTTCCAGGACCTGCAAGACTCTCCCGACTCGTTTCCAGGACCTGCAAGACTCTCCCGACTCGTTTCCAGGACCTGCAAGACTCCCGACTCGTTTCCAGGACCTGCAAGACTCTCGCGACTCGTTTCCAGGACCTGCAAGACTCTCCCGACTCGTTTCCAGGACCTGCAAGACTCTCCCGACTCGTTTCCAGGACCTGCAAGACTCTCCCGACTCGTTTCCAGGACCCGGTCTGTCTCCCTCTGGCCACGAAGACGAAGACGACGTTTCCTGTGGGCGGAGGAGTTCGGGAACGGAGTTCGTGGGTGACAGAGTCTCGAGCGCCACCTCGTCGCTCAAAATGCGGCGTAATTAGTTGACACCACAACTTCCGCGTCTCGGGATCGTCTTTCAATTAAAGCCGCTGTCCCACTGCCGAGTTCTGGGCTCGTTTCGAACGTGTCCCCTCAGGATGAAGGGGACGTGACCTCGAGTTCGTCAGCTAACGGTGAATTCTTCTTGGCTTCCTGGCAGGCCAGGCACGTAAGGCATGGGTGATGGTCTTTGTCGTACATGAGGTCTTCTGCTTCTTCTTCTTCTTCTTCTTCTTCTATTTCTTCTTCTTCTGCTTCTTCTTCTGCTTCTTCTTTTACTTCTTCTTCTTCTTCTTCTGCTTCTTCTTCTTCTTCTTCTTCTTCTTCTTCTTCTTCTTCTTCTTCTTCTTCTTCTTCTACATCTTCTTCTTCTTCTGCTTCTTCTTCTTCTTCTTCTACTTCTTCGTCTTCTTCTTCTTCTTCTTCTTCTTCTGTTTCTTCTTCTTCTGCTTCTTCTTCTGCTTCTTCTTTTACTTCTTCTTCTTCTTCTTCTTCTTCTTCTTCTTCTTCTTCTTCTTCTTCTTCTTCTTCTACATCTTCTTCTTCTTCTGCTTCTTCTTTTACTTCTTCTTCTTCTTCTTCTTCTGCTTCTTCTTTCTCCTCTTCTTCTTCTTCTTCTTCTTCTTCTTCTTTTTAATGCATGTGGCACATGAGCTTCAGCCAAGAGATGACATAACGTGTCTGAAGTCATTGTCTGTTACATACGACACTGACACAGCTGACACACTAGCTTCTGAAATCGCTGGATCAAGCGATATGATTTGATTGGCCAGTCATTTGAGCTGCACTAGCTATTGATTTTCCCTGCTTTGAGCTAGCCGTACAAAGCAGTAGACGAGTGGGTGATTTATTTAGCATATATACAACAACAAAAATGTGCCAGTTGTTTTTAAAGGACTTTTAATGAATAACAAAAAAAAAATAGATAATACAAGAAAACTCCCAAATATAAATTTATATTTGATGAAAATATATCATTCAGTCTTCATATGACTTCGATGGTATGCAAGCAAGACAAATCTGTGCTCACAAGGCCGAAAACATCTCACATCAATTTCATTGGTCACATTAGAATGTAATAAATCTCACAGAAAAAAAAAAAAAGTTCGTAAGGATGAAGTTTTTGGAACATCAAACATCTCCTCTATGTGTTTCTTCCATAGCGTCTTGTGTCGCTGTTATCAGCTGATTCCGCTAGCAAACTTGCCGAGTGGTGTGACCAGAGAGCTGCTCGTATCACTGTCAAGCCATGGGAAACAAGAGCCAGTCTAGCGTTAACAATAACAAGTGTGACAGTAGTTTTAGATAACTACGCTATAGCTGTCAGCCAGACCACAGCACCTACAAGGCTGATACTCGTCACATCTTGGTAATAGATCATGAAGCTGACATGAAACACGTGACCGTCATACCTCTAGTCTATTTTATACATCTCGGTGACATCCTGTCGATAAAGAAAGAACTAAATACTTTAAATCAGTCTCACACACTACCAACTCACCACCAGGTATGCTCAACCCAACATACCAACCGCATACCACATGTCCACCACATGTCGGGCAATTCTCTTCACAGCTGTTACTATATCACATAACCTCTGGACATCGCTTGCGGCAGAGCGAGCAGCTGCCTCATACGCAGCTGTCACCACACCACTCGCCCTACGACTGCATCACGTGGGGAGGGGGGAGGGGGGGAGGGAGGGGGGGAGGAGGGGGGATGTGGCCATAAAGGTGCTTATGAGATAAGACGATTCATACTTGATGTCAAGCTTGATTGCAACGTCGAGATGCGTTGACCTTACGACTTCTTACCTTCATCTTCCCTTTCCTCCCCTCCTTATTACAGCCTATTTCCTTTCCTTACCCTTTTACATCTTCCCTTTCCTTCCCTCCTCCCTTCTCCCCCCTCTTCTCTCCTTCCTTCGACCCTCTTCCATTCCCTTCCGTTTTACCTCTCCCCCTTCCTTCCTTTCATCCCCTCCTCCCTTCCCTACCCTCCTCATTACAACCTCTTTCCTTTCCTTACCCTTATACATCTTCCCTTTCCTTCCCTCCTCCCTTCCCTCCCCTCTTCCCTCCTTCCTTCGACCCTCTTCCATTTCCTTCCGTTTTACCTCTTCCCTTTACTCACCTGCATCCACTTGCCTAATCTCCTCTATTTCTTTCCTTTCCTACATATAATATTCACTTCCTTCTTTCCTTCCTTCCTACCTTTCCTCTCCCCCACTTTCTTCCCTCTCCCTATCTTTCCTTCCCTTCCCTTCCTTTCTCTTCCTTGTAACCTTTTCTCTTCCCTTCTTTTCTATTTCCTCCCTTTAATCCCTCTCTCCAATATCTTCCCTTCCCTTTTACCTCTTCCATAACCCTCGTCTCCTTTCTGTACGCTCTCCTTCATTCCTCTTTTTCTCTTCCCTTTCCTTACATCCCCCAGTTCTTTCTCTTGTGCACCTGCCTGATGAGAGTAGAGATGATTCGGGTGCCTTGCTGGGAGCTTACCAAGGATGGACCTCAGGGATAGAGTAGAATGATGGATACTGTCATGGGTATTGAGAACGATTAGTTACAATGATGGAACACGCCAGTAGACTGACAAAAGACCTTTCGACCCATAGCAGAGTCAAATAAAAAAAGAAATTGTATTGCTGTTTATCTTAGTGAATTTAAACATTCGAATTGCATTATATTCAATTGCCTCGTCTGGAAGCTTATTCTAGTCAATGATGACGCGGATGATAAAGTCATTTTTTTTTATCTATTTCTAGGTTTGCCCTAACACCTTGAAGCCATTCTTTATCGTTCTATTAATATCTAGTGTAGCTTTTTCTATAACGAGGTTATAGATTTCCTGTAATATACTAAAGGCTTGTATGAATTCCCTCTTCTGTCTTCAAATTGTTATTGGTTTTCTTTTCTTTTCTTTTTAAATATGTCAGAGTGCGTTCAGCGGTTATTGTATGTTCCGTTTCTTATATGCGGTGCGAGATTTGTTGGTTTCCGATCTATTCTTTCCAACCTATTAATATCTTTCATGATACCTGAGAACAATTGACGAACAATATGTTCCAAGTGAGGATGAAACAATGATTTATATAATTGGCTGATTATAGCTGAACTTTTAAAGTCAAAAGATTGCGCTGCTAATCACATCATGTTATTTGCTTTCTCTAGAACACACAATGCTTAGATGATATGATGCTGTTGGTAATTACACCAAGATCTTTCTCATTTTCCATTTTAGTTAAGAGTTTTTTTTCCAAATACCTCGTAGTCAAACATAGCATTTTCTCTACCCACACATATAACTTTACATCTATCTGGACTGAATGTTATTAGCTACTTTTGAGATCATTGCTCTAGATTGTTTAGATTTCTTTGAATGTTTAGTTGATTCGAGTTATCATTTGCTAATCCGCAAGCTTAATGTCATTAGCAAATATGGAAACAATACATTTAAGTTTGTAGCCAGTGTCATTGATACATACTGTGAATAGAAGTGGCCCTAGAAGGGAACCCTGAGGAACTCCACTCTGAAAATCTCAGATGGAAGCTTTGTCATTCAAAACAACTCGTTGCTTACGATTGTTTAATTAGTTTCTAATCCAGCTGAATAAATTACTTCTTATTCCATGCAAAGTGAGTTTAATTAGTAATCTCTTGTACACGACAGTATCAAGAGTTTTTTTCAGAGTCCAATGGTATTAAATCTACATTATTATTATTGTCGTAGTTTTAAGAACTATATCATACAATTCTAGAGAATTTTTCGTGTAGGAGGGTTCATGTCTGAAATCATGGTAACTGTAATTTGTTAGACAGCTATTTTCATATAATTGTTTCCATTGTTTTACTTATGATCACAGTCAAGTTTATTGACCTATAGCTCTGAGGCTTCTCTCTGTCACAGTTTTTGTATAATTTCATAGAGTGACGTTTGAAAATACTCAATATCTTTCTAGCCCCCCGGTTATGATAATTTTTTATTAATTGTTCCTAATGGGATATTATATATATATATGTATATATGTATATATATATGTATGTATATATATATATATATATGTATGTACATATACATATATATATATATATACATATATATATACACATATACAGACATATACATATATATATATATATATACATATATACTTTTTTATGTCAACCATTGAACTTTAATGTTTTATTGATTTTGTGTCCTCTTACACATCTATATAAGTGAGCAAATTTTCACTGCAGAACACGTGACTCGGATGATATCTTGCTTTGGGGTATTTCGTTCACGAATATGAATCCAGAATAACTGTTAAACATCGTAAATATTTTTGTTTGAATATTAGAAAATGAGCCAAAACGATCCTTGCCATTTTTCCTCTTCTATTTTCTTGCCATTTTTTTTTTTTTATCCTTTTCAAATGTATTATTTCTTTGACTTGTTACAGAACTGTGATAATGCATTTGTATGCATTTATTTATCTATTTTATTTGTTATTTACATTATTATAGTTTTTATTTAATATTTTATTATTATGATATTTTTTTCGCATCCGACCTAGATATGGACCAAAAGCTCTCCTGTCGGCATGTTCCACCTTTGTAATCCTTTGTAAATCATTAGAGAGTTTAGAATGCTTAAAATAGGCTGTCCCTCTTTTTTTTTCATAATCTTCTCTGTTTAGTCCAGCAATTTATTTTGGGCGAAGTTGATTTGTGAGTCATGCTTCCTTATATGGAATGTAAATATGAATATTTTCAGTAAGTGTGTTTTGAAATATTTCCACATTTCTTCAACTGTTTTTTCACCTAATTTTGACTTCCAGTCTATGAGCTGAAGCTCTTGTTGTAAGACAGTAAATTCAGCTTTTCTGAAACCAGGTACTACAGATATACAATTGTCTACTCTGGGACTAGTTTGCAGATTTAACCTAATTATATTGTGATCACTAAGATACAATTACTTCAAGAACTTCTACATCAGTTAGTATATATTCCCATTAGGTTGAGTATATTCCCATTCCCTATGCCTTCTTTCCCATGCTGCATCAAATATTTGTCATCAAAGAAGTATAATAAGTAATTAGCTACACCGCTATGCTCTAAAGCCGACTAATTAATGTCAGTACAATTTAAATCTCCCATTATAAGAACGTCACGATTGCAAAGGCTAAATATATTTTAAGCCGACAACTTGTCATCTGCTAAGGATAATCATAATGTTTGTGGCCTTATATTATTCCTACACTCATCTTTTACCCGTTTTCTTGGATTAAATAACTCATAATCCGCCGGCCGAGTGGGTTAAGGCACCGTTACTTGCGGCGGAGGTCGAGGTGGATGGCGGTTCGAATCCTGCCACCGGTGAAGTTGAACCAAGGGTATGGTTCATTAAATTCCACGCTATGAAGCCCTCTGTGAGGGGCACCGTCCTAGCCTCCCGATAGGAGAGAGTTTGTGACGTTAAACCATATCATAATCCACCATAATCTTCTTGTTTTGCCTTCCCCAGTTCAGAGGCATGGTTCAGTCGATTGATTTATTGATTGATTTATTGGTTAATTGATTGATCAATACAGAGGGACATCAGGTGATTTCATTCCTTTGAAGTGTCATCAACCACAATAAAAAAATATTCAAGGTCCTCATCTTTGAAATGAAGGCAATTTTAGAGTTGTTCTAGCTAATGCAACATGATTCTCTTCATCTCAGGGACTGAGCATCTTACAAATTCTAGTACATACACAAACATCTTGCAAATTCTAGTACATCCACAAAAAATGTCAGATTGTTCAGATTGATCAAAATTACATAAAATTGAATATATTTTTTATTCTATATTCTAATTTCTAGATATTTATATCCTCGTACCCCCACACAATCCACTCATCCCCGGGAATCCTCTGACGAGTCTTTTGGGCGCAAAAAGTTTCATAAAAAAGATCT
>NC_134811.1:4099578-4102078 GCF_046742065.1 Oratosquilla oratoria
GGTGTGGGTGTGGATGTGGGTGTGGGTGTGGATGTGGGTGTGGGTGGGTGGCGTGCTGGCCTGAACGATCCACATTCTCTAATAATAACACCGTGATCCATCTTTTGCCTCTCATGCCCAAGACGCATCGAGTTTCGTCCCCTCCTCCTCTTCTTCCTCCTCCTCCTTCTCCTCCTTCTCCTCCTCTTCTTCTTCTTCTTCCTCCTCCTTCTCCTCCTCTTCATCCTCCTCCTCCTCCTCTTCCTCCTTTTCTTCCTCCTCTTCCTCCCCTTCTCCTCTTCCTCCTCCTTCTCCTCTTCATCTTTATTCTCCTCTTCCCCTTTCTTCTCATCTTCCTTTTCTCCTCCTCCTCCTCTTCCTCCTCCTTCTCCTCTCCCTCCTCCTCCTCCTCCTCTCCCTCCTCCTCTACATCCTCGTTCTCGACTTCCTCTTCCTTCCCCTCTTCTTCCTGTTTCTCCTCCTCTTCCTCCTCCTCCTCCTCTTCCTCATTCTTCTCCTCTTTATCCTCGTTCTCGTCTTCCTCTTCCTTCTCTTCCCCCTTCTCTTCCTTCTGTTTCTCCTCCTCTTCCTCCTCTTACTTTTTCCTCTCCTCCTGCTCTTCATGTTTCTCTTCCACTTGCCACTCCTCCTCCTCCTCCTTCTCCTGCATCACCTCTACTCTTGCTTCTGCTCTTCTTCCTCTTCTTCCTCCTCCTCTTCTTCCTCCTTCTCATCCTGTTTCCTCTCCTGTTTTCTTCCTTCTCCTCTTGCTCTTCTCTTTGTCCTACTTCTCTTCCTCTTCATCGTTTTTGTGTTCTTCCTCCTCTTCTAATATTTGAAATCTGGAATTACTACTATCACTACTATCACAACCATAACCACCATTACTATTCCCGTTACTACTTCCACTACTACTACCACTATTCTACTACCAATACTACTACTACTACTTTAACCATCACTACTACTAATACCACCATTACTGCTACTGCTACTACTACTACTATTACTACTACTACTACTACTACCACTACTACTACTATTATTTTTATATATATATATATATATATATATATATATAGGACCTCCATCCTCGTGGAGCTGTGTGGTGGAAGCAGCAGGATCTGTCTCCTACTACTACTACTACTACTACTACTACTACTACTACTACTGCTGTGCTACCACTACTACTACTACTACTACTACTACTACTACTACTACTACTACTACTACTACTACTACTACTACTACTACTACTACTACTACTACTACTACTACTACTTCTGTTTTCTTAAACGACCTACATCCTTGTGCACATGGTTCTAAACCCCGGGGGCTATGACAAAGACATTACCATACAAAGCCAGGCTTAGCCGCCTTAACTTACACTTTCCGGAAAGACGAAGAGTGTGGGGTGATCTAATAGAGGTATTCAAATGGGCCAAGGACTTTAACAAGGGTGATGCAAACAAGGTCATGATATTAAGACAAAAGGGCAGGACTCATAGTAATTGGTTTTAATTGAAGAAATTTAGTTTTAATAAGGAAATAGGCAAGAATTTGTTTACTAATAGGGTGGTTAAAGAATGGAATAGACTTAGTAACCATGTAGTGAGTGCTGAAATAATTGGTTATTTTATGAAATGATTAGATGTCTTTATGGATAGAGATAACAGGTGGTAAGAGACATGGAACTGCATAGTGTAGGCCATATGGACTCTTGCGTTCTTATGGTCTAAAAACCCCAAGTTATGACAAAAGATATTCATATTAAGCCACCTCACCGATCAAGTAAAAAAAAATAATAAAAAAAGTAAATAAATAAAAAATAGATAAATCCAATTATTTTGATATTTCCAAAATATTCTTAAACCTCAACATCCCACTCATTCCATTCTTTTTATTTCTCTGTGGCATGCTCTCCTCATTCTAAAAAAAAAAAAAAAAAAAAAAAAAAAACACCACTCATTATGAGAACTTGACTCACTTTTCTTAAATCATTCCTAAGTATACTTAAACCTCAACATTCCCTCCCTCATTCCATTCCTATTGTTTCTCTGTGGCATGCACGCCTCATTCCACAAAGTGAACGCCCCCTTCCCCCCTCCGCCCTTCCCCCTCTCACCTTCCTCCATAAGGTATGTTCTCTCTCTCCTTGCCAAGTCAACATTCCTCCCTCCTCCTTTCACTGTGTCAACATTGCTCCCTCTTCCTTTCTCATGGACATCCTCCTCTCCTCGCCTCTCCTCTCTTCTCTCCTCTCCTCTCTTGTTCTTTCCTCTCCTCTTCTCTCTTCTCCTCTCCTCCCCTCTCCTCGCCTCTCCTCTCTTCTCTCCTCTTCTCTCTTGTTCTTTCCCCTCCCCAACTCTCCTCTCCTCACCTCTCCTCTCATCTCCTCTCTTCTCTTCTCTCCTCTCCTCTCCTCTCTTGTTCTTTCATCTCCTCTTCTCTCCTCTCCTCTTCTCTTCTCTTCTCTCCTCTCTTGTTCTTTCCTCTCCTCTCCTCTCCTCTCCTCTTGTTC
>NC_134811.1:4114578-4117078 GCF_046742065.1 Oratosquilla oratoria
TACTATTCTTAGAGTTCTCGTAATGTTACGAAGTTCTACTTGAAAGGATTTCAACAAATAAACGTACATTTGATAAAGGGTCCATCCTTACTTAGTGTCTACTCTGATTACTCTACTATTCTTAGAATTCTCGTAATGTTACGAAGGTCTTCCTCCACCAAACTGGAAAGTGTTGGAGAATCTTTCTCCAACACTCCGCGACAGCTCTGGGCAGTCGTCCAGTCTAGTCCTGCTTCAGTCGCCAAGTGTGTCTCAGGACGCCTTGTGGTCTGCAGCCTCATCGTTCACCGTTGGGTTGACGTTCCTCCTCACCCATGATGCTCATCCCTGTTCCTCTCTCACGCTCTCTCTCTCTCTCTCTCTCTCTCTCTCTCTCTCTCTCTCTTTTTTTTTTTTTTTTTTTTTTTTTTTTTTTTTTTTTTTTTTTTTTTTTTTTTTTTTTTTTTTTTTTTTTTTTTTTTTACTTTCAAGCTCCTTCGTCTATTCTGACGTTCTTCTTTGTCTAATGATTTCCTTTGTGTTATCATGCATTCCATTTCTTGTCTTGGGTGTTCTTACATTCATTTTTTCAAATTCCTTTATCCATTACCCTTTCTTTTCACAAATTCGTAACATTTCAGAATAGCCACGTTTGCTCGACTTCAACTTTTGTTAGTATTATTATGTACTCCCTTTCTTGTCCTTTGGGCGTTCTTACAGTTGTTGTTTTTTTCCAATAATACTATCCATTACCTTTTCTTTCTATTCACAAATTCGTAACATTTCAGGAAAGCCCCGTTTACCCAACATATGTTTAACTTTTTCCACAAATATCTACTGCATTCTTTTTTTTTTTTTTTTTTTTTTTTTTTTTTTTTTTTTTTTTTTTTTTTTTTTTTTTTTTTTTTTTTTTTTTTTTTTTTGCTTAATTCTGTCCTAGTGCCTCTCGTAGTCATCAAAACTCTTATTTCCACTGTTTCCACCTTATTCCAGCCAGCTAATACAGGATTCCCGAACTCTCATACAAAAGCACTGGTTCCTCTGTGCTCTCCACCAACTTTACTTTTGTTCTTATTAGCTCGATTTTCTACCTAATTACACTCTCTTAACTACTCCAGCCATCTTTCGTAAATTTTTCAACCTGCACTATTTCTTCCTGAACACAGATAAAGCACTTCTGCCATCGAGGCAAAGTCCCCTTTCATTTATTAAGTATTTATATGTCATTTACAGTTCCTAGTTTTGAGATTATTTGAGATCAAACGCCAAAACAGTAGGTTTTCATGCATATCAAATGGTTACCTTGTTTTCACGTTTATGTCTGAGTTTTTTTTTTTTCGTTTTATTTTGATCTGCAACCGACCTCGTTACAAATCGAAAGATCTGTAGGTATAACTTGAAATTAACATACAAAACAATACATTGATAATCACAAGAGGAAAAGGTCTCAGTTTTGAGATTTTTTGGGTCAAACACCAAAACATTAGGTTTTCATGCGTATGAAATGATTACCTTGTTTTCACGTTTATGCCTGTTTGAGTCCTTCTTTTTTATATTTCGTCTTATTTTGTTTTGCAACCGACCTCGTTACAAATCGAAAGATCATTAGACATAACTTGCAACATACAAAACAATACGTTAATGATCACAGGAGGAAAATATCTTGTATTGGCACAAAAGGAGCAACTCTGTCCCGTTTTTGGAAGCTTTTAAAACAAATTAAAACTTCATTTCGTGGTCAAAACGTGCAAGAAGACGACTCTCAGGAGACTATTATAGGACAAGAGCAGCGCAGGATTTGAGTTGGAGGGAGAGAAGAGGAGATCGAAGAAAGGAAACTTCCCTTTAATTCTTGACCACGGGAGGATCTGATATAGATTTAGTTCTTTCATCGAAGAAGAGCAGACTTTATAGAATAGAATTAACATAGAAATAGCCTGTATGAAATATAGAGACACCGTGTAAGGACGGAGACTATCTTAGTACTACATTTCGCCTGTTTCGCTTGTACAGTGAACTTGGTAAAACTGTCACATACAAACCGTCGTATCTACCTTTAGGTGCATCCAAGCAAAGCGTTCCCGGGAGGTCTGTCTTCGGGAAACTTTTTTTTAAACCGAAACAGATATTTCAGGGGAGAACATGGAAAGGAAAGGAGATCAAGAGTGGAAGGATTTCAGAACGGAAATGCTTCTTCAATCCACATATAAACGGACATATATGAAATAATGATAAGTATAAGTTTTCAGGTAACATTAAAAGCAATCTGAAATGATATACCATAGTATGAAAAGAGTCCTTCAGATACTTTTTTTTTCTTTCTTTTTTTTTTTTACAAATAGAGCAAACTATTCATGCACTGAACAAGACTCATCATATTCAACAAGTGAAGATGTTATTGCATTGATAATAGTTTGTTTATACACACATAAACATATACACATAACTGTGCACCCGCACACACACACACACACACACACACACACACACACACACACACACACACACACACACACACACA
>NC_134811.1:4122078-4124578 GCF_046742065.1 Oratosquilla oratoria
ACTCTTAGTTCATCATTCAGCTTTCTTATACATGACCGAAAGATAATTTGATATTTGAAGATTTGAAAATTCAAATTTTGTAACCGAAGTCGTTTTTACCCAAACGAACTCCCAACAGTCGACGCTGGTGGAACCCGTGGAAGCCCAGTGTGATCATTCTTTTACTTGATTTGTGTATACATTCTGGCTATGTGTATGTATGTATGTGTTTGTGGTTGTGTGTATGTGCTTGTGGTTGTGTATGCGTTTGTGGTTGTGTGTATGTGGTTGTGTATGTGTTTGTGGTTTGCGTGTGTGTGTGTGTGTGTGTGTGTGTGTATGTGTGTGTGTGTGTGTGTGTGTGTGTGTGTGTGTGTGTGTGTGTGTGTGTGTGTGTGTGTGTGTGTGTGTGTGTGTGTGTGTGTGTGTGTGTGTGTGTGTGTGTGTGTGTATGTGTGTGTGTATCTCTGTGTGTATGTGTGTGTGTGTTTGTGTATGTGTGTGTATTCGCCTTGGCCTTTGGATCACGTGCTGGACTCGTGATCGACAGATATTTCCCTCTCGGAAGAGAGCTCAGAGCTCGTATGACCGATCTATGGGTAATACTGTGACCTTACACGCACACACACACCCAACTCCTCGCCCACGAGAGTTGGAGTAACGACTCGAAGTGTGTGTGTGTGTGTGTGTGTGTGTGTGTGTGTGTGTGTGTGTGTGTGTGTGTGTGTGTGTGTGTGTGTGTGTGTGTGTGTGTGTGTGTGTGTGTGTGTGTGTGTGTGTGTGTGTATGTGTGTGTTGACGCTGATGAAGTCCGCGGAAGACCAGCGTGATAATTCCTTTGCCCAACTTGTGTACACATTCAAGCAGTCAACAGGACATTTTATTCAGCCAAGGGAAAACCTCTTGTGGGGGTTAACCTACGAAGACAAATAAAGAGGTGCCTTTTCCACTCAATGTCACAAAGTTTTATTTCTTCAACCTAATTAAACGTTGTGCCTCAGTCTCTTTGTTCTTTAATGCGCTTAGGAGGTCGCCACGTGTTTTCTTCTTCTATTGTCTTTACTTGTCCTTACAATAAGCTCTGTTCTACGAACTAGAGATGATGACCTATTCTCTTCCTGTGTGCACGTGCATGTGTACCTGTATGTGTGTGTGTGGGTGTGGGTGTGGGTGTGGGTGTATGTTTCCGTGGGTGTGGATGCATGTTTCTGTGTTCCTGCACGTGCGCGCGTGTGTGTGTATATGTGTGTGTGTGGTTGTGTGTGTTTTGTGGTTGTGTGTGTGTGTGTGTGTGTGTGTGTGTGTGTGTGTGTGTGTGTGTGTGTGTGTGTGTGTGTGTGTGTGTGTTTACCAAGCACAAGTACACACAGCTTGTAGGATCCCATATCTGCGTTCCCATAGATTAATTCTAACTTAAGATTATCGTCCCATGTTACTTAATGTTCCTATACCTTCCCAAAAATTATTCCATAAATCAATAGTTTTGTACGAAAAAAAATTGTATTTCAATGTCTTTTAAATATAGATTCTTTTATAATTTCACCTCATGGCCTCTGGCTGTCCTGTGGTACCACATTAAGAGATCTTTATAAATAATATCTACACATTTCATGGTTTTAAACACTGCTATTACGTCGATTCTCTTTTTTCTCTCCTCTAACATTGATACATACTAACATATACCAAAGGCTTTTCCCCCGTACCAAAAACAAAGGCATAAAAACCACTCCCACCCATTCCATCCCTAACATACTCCACTCCCCTCTACCCTCTTCCCTCCCTCTTATCTTGGCACCTCCTTGATGACGGGTCATCCCTGCATCTTGCCCATTGCCCTGGGTCAGAAGCAGTGTCGTAAGGCACAGCACACCCACAGCCAAGCCGCTTCATTAAATCGGCGACCCCCCACCCTCTCCGTCCCCTCATGCAGAAAAAGAGAAGACGGGGAGAAGTCCCTTCGGGCTGCGTAAATTTATTTCTCACACATTGATAGCCCCGAAATAATCAGTCTCTGTATGATTTATCAACAAAGTCTAGACCTATTTTAGTCGCTACTCTGCAGCGCATTCAAGTTTAATGTGAATCAGATTTTCAAGAAAACTACTCATGTTCTTCAATAGATTAAAAGTTTTCCTTGCATTTTTGTGTGTTTCAACTAAAATTTCCATAATCTTTACTCCCAATTTTCTCTCTTCTTTTTCCTTTTATGAACAGCGCTTTGCTCATTCTATAGAGCAGTGATAGTCTATTCTTATACCAATTTCCAATATCTTACATTTCTTTACATCGAAATTTATTTCTCGCTTCCAATTCTACTTACTATCCAGATCTTCTCGTAACACTACGCTTCTCTATGTTCCTTACTTTCCTAATGATTTTTGTATTAGCAACGAGTAAGCTAGCGTAATTGATCAAATTATCCACCATGTCATTGATATATACTAAGAATATTACGGGCGCTAATACTAACCCCTGTGGAACTCCGTTATTAACCTCCCTCCATCCAGACACAATGTCTTTC
>NC_134811.1:4134578-4154578 GCF_046742065.1 Oratosquilla oratoria
TCCACCAGAACAGCTTTGCTAAATAGAATCCACCAGACAAGCTTCTTAAAGCAAAATCCATGGGGTCAACTTCACTAATTATAATCCACCAAGCCAGCCACTTGAAGAAGAATCCACCATGTCAGATTCGTAAAGAAGAATCCATCAGATGACTCTCGTTAAGCAACACCCACGACACGAGACAAAAACCCACCAGACCAGCTTTGCTAGACAAAATCCACCAGATCAGCTTTGCTAAATAAAATCCACCAGACCCGTTCGGCATCAATTATGAATCCACCGCGCGGACAAATCATATATGGGTTCGCCGCAACTGTGGAGAGACGCATCCGGAATCATCCATACATCGCCCTATAACCAAGTATACAACTCCATTAACTATGCGAGCGTCCCCGGCCACCGGCCACCGGCCACCGGCTCCCGGCCACCGGCTCCCGGCCACCGGCTCCCGGCCACCGGCCCCCGTCTCCCGGCCACCGTCCCCCCACCGGAGCTGAGCTTACAAGCACAAACGCTATGAATTAAACATCCCTGGTAAAGCTCACCAGTATATATTGCACTTCCTACACGCGAGCAATGACACATGCACACACACGCGCGCGCGCACAAGAGCGCATGTTAACGCATGTATTCGTTGTGTTAATGCTTGCATATATACGCAAACAGATATGCATACACATGTGTATGTACACACACATACGCATAAATATACGCTTATATATACACATATACACGCATACCTATATATATATATATATATATGTGTGTGTATATATATGTATATATATATATATATATATATATATATATATATATATACCAATTGAAATGTGGTACAGCCAAAGACTCGAACCTGCGCTAGCACGTCACAAGTGATGGTGACTTAGTTTCAATTTCTGCATGTTGGCCTCCTCGAGTCTCTCGATGTTGATGGCTTAGAATTAAAGTGAATTGTGGTCGATAAAAATGTATATTTATTCACTGGCACACATTCAGTGTTGCACACACACACATACACACACACACACACACATACACACACACACACACATACACACACACATACACACACACATACACACACACACACACATATATATATATATATATATATATATACGTGAGTGTGTGTGTGTGTATGCATGCATATGTCTACGTGTGTGTGTGTACATATTCGTATGTATACATATATGCATATACGAGCCCACAAACTGACGCATACAAAAAAGCTAAACTGTGTTGATCTAAAGGAACCAAAGAAATGTAAACCCGCAAGCATAGTTATTATTTTCTATATCGTGTTTGAGTTAACACACATACACACACACACACACACACACACACACACACACAGAGAGAGAGAGAGAGAGAGAGAGAGAGAGAGAGAGAGAGAGAGAGACACACACACACACAACACAAACACACACACACACACGTACGTACGTTCGAAGGCACGCACACGCACACACGGACGCTCAAACGCATGCACGCACGCACACATGCACGCTGACGACACAGAAAGGGTCATAAACTTGAATAAGTAATCACCAACGCTGCCATAAACAAGCGAGAATCGGCCCCGTCGGGGGGGGGGGTACGTCCTGACGTGGAGCTAAGTCGATGCGAGTTCGTCATCGTTCTCATATGTCACAGTTAACACGCAGGTTAACCCAAAACTGGGCTAACGTGGCCCCACGGCAGAGCATCAGACACACATTTGTCCATAAATCTGTCTCATTGGGTCCAGAGGATCTTAGCATTAACGACACATCATTGAGCGTTGGACAAATGTTTAGTCCGGGGTGGTTGACGGTTTGCAAATGTTAAGTAAGGAGCCGCAGAAGGGGAGTGAGGTTGGGGAAAAGTAGGAGGGAGAGGAAGAGGGGGAAGATGAGGAGGATGGGGAGGAGAAGGTTCAGAAAGAGGAAGAGGACAAAGAAGAGGAGGAGGATAAAGAGGAGGAGGTTGAGGGAAAAAAGAGGGAGAGGGGATGATGAAGACAGTGAAGAGAAGGAGGTTCAGAAAGAGAAAGAGGACTAGGAAGAGGAGGAGGATAAAGAGGAGGAGGTTGAGGGGGGAAAAGAGGAAGAGGGAGAGGATGAGAAGGATGAAGAGAGGCTTCAGAAAGAGAAAGAGGACAAGGGAGAGGATGAAAAAGAGGAGGAGGTTCAGGAAAAAAAAAGAGGAAGAGGGGTGAGAGTGAGGAAGAAGAGTAGGAGTAGGAGGAGAATACTGGGAAGGAGCAGGAGAAGATGATGAAGAAGACACAGATAGAGAATTAGGAGGAGAATGAGGAAAGGAGAGAAAAGCAAGTGTAGGTCAGAGGACTGAGAAGAAGAAAGGTCAGTAAATGGACGTAGAGGAAAAAAGAAGACAAAACAAAACAAGGGAAAGTGTAATTGTAAGAACGGGGAAAAGGTTGAGAATAGACGAGGATAATAAGGAAGAAAATTAAGTGATAGATAAGATAAAAAAAGGAACAAAGAAGTTCAATAGGGAAAAGAGAGGAACAGTGATGAGAGAAGAAGAAGAGAAGGTTAGGATGAGGAATGAAGAGAGAGAGAGAAGAAGAGCAAAAGACGTTTTTGGAGAGAAAGATGAGAATAAGAGGAAGAAAGAAGAAGAGAGAAAAGCTGAGAGGACATGGGAAGTAGAATAGGTTTGTTTAAGAAAAGACAATTTACCTTACAGCTAAGAAAGAGGACGAAGGTCGATAAAAGAAAACAACAACAAAAACAAAAGGGGGAAAGGGAAAGATCGAAGAAAAGGAGAATGAAGAAGTAGAGAGAAATAACGAATGAAGAAAGGAGAAGAAGAAAGAACACTTATATTTTTGTACGAGAGGAGAAGATCGGGAAGAATGACGAAGGAAGAAGAAGAAGAGAAACTGGAATTGGAGAAAGAAAAAAAGAATCAGAAACGGGGGGAAGGGGATTTGATTGCGTTCCGTGGAAAGAAAGAGGTTTTAAAGGAGGAGGAGGAGGAGGAGGAGGAGGAGGAACACAAAGGAACACAAAGGAAGAACAAACAACAGCAGGCCTACTGGCCCTAACGAGGCTGTTTGTGTTAACTAAACTACACTACAGTTAAGGAAACAGGGCAACTAGGCGATAGAAGATGAACTAACACTACTGTTATCACTATCCTATCCAATTAATCCAATTGCGATTAAATGTCTGGTTGTCATATCTTTTATTGCAAAGGATAATATAAGGAGGAGGAGGAGGAGGAGGAGGTAAGGTAGTGCGATACGATATGAAACTCGGGGACGGGAGAGAGAACACGATGTGGGCAGAAGAAAGGAGGCTACGAGAAGACGAAAGAAGAACGCAAGGAAACGAAATACAGTGGAAAATAGGAAGAGTTGATGTAGCTGGGTAATGGAATAAAAAAAAAGAAAACAAAGAATGAAGTCAACTATTTGAAAAGAAGGAATATAGAAGATTATTATTAGATAATGAAGAAAAGGAAGGAATATAGAAAACTTAGCTATCACGGGATAAGGAGGATTTGATAAACAAAATTATCACATAGATAAATGGCTAAATAGATCAGTGAATACATATACATAAATAGATACAAGAAAACACACAAAATAATAATTTATTAGATCGTCAGTGGGCATAGGGAAGTAGATTAACTAACATCAGCATTGGTAAGGAAGAAGTAATCAAACAGATTGATATACTTAAAACTACAAAATCCCCGGGTCCAGACGAATTTGAAATTCTGCGACCTGTTAACGGAAATATTTAGTAAGTCGGTAGAAACTGGATTTGTGTCTATTGCTTGGTGGGCAGGCAAACGTTGTTCCTGTTTTCAAAAATAGTGATAAATCGTCTATGCACAAGTACAAGCCAATCAGTTTGACGTCGTTTATAGGTAAAATGCAAGAATCAATAATAGCTGATAGAATTAGAGATCACATCGGGAGACATCATTTGATACATGACTCACAGCGTGGGTTCACTAAGGGTAGATCACGTGTAACTAATTTTCTATTTTTTTTACTCTGATGTCTACACGACAGTAAATGACAGCGATTTTTACGATGTTATTCACCTTGACTTTAGCAAAGCCTTCGACAAGGTGTCCCACCATAAGAGAAAAATGTTTGAATATATTAGAGGCTGATTCAGTGAAAGAAAACAGCGGGTCACCATGAACGGTGTAAAATCCAGATTAGGGAATGTTACTAGTGGAGTTCCCCAGGGCTCGGAAAATAAAAGATAAAAGGGAAAGTGATCCTGGAAAAAGATAAAGAAAAAAGAGAAATAGATACAGGAGAAAGAGAGAGAAATAGAAAAGGGAAAGTGATCTCGAAAAAAAGAGAAAGACAAAAGAGAAAGTGATCCCGGAAAAAGAGAGAGAAAGAGGAAAGGGAGAGTGATCCCGGAAATAGAGAGAGAAAGAAAAAGTGATCCCGGAAAAATAGAGAGAAAAAGAGAAAAGAGAAAATGATCCCGGAAAATAGAGAGAAAAGGAGAAAAGAGAAAGTGATCCCGGAAAAATAGAGAGAAAAGGGAAAGTGATCCCGGAAAAAGAGAGAGAAAGAGAAAAGGGAAAGTGATCGAATGAGGGAAATATTTGACAGAGTGGAGAAAAAGTTAAAAAAAAAAAAAAAAAAAAAAAACGAAGGTTACATGAAGAAGAACGAGTATATAGAGAAAGAGGACATGAAAGAAGGAAGCAGAGGAAGGAGACAACAGAGGAAAGAAGAGTTAGTGGCTTTTATATACAGAAGCTGTACTCGGAAGAAACAAAGAGAGAGAAAAAGAGGAAGACTGAGGAAGAGTAGAGAGGAGGCAAAGGAACGGAAATTCATTATCCATTAGAAAGAACGAGGGAGTTCGAAGAGAGAGAGAGAGAGAGAGAGAGAGAGAGAGAGAGGAGGGGGGGTAAGGAGGAGACGCTGGCCAAGTTTATATGGAGCCCAAAGACGTCAGCGGAATTGCCGGGGAACGCAATAACAAATGAGCATCAGCAGGAAACGTTTGAGGACGGGAAGGTGACTAACTGGCGTCCAATAAAGATGGCGTAGCAATTAGTGGCAGGGGCATCTTCCGCCATATTTCTCTTCTGGTCTCCAGTCGGGTTACCGAAACATAACACCAACTTCTCGTTTGTCCCAAGTGAAACTAAAGAAAGGTGTATTGCTGTCTGTGTTGTAGAACGACACCCTCCTTAGGGTTTCAGTAATTTGTGTATAAAAGTGTCTGGGGTGGGGTTTGGGTGAGTGTCTGTGTTATTGTGTGTGTGTGTGGTGTGTGTGTGTGTGTGTGTGTGTGTGTGTGTGTGTGTGTTCATTAATTATTTGTGTGATTAATTACAAACAAAAATGTGTATTTACGTATGAACCAAAGAATCAGAATCCGTACAGTGTGTGACTCTATGAGGGAGTTGACTCGCCTTTTTTTTTTTTTTTTGTAGGAGATATGTAGATTTTAGACTGCAGTGATTTATATATATTTATTCAATGTTCAAAGTATACTAATGTAAAAATGTTTAAGAGAACAAATTAGGAATTGGCAGAAGACTTAAGACGACAACACTGGGAATGAAAGAAGGGTAAGAAAATAAATCCAGGAATTAAGAAGACAAAAATCGAATCTGGGAATGTAAGAAGGTTTAATACATAAAAATTTTAAATTTCTAAGTACGAGCAACGGGCTGCGCCCGACCCCGCTGCGCGGGGGCTCGGCCCTTTGCTCGCAGGTGCCTTCAGCTAATCAGTCGTTTCGGTTGCCATGACGTCACCACTTTCTCAACCAATCAGGGGCCGGAGGGGACGTGTCCTCTTGAGGGATTTCCGGTTTTCGGTCCGATTTAGATCAATATCAACAGGAACTCTTTTATATGTATATAGATATAAAAACAAATAACATTACAAAAACCTCTCATTTTCTAAAATAAGCAAATTGTGACATTTTGTCAATAATGCAGTGGAGTCCTGTAGATACGTTTGAGTCGTATAGATCTGGTGGAATCCTGTAGATCCAATTGAGTCCTGTTGATCATGTGGAATCCTGTAGATCCGATGTAGTCGTGAAGATCAGATTGAGTCCTGTAGATCCGGTGGAGTTCTGTAGATCCAATGGAGACTTATAGATCCGGTGGAGTCACGTAGATCCGGTTGAGTCCTGTAGATCCAGTAGAGTCCTGACGATCCGGTGGAGTCGCGTAGGTCCGGTGGAGTCTTGTAGATCCGGTGGAATCCCGTAGATCTGGTGGAGTCGCGTAGATCCGATGGCGTCCCGTTGATCCGATAGAGTCGTATAGATCCGGTAGAGTCGCGTAGATCTGGTAGATTTCTGCCGAAGGCCTCTAAAGCCCGAGGGTCAAGCCCCCTGTGAAGCAGAGACCGGCACAGCCGCAGGATCGTTAATATATATATATATATATATATATATATATATATATATATATATATATATATATTTCTGGGGCACAGGTTTTCTCTAAGGCAATTCTGGTTGAAATCAACTGCACTAGTTGCTTTAACAATCTTCAAGACTGTATTCTTTAATCTGGAGAATACTTTCCTATTAGCAACTGAGAGGGACAGGAAGTAGTCATTCATGACTCTCAAAAGAATATACACAGTGTATGCCAACTGATATATTTTTGCATAGTAATAGTATTGAACAACTATTGACTCCACCGAAACTATAGTTTTTCGCCTCGTCGTGAGGCGTCTTCAGGGTGAGGACTGCTTTGTATGATGCTCTGCTATATTGAAGGTCTTCCAACGAATAATGACCGCTGGTTGGATGGGCGGGCTTATAAGGCTCAGCCTGCCTAGCTCAGACGGAATACTGGCCTCTCATTGGCTGAGAGGTGCAGTATGGGATTTTGTCCAGGAGCCAAGGGGGTGGTATTTTGTCCGGGAGCCATGGGGGTGGTATTTTGTCTGGAAGCCATGGGGGTGGGATTTTGTCTGGAAGCCAAGGGGGTGGGATTTTGTCTAGGAGCCAAGAGGGTGGGATTTTGTCTGGGATTCACGAGGGTGGGATTTTGTCTGGGAGTCAAGAGGGTGGGATTTTGTCTGGGAGCCAAGAGGGTGGGATTTTGTCCGGGAGCCAAGGGGGTGGGATTTTGTCTAGAAGCTCTGGCCTGATTTGCTGCTGCTCTGGTTACTGGTCCTAGGCGCTGATTGACTAGCTGGACATGTTCCATTTGTTCGCGGGGCTGCTGCTGTCTAAGGGCTTGTTGTTCCTGGAGGGGGTTATTCTTTACAGGGCGCGCGGAAGGGAGAATAAAATCGGCAGCTTGCTGTATGTTGATGGTAGGGCGCTGGCAAGTAATGGATACTGCTTCTGCAATCTGCAGCTTCCTGAAGGCAGACTCCTTGTGAAGAATGTCCGTTTGGTCTAGCAGCTTCTGTAGAGGAGGCTTCATGTTGTGTGTTTCAGTGAAATGCTGGAAAATAGATCCCTGGTTTCTATGGGATTGTAGGCGACGCCGCAGTGTAGAGGAGGTCCTGCCAATGTATGTGCTGGAGCCGTCGCAGCGGCCCTCCTGACATGAAAATTTGTATACAACATTGGTGGTAGCCTCACTCGGGGCCCTGGGCGCCGTGCTATTCCTCATAATCAGGGAACTAATGAGGTTAGGTTTGCAGAATATTCTCAACTCTATGATGGCATTTCTGTTGGTTGGGGTGACTCCTCTCTTGATGATATTCCTAAGGGCATCACACTCCTCGCGGTATCGATCATGGAAAGAATTATGGTGGTAAACGGTGATTTTCTCCTTGGGAGGAGTGGGCAACTGGGTCGAGTCTGCAAACTGGTCCAGTTTTTTCTGTATGACTTTCTCGATGAGATGGTCTGCATAGCCGTTGTTGGTGAGGAGCTGGCGGATACGATCGAGTTCTCTGTGGATCTCAGTCCAGCTACTACAGTGGGTAAGGGCCCTCTTCACATAGGAAGATATCACGGATATCTTGTATGAAACAGGGCATTCTCCCTTGGCATTGAGGCAGCGGCCCACGTTGGTGGCTTTAGTGTAAACCTTAGTCTTGAAGCCCTGTTCTTGTTTAGAGATGTCCACATCTAAGAAGGGGAGGCACCCCTCTACACTGCGTTCACAGGTGAAGGTCAGGCTGGAATTACCTTCCAGAGCAGTAATCATGAGAGGAACCTCTTCGTCGGTAGTAGTGGTGATGAATATGTCATCGATGTATCTCGCGTATATTCCTGGAGGGGGGTTATTGTTGAAAGTTCTTTCTTCCACCTGGGCCATATACATATTAGCAAAAAGTACCCCAAGTGGGGATCCCATCGCCACTCCATCAACTTGTCTGAATAATTCCCCTTTATGGGAGAGGAAAGGGGCCTCCTTGGTACACATCACTAGCATGTCTCGCAGGACGTCTTCCGAGATGTCAAATACGGGTAGGTCACTTCTATAGACGCGGTCCATGATGATATCGATAGTCTCATTTACAGGAACATTCGTAAAGAGTGATTCTACGTCTAAGGAAGCGATGTCGTGGCACGGTGGAGCTGTGCAAAGCAGGTCTATGAATTCAGAAGCTGAAGAAACTGAACGTCCCATGGGGACGTATGGAGCGAGGAGAGAGTTTAGCTTCTTGGCAACTTGGTAGGTGGGAGTGGTGATTTGTGAAATAATAGGTCTCAGGGGGTTACCTGGTTTGTGGGTTTTTACAGTGCCATAACTATAACCGGGACCATAGTCACCTATCACTGGATTAAAATACTTCGTCGAAGAGTTAGCTCTCTGGATGAGATGATTAATCCTCTTCTTCGCATTCTCAGTAGGATCCTTCTGGAGTCGCTGGAATTTTGCAGGATTATGAAGGATGGAGTCCATCTTGTTATTATAGTCAGCCTTATCCATGATGACGTAGACTGCTGACTTATCTCCTTTGCGGATAATGATGTCATCTCTCTGGCGTAACTCCTTGGCGGCTTCTTTTAAATCTCTAGTGAGGATCTGGCTTCTGTAATTTCCTCTGTCGCGTCCAGATTCTCCAATAAGGTCCTCTCTGATGGTAGGAGAAAGGGTTACCTTTCTTTCATTCTGCAGGGTGAGGAGCCGATCTATCAGGCACTCAATTTCGATTCTCTTACTTTCAGGATGAGGCCGGCGAATGAAATGGCAGTTAAGCCCTAAGTTTAGGAGTGTCTCTTGCTGACTGGATAGGGTGGTGGTAGAGAGGTTGATGAAACCTTGAGCAGGCCTCTCGTTTCTTACAGGTCCTCGGTGTAGTGTGGTGAGCTTCTTCTGGGTTCTGGTGTTAGCAATCCATTGTTGGTGATGTTCGTATTCAACAAGGTGCCCAGTGGCTGCTTGTCTTATATGCTCTTGGTCTGTGGCAAAAGTGGCCCACAAGGCGGCTTTTTCTTCATTGGCTTTTTGGAGGCGGTCTTGGGCATCTTGCAGTCTCTTCTTAAGGGTAATGGTGGTACTATTGCGATTACCTGTGTGTCGGCTATTAATACTTCTGGGGCACAGGTTTTCTCTAAGGCAATTCTGGTTGAAATCAACTGCACTAGTTGCTTTAACAATCTTCAAGACTGTATTCTTTAATCTGGAGAATACTTTCCTATTAGCAACTGAGAGGGACAGGAAGTAGTCATTCATGACTCTCAAAAGAATATACACAGTGTATGCCAACTGATATATTTTTGCATAGTAATAGTATTGAACAACTATTGACTCCACCGAAACTATAGTTTTTCGCCTCGTCGTGAGGCGTCTTCAGGGTGAGGACTGCTTTGTATGATGCTCTGCTATATTGAAGGTCTTCCAACGAATAATGACCGCTGGTTGGATGGGCGGGCTTATAAGGCTCAGCCTGCCTAGCTCAGACGGAATACTGGCCTCTCATTGGCTGAGAGGTGCAGTATGGGATTTTGTCCGGGAGCCAAGGGGGTGGGATTTTGTCTGGGAGCCATGGGGGTGGTATTTTGTCTGGAAGCCAAGGGGGTGGGATTTTGTCTGGAAGCCAAGGGGGTGGGATTTTGTCTAGGAGCCAAGAGGGTGGGATTTTGTCTGGGATTCACGAGGGTGGGATTTTGTCTGGGAGTCAAGAGGGTGGGATTTTGTCTGGGAGCCAAGAGGGTGGGATTTTGTCCGGGAGCCAAGGGGGTGGGATTTTGTCTAGAAGCTCTGGCCTGATTTGCTGCTGCTCTGGTTACTGGTCCTAGGCGCTGATTGACTAGCTGGACATGTTCCATTTGTTCGCGGGGCTGCTGCTGTCTAAGGGCTTGTTGTTCCTGGAGGGGGTTATTCTTTACAGGGCGCGCGGAAGGGAGAATAAAATCGGCAGCTTGCTGTATGTTGATGGTAGGGCGCTGGCAAGTAATGGATACTGCTTCTGCAATCTGCAGCTTCCTGAAGGCAGACTCCTTGTGAAGAATGTCCGTTTGGTCTAGCAGCTTCTGTAGAGGAGGCTTCATGTTGTGTGTTTCAGTGAAATGCTGGAAAATAGATCCCTGGTTTCTATGGGATTGTAGGCGACGCCGCAGTGTAGAGGAGGTCCTGCCAATGTATGTGCTGGAGCCGTCGCAGCGGCCCTCCTGACATGAAAATTTGTATACAACATTGGTGGTAGCCTCACTCGGGGCCCTGGGCGCCGTGCTATTCCTCATAATCAGGGAACTAATGAGGTTAGGTTTGCAGAATATTCTCAACTCTATGATGGCATTTCTGTTGGTTGGGGTGACTCCTCTCTTGATGATATTCCTAAGGGCATCACACTCCTCGCGGTATCGATCATGGAAAGAATTATGGTGGTAAACGGTGATTTTCTCCTTGGGAGGAGTGGGCAACTGGGTCGAGTCTGCAAACTGGTCCAGTTTTTTCTGTATGACTTTCTCGATGAGATGGTCTGCATAGCCGTTGTTGGTGAGGAGCTGGCGGATACGATCGAGTTCTCTGTGGATCTCAGTCCAGCTACTACAGTGGGTAAGGGCCCTCTTCACATAGGAAGATATCACGGATATCTTGTATGAAACAGGGCATTCTCCCTTGGCATTGAGGCAGCGGCCCACGTTGGTGGCTTTAGTGTAAACCTTAGTCTTGAAGCCCTGTTCTTGTTTAGAGATGTCCACATCTAAGAAGGGGAGGCACCCCTCTACACTGCGTTCACAGGTGAAGGTCAGGCTGGAATTACCTTCCAGAGCAGTAATCATGAGAGGAACCTCTTCGTCGGTAGTAGTGGTGATGAATATGTCATCGATGTATCTCGCGTATATTCCTGGAGGGGGGTTATTGTTGAAAGTTCTTTCTTCCACCTGGGCCATATACATATTAGCAAAAAGTACCCCAAGTGGGGATCCCATCGCCACTCCATCAACTTGTCTGAATAATTCCCCTTTATGGGAGAGGAAAGGGGCCTCCTTGGTACACATCACTAGCATGTCTCGCAGGACGTCTTCCGAGATGTCAAATACGGGTAGGTCACTTCTATAGACGCGGTCCATGATGATATCGATAGTCTCATTTACAGGAACATTCGTAAAGAGTGATTCTACGTCTAAGGAAGCGATGTCGTGGCACGGTGGAGCTGTGCGAAGCAGGTCTATGAATTCAGAAGCTGAAGAAACTGAACGTCCCATGGGGACGTATGGAGCGAGGAGAGAGTTTAGCTTCTTGGCAACTTGGTAGGTGGGAGTGGTGATTTGTGAAATAATAGGTCTCAGGGGGTTACCTGGTTTGTGGGTTTTTACAGTGCCATAACTATAACCGGGACCATAGTCACCTATCACTGGATTAAAATACTTCGTCGAAGAGTTAGCTCTCTGGATGAGATGATTAATCCTCTTCTTCGCATTCTCAGTAGGATCCTTCTGGAGTCGCTGGAATTTTGCAGGATTATGAAGGATGGAGTCCATCTTGTTATTATAGTCAGCCTTATCCATGATGACGTAGACTGCTGACTTATCTCCTTTGCGGATAATGATGTCATCTCTCTGGCGTAACTCCTTGGCGGCTTCTTTTAAATCTCTAGTGAGGATCTGGCTTCTGTAATTTCCTCTGTCGCGTCCAGATTCTCCAATAAGGTCCTCTCTGATGGTAGGAGAAAGGGTTACCTTTCTTTCATTCTGCAGGGTGAGGAGCCGATCTATCAGGCACTCAATTTCGATTCTCTTACTTTCAGGATGAGGCCGGCGAATGAAATGGCAGTTAAGCCCTAAGTTTAGGAGTGTCTCTTGCTGACTGGATAGGGTGGTGGTAGAGAGGTTGATGAAACCTTGAGCAGGCCTCTCGTTTCTTACAGGTCCTCGGTGTAGTGTGGTGAGCTTCTTCTGGGTTCTGGTGTTAGCAATCCATTGTTGGTGATGTTCGTATTCAACAAGGTGCCCAGTGGCTGCTTGTCTTATATGCTCTTGGTCTGTGGCAAAAGTGGCCCACAAGGCGGCTTTTTCTTCATTGGCTTTTTGGAGGCGGTCTTGGGCATCTTGCAGTCTCTTCTTAAGGGTAATGGTGGTACTATTGCGATTACCTGTGTGTCGGCTATTAATACTTCTGGGGCACAGGTTTTCTCTAAGGCAATTCTGGTTGAAATCAACTGCACTAGTTGCTTTAACAATCTTCAAGACTGTATTCTTTAATCTGGAGAATACTTTCCTATTAGCAACTGAGAGGGACAGGAAGTAGTCATTCATGACTCTCAAAAGAATATACACAGTGTATGCCAACTGATATATTTTTGCATAGTAATAGTATTGAACAACTATTGACTCCACCGAAACTATAGTTTTTCGCCTCGTCGTGAGGCGTCTTCAGGGTGAGGACTGCTTTGTATGATGCTCTGCTATATTGAAGGTCTTCCAACGAATAATGACCGCTGGTTGGATGGGCGGGCTTATAAGGCTCAGCCTGCCTAGCTCAGACGGAATACTGGCCTCTCATTGGCTGAGAGGTGCAGTATGGGATTTTGTCCGGGAGCCAAGGGGGTGGGATTTTGTCTGGGAGCCATGGGGGTGGTATTTTGTCTGGAAGCCATGGGGGTGGGATTTTGTCTGGAAGCCAAGGGGGTGGGATTTTGTCTAGGAGCCAAGAGGGTGGGATTTTGTCTGGGATTCACGAGGGTGGGATTTTGTCTGGGAGTCAAGAGGGTGGGATTTTGTCTGGGAGCCAAGAGGGTGGGATTTTGTCCGGGAGCCAAGGGGGTGGGATTTTGTCTAGAAGCTCTGGCCTGATTTGCTGCTGCTCTGGTTACTGGTCCTAGGCGCTGATTGACTAGCTGGACATGTTCCATTTGTTCGCGGGGCTGCTGCTGTCTAAGGGCTTGTTGTTCCTGGAGGGGGTTATTCTTTACAGGGCGCGCGGAAGGGAGAATAAAATCGGCAGCTTGCTGTATGTTGATGGTAGGGCGCTGGCAAGTAATGGATACTGCTTCTGCAATCTGCAGCTTCCTGAAGGCAGACTCCTTGTGAAGAATGTCCGTTTGGTCTAGCAGCTTCTGTAGAGGAGGCTTCATGTTGTGTGTTTCAGTGAAATGCTGGAAAATAGATCCCTGGTTTCTATGGGATTGTAGGCGACGCCGCAGTGTAGAGGAGGTCCTGCCAATGTATGTGCTGGAGCCGTCGCAGCGGCCCTCCTGACATGAAAATTTGTATACAACATTGGTGGTAGCCTCACTCGGGGCCCTGGGCGCCGTGCTATTCCTCATAATCAGGGAACTAATGAGGTTAGGTTTGCAGAATATTCTCAACTCTATGATGGCATTTCTGTTGGTTGGGGTGACTCCTCTCTTGATGATATTCCTAAGGGCATCACACTCCTCGCGGTATCGATCATGGAAAGAATTATGGTGGTAAACGGTGATTTTCTCCTTGGGAGGAGTGGGCAACTGGGTCGAGTCTGCAAACTGGTCCAGTTTTTTCTGTATGACTTTCTCGATGAGATGGTCTGCATAGCCGTTGTTGGTGAGGAGCTGGCGGATACGATCGAGTTCTCTGTGGATCTCAGTCCAGCTACTACAGTGGGTAAGGGCCCTCTTCACATAGGAAGATATCACGGATATCTTGTATGAAACAGGGCATTCTCCCTTGGCATTGAGGCAGCGGCCCACGTTGGTGGCTTTAGTGTAAACCTTAGTCTTGAAGCCCTGTTCTTGTTTAGAGATGTCCACATCTAAGAAGGGGAGGCACCCCTCTACACTGCGTTCACAGGTGAAGGTCAGGCTGGAATTACCTTCCAGAGCAGTAATCATGAGAGGAACCTCTTCGTCGGTAGTAGTGGTGATGAATATGTCATCGATGTATCTCGCGTATATTCCTGGAGGGGGGTTATTGTTGAAAGTTCTTTCTTCCACCTGGGCCATATACATATTAGCAAAAAGTACCCCAAGTGGGGATCCCATCGCCACTCCATCAACTTGTCTGAATAATTCCCCTTTATGGGAGAGGAAAGGGGCCTCCTTGGTACACATCACTAGCATGTCTCGCAGGACGTCTTCCGAGATGTCAAATACGGGTAGGTCACTTCTATAGACGCGGTCCATGATGATATCGATAGTCTCATTTACAGGAACATTCGTAAAGAGTGATTCTACGTCTAAGGAAGCGATGTCGTGGCACGGTGGAGCTGTGCGAAGCAGGTCTATGAATTCAGAAGCTGAAGAAACTGAACGTCCCATGGGGACGTATGGAGCGAGGAGAGAGTTTAGCTTCTTGGCAACTTGGTAGGTGGGAGTGGTGATTTGTGAAATAATAGGTCTCAGGGGGTTACCTGGTTTGTGGGTTTTTACAGTGCCATAACTATAACCGGGACCATAGTCACCTATCACTGGATTAAAATACTTCGTCGAAGAGTTAGCTCTCTGGATGAGATGATTAATCCTCTTCTTCGCATTCTCAGTAGGATCCTTCTGGAGTCGCTGGAATTTTGCAGGATTATGAAGGATGGAGTCCATCTTGTTATTATAGTCAGCCTTATCCATGATGACGTAGACTGCTGACTTATCTCCTTTGCGGATAATGATGTCATCTCTCTGGCGTAACTCCTTGGCGGCTTCTTTTAAATCTCTAGTGAGGATCTGGCTTCTGTAATTTCCTCTGTCGCGTCCAGATTCTCCAATAAGGTCCTCTCTGATGGTAGGAGAAAGGGTTACCTTTCTTTCATTCTGCAGGGTGAGGAGCCGATCTATCAGGCACTCAATTTCGATTCTCTTACTTTCAGGATGAGGCCGGCGAATGAAATGACAGTTAAGTCCTAGGTTTAGGAGCTTCTCTTGCTGATTGGAGAGGGTGGTGGTAGAAAGGTTGATGGAACCTTGTGCAGGCCTCTCGTTTCTTACAGGTCCTCGATGAAGTGTGGTGAGCTTCTGAATTCTGGTGCTGGCAATCCATTGTTGGTGATGTTCGCATTCAACAAGGTGCCCAGTGGCTCCTTGTCTTATATGCTCTTGGTCTGTGGCAAAAGTGGCCCACAAGGCGGCTTTTTCTTCATTGGCTTTTTGGAGGCGGTCTTGGGCATCTTGCAGTCTCTTCTTAAGGGTAATGGTGGTACTATTGCGATTACCTGTGTGTCGGCTATTAATACTTCTGGGGCACAGGTTTTCTCTAAGGCAATTCTGGTTGAAATCAACTGCACTAGTTGCTTTAACAATCTTCAAGACTGTATTCTTTAATCTGGAGAATACTTTCCTATTAGCAACTGAGAGGGACAGGAAGTAGTCATTCATGACTCTCAAAAGAATATACACAGTGTATGCCAACTGATATATTTTTGCATAGTAATAGTATTGAACAACTATTGACTCCACCGAAACTATAGTTTTTCGCCTCGTCGTGAGGCGTCTTCAGGGTGAGGACTGCTTTGTATGATGCTCTGCTATATTGAAGGTCTTCCAACGAATAATGACCGCTGGTTGGATGGGCGGGCTTATAAGGCTCAGCCTGCCTAGCTCAGACGGAATACTGGCCTCTCATTGGCTGAGAGGTGCAGTATGGGATTTTGTCCGGGAGCCAAGGGGGTGGGATTTTGTCTGGGAGCCAAGGGGGTGGGATTTTGTCTAGGAGCCAAGAGGGTGGGATTTTGTCTAGGAGCCAAGAGGGTGGGATTTTGTCTGGGAGTCAAGAGGGTGGGATTTTGTCTGGGAGTGTGATGCCCTTAGGAATATCATCAAGAGAGGAGTCACCCCAACCAACAGAAATGCCATCATAGAGTTGAGAATATTCTGCAAACCTAACCTCATTAGTTCCCTGATTATGAGGAATAGCACGGCGCCCAGGGCCCCGAGTGAGGCTACCACCAATGTTGTATACAAATTTTCATGTCAGGAGGGCCGCTGCGACGGCTCCAGCACATACATTGGCAGGACCTCCTCTACACTGCGGCGTCGCCTACAATCCCATAGAAACCAGGATTTCAACCAGAATATATATATATATATATATATATACAGTATATATGTATATATATATATATATATTTATATATATATATATATATATATATATATATATATATATATATATATATATATATATATAATACTTCTTGGAGTAGCTGGGTGGAATATATATGGATGAATGAATGAGAGAAGACATTTTCAAAGAGATATGTTAGCTCTGAGCGAGACGAAGTTGATAGAGACGAGAGGAATGCAAATAGGGAAGCCAAGGGTAAAAACAAGGACAAATAGGGGAAGACAAGGACAAAGGAGAGACAATGATGACAGTCATAAAGGTCGGGGCGAAGACAGGAAGGGGAGACCGGGAGGGAGTGGCCGTCAGTCCGCGCGACGAGATGTCGTGAAATGAGGAGTTTATTATGTCTTACCAGCCTGTAAGGTCTCCTCACCTACGGTGAAAATAGCCATCATCCTGAAATTATTGTTTGTTATTATTTTCATGTTCGTCATTATTATTATTGCTGTTATTGTCGTCGTTGTCTTCGTTGTCGTAGTCGTCGTTTCCGTCGTCGTCGTCGTCATCGTCATCATCAATATCATCATCATCATCATCATCATCATCATCATCATCATCATCACCACCATTATTACGATTCATTGTAAATATAATTATCTTAATTATTACTCTTGTTATTACTGATATTGTTATTGCTATCATCACCATCATCATCATCATCATCATCATCATCATCATCATCATCATCATCATCATCATCATCATCATCATCATCATCATCATCATCATCATTATCATCATTACTATCATAATCATCATATAGCCCGTGCTACCTCCCTTGTAAGGGGTAAAAAGCCGTTGGTATATGTATGTATGATCGCCGACATTTCACCAGCGCCTCTAGCCTTATGAAATACATCGTCACGTTCTCCTTAATAGTTCAACGTTACAGAAACTTTCGTAGTCTTTGATTAGCCATAATCATCCCACAGCTGTGGCCACTTGAGTTTAGGTAATTAAGACAGGTTGTTTGTATTCCAAGAGAGGGCTTACACGGTTCGTCGAACGCGGTTCGACAGACACGTGTTTAAAGTGATGTGTGAACGGGGTATTTAGTTGTCGAACACGTTGTTCGACAACCAAATACCCCGTTCACACGAACCGTCTAAACCCCCCATAACGCTTTGTTCTTATTTATAAGACCCTGCCTAGGCACAGGAACCGCCTCTCAGGTGACTAAAATTGTTTGGCATAAGACTGAGTGATGTTTATAAAGTATACCACCAACAAAGACAAGTGTTTAAACAAGTGGAGTTAAGCGTTCGGTGAAATAAAGATATGGCGAGAGCGGTTCTAGAATTCAGGCCCTGGAGCAAAGCAGGTTTAGTAGTAACGATCTAACAACTCATGAATTGCGTAAACGACGCAAACTTCCCCGTCTGCGAATATTCTAGATTCTGCGGAATCTGCTAATCTGAAAGTGCTAGACGAGAAGTTCGTGGAAATCTCCGTCGCCCGGGAAGGCATTTTTCAGCGCCGATAGTGCAATCATTATGAGCATCAGCGAATACCTGATCCTTCAGTAAGAAGAGGAACTCTGATCAAGGAGGCCACCCGTAGCTGCCTTCCACACTTTCCGGTCTGCTCTTCCAGGAATCCTGGAAGGTTCTGTTTTTTTTTTTTTGTTTTTTTTTTTTTTTTTTTTTTTTCCCACGTCATACTTGTTCCTTTTTTTCTCCTTCCTCCCCTCCCTGCTTGTCCTTATATGTTTTTCTGTCTGTCTCTCTCTCTTTCTCTCTCTCTCTCTCTCTCTCTCTCTCTATCTCTCTATCACACACACACACACACACACACACACACACACACACACACACACACACACACACACACACACACACACACACACACACGCACTCTCCCCCGTATATTCTTGCCTTGTCTCTTTGTGTTATCCTTTCTCAAATCCTTACCAATCACACCCCTTCCCTTCTCTTCTACTCTCCTTTCCTATTCCTCTACACGATACGACTATATTCCTTGGCACTTAGATCATTACCCAGTACCCTAAATGTGGCACTCATTACAGAAGACGCTTTGGCACGGATAACAATGTCCGAAACACGACAAATGAGACTAAATATATCATCTAAGTAATGCACAACACATCACTCAATCCTCTCAGCTGAATAAAATCGCCTGGCGGCAGATATGAAAATGTATAAGAATTATCTTTTGTTGATTGAAAGTTCTTTGATTTTTTGTGATGTGCGTCATTGTAGATTAGATCCAAATTGTCCGTAGACGATTCCGTTTACCTTAAGCAAAGGTAAGCTATTGAGGTTAATCCTTTAAGCTCGATTTGAGTGTTTTATTCATTTTTTATTTGTTTATCTTTATTTATTTATTCATTTATTTTATTTTTATATATTTTTATTTATCTATTTTATTTTTTTATTTTATTTTTTTATTTTGTTATTTAAGTGTTTTATTCTGGTTGCCTCAGGGGATTCCTATTAAGCAGGCGAGTAGTGAGGATAGTATACAACAGGTGGTAGGTCTTAGACAGTGTAAGGAGGGACTGGAAGGAAAGGGAGGTATGGAATGGATATGGAGGGTAGTGAATAGAGGAAAGGGAAGTAGGGCAAATATCAACTGATAGGACTGTCAATGAACAGCAAAAGGGAGGAAGGGAGAGGAGGAGGAATAGGAAGATATGGGAAGAGAGAAAGAAGAGGAAAGAGGAAGAGGAGGAGGAGGTTGGGAGGAGAAAATGAGAGGAGTCAGTGAACGACGAAATGGAGAAGGGAAGAAAGGAAAGAAACGAGGAGGAGGAGGAGGAGGAGGAGGAGTGAGAGGCGAAAGAGGTGAAGTGGAAGAGATGAAACAAGTAAGAGGAAAAGAATAAGAAGAAAAAGTGGATATGAATGAGAAATTGAAGAGGAAGATGAAGAGGAGAACGAAAGAAGTAGGAGGAGGAGAGTGAGGAGAAAAAGGAGGAGAGGAGAGAAAGCAGGAGACGGGGAGGAGGAAAAGGAGGAGATGAGGGAGAAGGATAAAGAGAAGGAGAGGGAGAAAGAGAAGGAGAAGGAGAAGGGGAAGGAAAAAGAAGAGAAAGAGAAGGAGAAGGAGAAGAGGGAGAAGGAGAAAGAAGAGAAAGAGAAGGAGAAGGAGAAGAGGGAGAAGGAGAAGGAGAGAGAGAAGGAGAAAGAGGAGAAAGAGAAGGAAAAGGAGAAGAGGGAGAAGGAGAAAGAAAAGAAAGAGAAGGAGAAAGAGAAGGAGAGGGAGAAGGAGAAAGAAGAGAAAGAGAAGGAAAAGGAGAAGAGGGAGAAGGAGAAAGAGAAGGAGAATGAGAAGAGGGAGAAGGAGTAAGAGAAGGAGAGGGAGAAGGAGAAAGAAGAGAAAGAGAAGGAGAGGGAGAAGGAGAAAGAAGAGAAAGAGAAGGAGAAGGAGAAGAGGGAGAAGGAGAAAGAAGAGAAAGAGAAGGAGAAGGAGAAGAGGGAGAAGGAGAAAGAGAAGGAGGGGGAGAAAGAGAAAGAAGAGAAAGAGAATGAGAGGGAGAAGAGAAAGAGGAGAAAGAAAAGGAGAAGAAGATTAAGAAGAAACAAAAGAATAGATAGAAAGCTCGCAAGGGAATAAAAGAAGAGACAA
>NC_134811.1:4159578-4164578 GCF_046742065.1 Oratosquilla oratoria
AGAAGGAAAATCAGGAGGATAAAGAGGAGGAGAAGGATAAAGAGAAGGAGGAAGATAAAGAGAAGGAGGAGAAGGAGGAGGAGGAGTAGAAGGAGAATCAGATGGAGAAGGAGTAGGGGGAAGAGGAGGAGGAGCAGGATGAGGACGAGGAGGAAGAGGAAGAGGAGAATCAGAAGGAGGAGGATAAAGAGAAGGAGAAGGAGGATAAAGCGAAGGAGGAGGAAGAGGAGGAGCAGGAGGAGAAGTTGAATCAAAAGGAAGAGGATAAAGAGAAGGAGGATAAAGCAAAGGAGGAGGAGGAAGAGGAGGAGAAACAGAAGGAGCAGGAGGAGGAGAAAGAGGAGGAGAATCATAAGGAAGATAAGGAGAAGGAGGAGGAGGAGGAGGAGGAGGAAGAGGTGTACGAATAGGAGGTGTACGAATAGGAGTAAGAGGAGGAGCAGAGGAGGAGGAAGAGGAGAAGAGGAATCAAAAGGAGGATAAAGAGAAGAAGGATAAATAGAAGGAGGAGGAGAAACAGGATGAGAGGTAGGAAGAGAATCAGAAGGAGGAGTACGAATAGGAGTAAGAGGAGGAGCAGAGGAGGAGGAAGAGGAAGAGAATCAAAAGGAGGATAAAGAGAATAAGGATAAATAGAAGGAGGAGGAGAAACAGGAGTAGAAATAGGAGGAGTAGGAGAATCAAAAGGAAGAGTACGAATAGGAATAAGAGGAAGAATAATAGGTGGAAGTGAATGACAAGTAAGTGATGAAGAAAATTGGTTAGGAGAAAATGAAATAATACATACATACATACATACATACATACATACATATACCAAAGGCTTGTTCCCCCCTTACACGGGGGGTAGCCCAAAAAAAAGGCATAGAAACCACTCCCACCCATTCCATTTCCTATATATTCCATTCCCCTCCACCCTCCTCCCTCCCTCTTATATTGGCACCTCCTGGATGACGGGTCATCCCTGCATCCTGCCCACTGCCCTGGGTCAGAAGTAGTGTCGCAAGACACAGCACATCCACAGCAAGGCCACTTCATAAAGTAAAGACAAAAATAATTCGCAAAAGAAAAGAAAATGAGGAAAAGAGCGAAAATATATGAGAGAAAAAGAGGAGGATGGAGAAAAAAATGAGAAGTATTATTTTAAAAGACAATTAAAGTAAAGTAGAGAAGAAGGAAGAGGAGGGAGGGGAGTAAGGGGAGGTACCTGACAAGGAATTGGTAGAGAAAGATGAGAAATGAAAGAGAAAACAAAAAGAGAAAAAATAAAGAAAAAGAGAAGGAGGAGGAGGAGGTGGAGGACGGGAAACCGGAAGAAGACGAAGAAGAAAATAATAATGTAGACGGGGAACTGATTAAAGAGGAGAAGGAAAGAGAAAGTAAAAGATAAAATTAATCAAGAAAAGGAGAAGGAGAAGAACGATCTGACAAATGAAGGAAAGAGGAGAGAACAGAGGTTGAAGAAAGAGGAAGAAAATGGAAAAAGTAGAGAAGAAGAAGAGGAGGAAGAGAAATATGAGAAGCAGATAGCAAGACAGTAAAAGGGAGGGAATTTAGCAAAATTAAAAAAAGAATAAAAAGAAGACAAAAACTATAAATTAGTAAGACAAAGAGGGAGAAAGAAGAGGACATATGTTGAGAATGATAAAAAAAAAAAAAAAAAAATCACTAAGTGAAGCTATAAGATATTTGGAAATAGCTATGAAGATGACACACGGTAACTGAAGAAAAATTAACACAACTAAGAAGAAAATAAAATAAAAATGTAGATGAAAAGGTTGGAAAAGAACATTTGGAGAATTATACTTTTACTTTGGTTTTGGTTTGCTTGATGCGAGCACATCCGAATCAATAAGCAACAGTTTTTTACTTTACTATTTGTTTTTATTTATTGGTTTATTTATTTATTTATTTTTTATTATTACAAAGTCCTCTGTGAGGGGCACCGTCCTAGCCTTCCGATAGGGGGTAGTTTGTAACGTTAAACCATATCATCATCATTTTATCATTATTATTATTATTAATATTATTATTATTATTATTATTATTATTATTATTATTATTATTATTATTATTATTATTATTATTATTATTATTGTTGTTATTATTATTATTATTATTATTATTATTATTATTATTATTATTATTATTATTGTTATTATTATTATTATTATTATTATTATTATTATTATTATTATCATTATTATCATTATCTTTTTTTATTATTATCATTATTATCATTGTTATTATAATTTTCAATTATTATTATTATTGATTATTATTATATACATATATGTATACATATATGTCTATATATATATATATATATATATATATATATATATATATATATACATATATATACATATATATATATACATATATATATATATATATATATATATATATATATATATATATATATATATATAATTTTCTTCTTCTTGCCTGAGAACGAAGGGAGACACTTGGTAAAAAAAATAGTAGTGGATGGAGAGAGGGAGAAAAGAAGAAAGAAACAGAAGAAAAGAAAACATTATTCGAAAAGGTAAAGAGAGAGAAATGTTCTTTACAGAATCTATTTTGTTCAACTTCTGATGACTCCACTCAGCTCAGGACATGACTAAGAGGTTTGAGTCTTTGACTGAGCTGAGAGCCTTCAGGGTCGACGAAGTAAGTTCGTGTTTCTGCTGGTGAGCCCTGAAACCAGGTCTGCATCAGGAAAGAAACGACCTCTTGGGATCAGAATAAATTAACGAAAGGACAGGGAGCAATGAAATCAACTCCCACCTGTCTCCCACCTCCCACCTCCTTCCCACAAGCTTCTGTGCCACCAATCCCATTTTGTGGGAATTTCTGAGAAATTTGCTCATATGGGATGTCTTGTGAGCAAGTTATATGTTGCAATGAACTTATTGGTGTATATAGTAATTCCTTCTTTTTGGGGAAATCCAGATTTCCTTGTGGGAATTTTGTTGAAAAAATCCCACAAGCGTCTGTGCCAGCAATCCCATTTAATGGGAATTTTCCACAAATTTGTGTCTGAGAAATTTGCTCATATGGGATGTTTTGTAAGCAAGTTATATTTTGCAATGAACTTATTTGTGTATATAGTAATTCCTTCTTTTTGTGCAAAAAATTTTGGAAATCCAGATTTTTCTTGTGGGAATTTTGCTGGTCTGTGTTGTCTACTACTCAGTGGTAGACAGAAGGTCTTTCTAGGTTGAATAGAATATTTTACTAAGTTGCTAGAAACGAACACTAAATATCCTAATCACATAAAAAAGCTTCAAGAATTATCTCCTGTAATCACCTTGGATGTGCTGTGTCTTGCGACACTGCTTCTGACCCAGGGCAGTGGACAAGGTGCAGGGATGACCCGTCATCCATGAGGTGCTAAGATGAGAGGGAGGGTGGAGGGGTGTGGAGTGTATTCAGGGATGGAATGGGTGGGAGTGATTTTATGCCTTTTCCTTTTTGGCTACCTCTCTTGTAAGGGGGAAAAAGCCTTGGTATATGTATGTAATTACCTTGGAGGCAGCATGTTGTCTCCAAAGGTTCAAAGAACAATCTCCACAGACTAATCAAGCCTTTATGTTACCTTTAAAGACCATTAAAGGTCTTGTTCTAGCTAAGCTCAGGAGATTTAATTCAGCTTAAATGTAATTTCTTGGCTTTAGACCAGCGTTTCTCAGCCTTATACCCTTGCGTAAACTTTAAAATAATGTGCATGTCTCAAGGAACCCCTGCGCAAAAAAACACAAACACCATATCTTTCTCGTTTCATTTTCGTCGTAATAATAGGTTAGATAGGATGATATCCATATTACATTATTACAGTAACCTTTTGCGGAACCGTAGGGTTTCGCGGAACCCTGGTTGAGAAACGCTGCTTTAGAGGGCTCAGTTTAGGGTATGGCGACCACATTAGGGACAAGGATAAGGGTCTTTAGGGTCCTCAAAAGATTACGAGAAGGAAATATGTGTCAGGGATGGACGGCCGGGGGTTGAAGACCACATTAGGAACAAGAATAAGGGTCTTTAGGGTCCTAAAAAGATTACCAGAAGGAAATATGTGTCAGGGATGGGGCAGCCGGGAGTCGAAGAATATGTTGACATTTTCCGAATAGGTCATAAGGGTCAAGGGTCACATGTGAAGAGGTCAAGGGATGAAAGCCGAGGTCAAGTAAAGGAATATGATGTAAAAACAAGGTCAGATCCGGAGGATAGAGAGGTGCTAATTCTTATTTGTGTTATCATTCTCGTATTCTTTTTCATAGCTTAATTCTCAGACTCCGTCTCATTCTCAAACTTAGTCGTACCCTTAATCTTAATCTCAACCCTCATTTTAATCACAATCATAATTCCAATTTTGAACCTATTCCTAATGCTAATCCTCATCTCACTCTTAGTCTCAGTCCCATTCTCATTTTTACTCTCAGTACCAGTTTTGATCTTAGTTTAGTCTCAGCCTCACTCTGATATTGTTCTCAATGTCAATCTTAATCTCATTTTTAATATTAATCTCAAATTATAGTCTCAACCTCAGTGTTAGTATAATTCTAATCCCAATCCTTAACTCAATTTGTCTCATCACAGTCTCAGCCTCAGTCCTAGTCTCAGTCTTAATCTCAGTTTCAATTTCAATCTCAATCCTATTCTCATCCTTTACATTTCATTCTAATCATCAATCCTATTCTCATCTTCATTCTTATTCTCATTCTCATCCTCATTTTCATTCTTATTCTCATTCTCGTTTTCACTTTCGTTCTCATTTTCTTTTTCGTTGTCATTCTCATTCTAATTGTCATTGTCTTTGTTATTCTCATTCTTATTTTCAATCTCATTCCCATTCTCAATCTCAATCTCTTTCTCGTTCTCATTCTCGTTTTTGTTTTTGTTTTCGTTCTCATATCCGTTTTTGTCTTCATTCTCATTCTAGTTGTCATTGTCATTGTTATTGTCATTCTTATTTTCATTCTTATTCTCATTCTCATTCT
>NC_134811.1:4167078-4169578 GCF_046742065.1 Oratosquilla oratoria
GAAATTCTTGAACATCTGCAATACCACAAAGAAAAATGTTCTACGCACCCTCTACCTTTCGTAAACCCATACTGTTCATTCCCAATCCTTCTCTGTTGCTCTCTTAAACCTCTTAGTTAACACCCTCCAATATGCCTTTCCGGCTACATTCAACAGTCTGACCCCTTAGGATGACTATATACAAAATTGTCCCCTTTTCTTTTGTAAGGCGGAACTATACTAGCATTCTTCCAGTCTTCCGATAAATTCCCCTCCCCTAGACACACATTAAACAACCTTACGAGCCAATCAACTGTAACTGTTCCTCCCTTTGTCAGATATTCCAAATGACTTCCATCTAACCCAGGTGTCTTACCAGCTTTCATCGCTTTCGGTGTTCTTTGTCATCATCTTTTTCCTTTTGTCCTGTTATTCTTTTTCTCCCATCACAGTCAAAAAATCTCGCTCCTATCACTACCACAATCAATAAATCCCTAACTTCCTCCACATTCCACAGTCCTTCGAAATAATCCACCCATCATCCCCTCACCACCTCCGCTTCTATCTATCCATCGGCAGACTTCATTTTTATTTTTCTTCCTGACTCAAATTTCTTCAATGTCTTCAATTCCTTCCCAAACATTATAAAGTATATACGCACAATGTATATACAATATATGTATAATTCATAGGTATTATATCTACATTACTTAGGAGTTATACATAAATTTCAATATACATAAGCAAAGATTAATAGAATTTTTCATTCATAATCACATGGGAGCAAAATCTTTTTATACGAATCCTACTGTTCCTTAAAAGAATTTGAGCAAATTTTGATATGTATTAATTTTTTTGAATCGTCATTTCTTTTCTACTTCTATTTTCCGGTTCAATTTCGTAGTGGAAATGAAGAACAAATATATTTCAAGACAGTTATTAACATATGAAAATGAATATATCAAAATTTCATGGGGTGTGGAATTAGACATCGTAATATTGAACAGTTGGTACCATAATCCTGTGCATATATTTCCTATCTCCAATTGAGGCAGAGGGAAATGAGAAATCCAAAGAGAAACAGCGGTAGAGAGGAATGGAGAAGAGAAAAGAGAAAAGAGCGAGACAAAGACAAAGCCCGTAAAACATGTGACAAGGAAACTATGGTCTTGGAAAATTTCACATAGCTTGGTAGTGTAGTATGTAACATTGGTGGACTATGTCAGGAAGACCTTACCACAGTGAGAGAAACCCATGAAGGTATCCTACATGCGTAACTCCATCATTCGCTTGGTCTTCTCCAACCTAAGTAAAAGCTGGTGTTAGCTATAATGCAATATAGCTTGGTAGTGTAGTATGTAACATTGGTGGACTATGTCAGGAAGACCTTACCACAGTGAGAGAAACCCATGAAGGTATCCCACGTGCGTAACTCCATCATTCGCTTGGTCTTATCCAACCTAAGTAAAAGCTGGTGCTAGCTATAATGCAATATAGCTTAGTAGTGTAGTATGTAACATTGGTGGACTATGTCAGGAAGACCTTACCACAGTGAGAGAAACCCATGAAGATGTCCTACGTGCGTAACACCATCATTCGCTTGGTCTTCTCCAGACTAAGAAAAAGCTGGTGTTAGCTATTATGCAATATGTAAACCGTGAGTCGGGAAAGCTCATCGAGACATTTGTGACCTCTTTGAAGCCCAGGGAGGCCTAATCCTTCACCTGAATAAAACTACATTGATTTATCCAGAACACAAACCCTTCAACATCGTGTCGCGCCTGATTGATTTTTCTTCTGTTTAAGATTTAATGACTTAGCTTGGTGGAGAATTCTGTACAAACTGGAGGAGGAGGAGGAGGAGGAGGAGGAGGAGAAGGTCTTGATCAAACAAGACTCCAGCTGGCCCCCAACTCCTCGTCCCCACACTCGTCTGTCTTTAACTAGAACAAAGATCCAGAAAACGAGCGCATCGTCCTGTTGAAGATACAGAAAACAAGCGCATCGTCCTGTTGAAGATACAGAAAACAAGCGCATTGTCATGGTGAAGTGACTGCCTGGTAGGGCAAAGGCGGAACAACAGGTAAGAAAGATAAGGAGGTGTTTACGTTATGTATCCCATCGCCCATAGTAACTACCCACGGCGGAAACTCAACGAGATTTACAAGTTTCCCCGTCCTCTCTCCAGACTCCTTGTTAACCACGACCAAGAAGTCTTATCCTCCCGAATGCCATTACATACCGTTTCTGATCAATTCCTCCCGGGCAGGAACAGTGTAGTGTATTCATAACATTGCAAGAAAGTGAACCTTATGCAGGTTGTTCCATAGATTTATAGCCATCGAAGTGAAAAAGTAAAATTTCGTTTGTCAGTCAGTTTGCATAGGTTAGAAAGTGTTCCTGGTACGACCCACCTACCCCAAACCTTAACCTCAAACAAAGAACCTCAATTGGAGTTGTGGCTTACGATTAAATCACCTCAAAAGAGAACTTGGAAATGTTCTTTTCCGCCAGTGTCTGC
>NC_134811.1:4172078-4192078 GCF_046742065.1 Oratosquilla oratoria
TATATATATATATATATATTTTTTTTATATATATATATTTTTATTTATTCTTTTTTTTTTTGAGGAGGGATATTCTGTACCTCATCAGATTTCTTAATTTGACTCCTTAGAGGACTTATTCGCCCATGTATGGAGTACGTACCTTACCTTTGGGACGACTCGCCTCATTCAGTGCTCCTAACAACGTTTCTTTTATTATCAACAACTTTCAGCCTCTTCCTTTTCGTCGCAATTGCTTCTCCGTCGCTATTCTATACTTATTCTATAATTATTCTATGTATTCTCTCGTTATTTCCACAGTCATTATCCTTCTGGACTTCGTAACCGTATATCACCACTTCTTAATGTCACATAACATCTCCTTTTCAGATACACTCCCATCCCGTTTTCTATACAGTCGTCATCATTCTTCCTTTCCTTTATCAACTTATAAAAGAAACTAAATCAGATAAACTAAAACGGATAAATCAGTCAACAATTAGGATTACAGAAGGCTCTAATAATGATAGATTCCATTTAATGTAAACTATAACCTTGTCCACAATTCTCAGTTTCAGTTTCAGCGCACACCTAGATAAATTCTCAGTTTCAGTTTCAGCGCACACCTAGATATACACTATATTCTGTTTCATGTAACTGGTTGATATTCTTCAACAATGCTACCAAAAGAAAAATTATTCAATACTTTATGTGACTCTTACTAAGCTGGACAACTATTTAATGTTTATATTTCTGCCTTAGAAATCTTACTGTGACGAAACCAGTAATATAATAGTTTAATCTTGCCTGTAACGCATGTGGACGTGTGTGTGTGTGCGTGTGTGTGTGCGTGTGCGTGTGTGTGTGCGTTTACGTCTGCCTTTGCCCCATGTTGTTCCTATTCCTTAATGTATGTATACGCGTGCGTGTATGTATGTATGTATGCGTGCATGTGTATATGCATCTGTGTCTGCAAATGCAAGTAATCGTATGCATTTCTGTGCCCATGTGCGTTTGCATGTACGTTTGTGGCCGCAAGCAAACGTTAGCATGTATACGATGGTTTGCCAAAGCTGGTCTGTCTGTCTGTCTGTCTGTCTGTCTGTCTGCATATCTATTTGTTTGTCTGTCTGTATGTATGTCTGTCTGTCTGTGTCTCATCCTAGATGTCTGTCTCATTCTGTCTGTCTGCCTGCATTTCTATTTGTTTGTCTCTCTGTCTGTCTGTCAATCTGTCTGGTCTGTCTTTCTGTCTTATTCTCTTTGTCTAGTTGTCTGTCTGTATGTCTGCATATCTATCTGTCTGCCTGTCTGTCTCATTCTGTTTGTCTGCCTGCATATCTATCTGTTTGTCTCTCTGTCTAGTTGTCTGTCTGTCTGTCTGTCTGTCTGTCTGTCATCATGGCCCTGTTTGTGCACCGGGAGAGTCGATGATCAGAAAGCGGCTAATTCGTGTGCACATTTACCAACCCTCGACTCTTCAGGTCAGCGGAGTTCTAAAGAGAAACTTAAAAAAGAGAAGAAGAGATGTGGAGAGAATTACTGAGAGGTTGCAGGAGAGGGAGGAAAGGTGGGGTCAAAGGAAAAGAGAGAGAGAGAGAGAGAGAGAGAGAGAGAGAGAGAGAGAGAGAGAGGGGTAAGCCAGAAAGAAGAGCGAAATGGAGGAACAAATAGAAATAGAATTAACAGACAGAAAGAGAGTAATGCTTACAGACAAGCAAAAATAAGGTCATGCTGACATACAGACAGACAAACAAGAAGATAAGAAGAATGACAGACAGCCAGACATGTGGACAAAAAAATATATATATATGAAATAAAGAGAGCAAGAAAGATCAAGAAATTACCCGACAGAGAATGACATTTCACTTAGATATTTTTCACATATTTTTTTATGATATTTGATTTACCTTATCGATCAGTCCATGGATTACAGCTGATTACAGGGGACCCTTTGGTCCATAAAGATGCATAGTATGGAGTACACAGGTAAACATAGCAAGCGTTTAAACAAATCAATCAAATATCTAACATTATTTTCAACTCTATGCTTCATTTCCTAGGATTTTATGAAGCATTTCTTAAGTTTCTTGAACCTATGTCAATTAAATATTTATTGGGCGCTAAGTATAACCCTGCTATTTCCTCATTACATAATGATTTCCGATATTTTTCCTATGAAAGTCCCGAGTTCTAACCTGGGGCTGAATTCATAAAAGATCCTAATCCTAATTTGTAAAAGATCCTAACCCTAATTTGTAAAAGATTCTAAACATAACTTATAAAAGATTCTAACCCTAATTTATGAAAGCTCCTAACCCTGATTTATAAAAGATCCTAACCTTAATTTATAAAAGATCCTAACCCTAATTTATAAAAGATCCTAACCCTAATTTATAAAATATCCTAACCCTAATTTATAAAAGATCCTAACCCTAATTTATAAAAGATCCTAACCCTAATTTATAAAAGATTCTAACCCTAATTTATAAAAGATCCTAACCCTAATTTATAAAATATCCTAACCCTAATTTATAAAAGATTCTAACCCTAATTTATAAATGATCCTAACCCTAATTTATAAAATATCATAACCCTAATTTATAAGAAATTCTAACCCTAATTTATAATAGATCATAACCCTAATTTATAAAAGATCCTAACCCTAATTTCTTAAAGATCCTAACCCTAATTTATAAAATATTCTAACCCTAATTTATAAAATATCCTAACCCTAATTTATAAAATATCCTAACCCTAATTTATAAGAGATTCTAACCCTAATTTATAATAGATCCTAACCCTAATATATAAAAGATCCTAACCCTAATTTATAAAAATATCCTAACCCTAATTAATAAAATATCCTAACCTTAATTTATGAAAGATCCTAACCCTAATGGTGGAGATTTGACCTAAATCCCTATTATGTCGGCGACATAAATGCTTATGTCTAGACATAACCTCGACATTATGGACAGCTGATTTAGGTAAAATCTCCGCCTTTTTGAAGATTTATGTCTATACCTAGGGGTTAGGATAGTTTACAAATTCAGCTTCTGGTGTCAGTCATAACAACTTTACAAATCGTTGATAAAAAAAAAAGCGAGAAAGGGTAATCATCTCAAACGTTTTGCATTCGTTTCTTCACTTTCATCAAAATTATCTGTAAAATGAGGTACTAGAAGACCGATAGGTTTAGAGCGTCAGTACTTGGGTGAAAGGTCAGGAGTAAAGACGGTTCGAGACTGCCTGACGGCAAGCGAGTTCGTATTATGGGGATACTACACTGCATTCCTTACTTCAATAGATCATTTCCAGGGGCGCAACGCCCTAACCCTATCTGAAAGTGTGATTTTGTAACCTTAAATCGAATCGACTTGATCATTGGTAGAAGATGTTTATTCATTGACCGATTTAGATTTCCTTGCAGATTGCAATATTCATCATTTCTTGGTGCATATGCAAAGATGGACAGAAACTGCCTCACACCAAGTTTAACTCACAGTAATACTGTTCCTTCCCACACTTGACTTAGGATAACTTTTCATGAATCTTTTATTTATTCTTTTGTAGTCGTCACGATTGTTAAAGTCTCGCTTTCTCACCTCAAAAGGTTTTCGTGAGAATGAAGGAGACTGCAAGAGACCCTAAGGCCTACACCAGGCAGTTCCATGTCCATTACCACCTATCATCCCCATCCATGAAATTATCTAACCTTCTATTAAAACAACCGATAGTTTCAGCGCTCATTAACTACATGGTTACTAAGTCTCTTCCATTTGTTAACCACTATTGGTAAACCAGTTTTTGCCTATTTCCTTTTTAAATCTAATTTTCTATCCAGTTTAAATTCATTACTGCGAGTCTTGGTATATTGTCTTAATATGATGACCTTCGTGCATCAACCTTATCTGTCAGCCTACCCTAATCTTTCTTCTCACCGTCTTGCCTATTTCCTTCTTAAATCCAAATTCTTTCCTGTTTAGATTCATTACTGCGAGTCCTGCCCTGTTGTCTTAATATGATGACCTTTTGTGTATCAACCTTATCTGCCAGCCTATCCTAATCTTTCTTCCCACCTTCTTCCCTATTTCCTTCTTAAATCCAAATTCTTTCCTGTTTACATTCATTACTGCGAGTCCTGTCCTGTTGTCTTAATATGATGACCTTTCGTGGATCAACCTTATCTGTCAGCCTACCCTACTCTTTCTTCCCACCTTCTTCCCTATTTCCTTCTTAAATCCAAATTCTTTCCTGTTTACATTCATTACTGCGAGTCCTGTCCTGTTGTCTTAATATGATGACCTTTCGTGCATCACTCTTCTCTGTCAGCCTACCCTACTCTTTCTTCTCGCCTTCTCACCATACTCCAGGAAGGGCAGTCGCCCTGTCAGTTGTGATTCCTCGCAAAGTTTCTCCATTGGGTTCGGTCTCTGTACCTCTCTTCATCTTCTATTGTCTCTCCTCTCGTTTCTATTGCTTTCCTGATTCCATCCCTCCATCTCTTCCTGGGTCTCCCTCTTGGCCTTGTCCCTCTCAGCGCCCAGAGAGGTAATACTCGTACCTTAGAGTAGCGTTTCTCAACCTTTTTACCCTTGCGTAACCTTTAAATTGAATTGCATGTCTCAAGGAACCCCTGCGCAAAAAAGAACATATATACTATATATTTTTCTTATTTTATTTTCATCGTAATAATAGGTTAGATAGGATGATGTCTATGTTACATTATTCCAATAACCAAGAATATGTCGTGCGTGTTTAATTATATTACGTACATCTTTTTCAACCACTAATCACTTTTAATTCCATGGCATCGCAATCGAGACTGAGAGTCGCTCGAAGGAGGCATCCGTTGGAAATTGAAACGTGGACGAGCCGAGGATTCGAACCCAGCTAACCCGTAACAAAGTTACAGTGACGTAAACCAATACGGGTTAGCTGGGTTCGAATCCTCGGCTCGTCCACGTTTCAATTTCCAACGGATGCCTCCTTCGAGCGACTCTCAATCTCGATTGCATGGAAATAAAAGTGATTTGTGGTTGAAAAAGATATTAACTGATCACTGGGAACCATTCAGTGTGTATGTATATTACGTATATGAAATTAAATAAAAGATCAAAAGTGCATTAGCTTATCTTACTTGTTCTCGCGGAACCTTTAGGGACCTTTTGCGGAACCTTAGGGTTCCGGGGAACCTTGGTAAAGAAACGTTTCCTTAAAGCGTTCCTTTCTGTGCCCATCCTCATCACGTGTCAATACCACCTCAATTGACTTCTACCCTCTTTCTTATTACGTGCTGTTGAGGAAATTTCTAATATTCAGAAAGTTCCAAAATCCAGGAACCTACGAATGCCAGAAGCTTTTTCCCAATTATGGTATATTTCTTAAAGGCGTTTTCGTTCCGAATAGTTAAGATTCTTGAATTTCAGAGATTTCCAATAAAGAGAAATATTTAAAACCGCTTTCTTGGTGAATGAATACCAAACGAGCAAATACAATCGTCTAGATTTGGCGAGGATAAACACAATAAATGCCTCTCAATCTAGGAAATGCTCTGTCTTATGTGCTGCATTGACGCACTTTATATATCATATAGTTGTAAACTCCAGTCAATTATACTTTGCTGACGTGTGGAGCCTGGCTACAACTGGCTCTGTAACAACGGGTCTAAGAATAATGGGACAAACTAATGTGACAACAATTACAGCTGATTGGGTGGAAGATATTGCGATGCACGTGAGTCTAGTTTATCTAAGACACACACACAGTCGTGGAAGACGTTGAAGGAACTCGTCAAGATAGATTCTAGATGGTCTTCGAGAGATCACGGCCGACAGTCATTAATACAAATTTTTTTCGGTTTCTCGACCCATTAAAAGCGGTAGAGACCTGTATACGGAGGAACTCGAGCGGATGAACTATGGTAAAAAAAAAAAATCGTACTTCTACCATGACCTTTCTCTCTCTCTCTCTCTCTCTCTCTCTCTCTCTCTCTCTCTCTCTCTCTCTGTCTCTCTCTCTCTCTCTCTCTCTCTCTCTCTCTCTCTCTCTCTCTCTCACTCTATAACTCACTCCCTCTCTCTCTCTCTCTGTCTGTCTCTTCTCTCTATCTCTCTCTCTCTCTCTCTCTCTCTCTCTCTCTCTCTCTCTCTCTCTCTCTCTCTCTCTCTCTCTCTCTCTCTCTCTCTCTCTCTCTCTCTCCTCGTATCCTACCACCCATCATGGTACCATCATTAGCACAAAAAATTACCTTCAGCTGAATAGAATTGTTAATCGTTTTTAGATCAAAATCTACACTAAGATATTATTCTGTTGCACAAATAACCTCATTGCTATAGAATGTTCTTTTAGGATTATGAGAAATTCACACGAAAATCCTATTTGTGTTCAATTTCAAATATCCCGCTTTGGAAAATATCCTCGAAGGATTATCACCTGACCACTGTAAACACGATAGTAACCAATCAGAATGCAGGAAATCATCCCCGACTTCTAATCCTTTGTTGTTATTGGCTGATGTGTGGCTTGCTATGACTTATCGCTCACTTATACGTTTCATGGATTTGTTGTGAAACGAGTAAGAGTGTATGAGATTTGTGGTGAGATTTATTTACAAAATATGGCAAATGTGGTAAATGTAAATAATGTCATGTATTGATATTTGAAACATATATCAAATAAACAATAGAGAATTGAACAAATTAATTGAAAATATATAGTTGGACCTCTCTTGTGTAATATTTTCGTTTAATAGGAAGTATTGGTCAATCATAGCACACTCGATGTGAATACAGAAGGACATTGTATATATCACTGTACACGAACATGTACGTGCAACTTATGAACCAGTGAAAATTGAATGATGTATTTTCTTAAAGTTAATTTACTGAAAAACGAATATTGGTTCCCTGTCTTCAATCTTCATTGGTGTAAGACGCCGTTATGAAGGTAAAGTGAAGAATTAGATTTATCTTCTGAGGTTTAGTTAAATCTATTGTTATGGTTATACGTCTACTTTGGTGATGATAACAACATTGTCACTAAGTTTGTTCCATTCGTTAACAATTCTGTTGGTAAACCAGTTCTTCCCTGTCTCCTTCTTGAACCTAAATCTAAGCCAGAATGAACCCCTCAGTTGCATAAAATCACTTGTCTTCAGCCAGAAAAACATTTATAGAGTATTTAACGATAGCTATGGAATCAACGTTTGTCTCTTAGGAAACATAAACAGAAAACGTTTACGAATAGCCAGCCAACGTTTACTGGAGTGGGTATCACACTGGGCTTCCACGAGCTTCGCCAGCGTCGACAGTTGAGAGTTCGTTTGAGCACAAACGACTTAGGTTACGATATTTTATTTTTCAAATCTCTAAAAACAAATCTATCTCTCCGTCAGATTTGTATATATATATATATATATATATATATACATATATATATATATATATATATATATATATATATATGATGAAGGTGGAAAAAGAAGTCACGGGTCTAGTTCCGAGTTCCTGAGTTTATTCCTGACCGGTTTCGCTCTACGCTTCTTCAGAGGAACTAGACCCCTGACTTCTTTTCCACCTTCATCAACTTGTCATAATGTCGCAGCATATATATATATATATATATATATATAGATATATCTATGTATATATATATATATATATATATACATACATAACTAAGAGATTGTAAACCTATACAAAGGTTAGATATATTGTTTAAATGTTCATAGAGAAATCTAGATTTCTTTAAGCGAAGTCATATTCTAGTTATTCAAATGAAGGTTCGTATGTATAAACAAGTTCCTCTGTCTCTTCTGAAGAGAGGTCTTGGCCTCTGGTAACATAACCAAGAAAACTATCGTCCTCCAAGTCGTGGTTATGAAGAAGCCATAGACAATGATACCTGACAGAGCTGGGCGCGTTACCGCCGGGCTGGTAGTGCGTTACCGAAAAAATATATATATATATATATATATATATATATATATATATATATATACATACATATATATATATATATATATATATATATATATATATATATATATATATATATTACATATACATATATATTACATATATACGCATTGACGGAAATGCACCCCAGATTTTTCGGTAACGCACTACCTGTCATGCGGTAACGCGCCCAGCCCTGGAACCTGAGAAGCTAAAGTCGAATAGAGACGCTTGGACACCTGATCCTTCAGGTTACCGTCCCAGAAAACCTCGGATGCAGATCTAAATAAGCTACGCAAAGGTTCTGACCATTTTGCACCAAGTATGAAAAAATGGGGAATATCTGACCCAGACCTTTGTCCATGCGGCCAAGAACAGACCCACAAACAAATCCTGAATGAGTGTGACGTGACAGGACCTCTCTGTCCATTAACAGACATGCACAGCCCAAAACTTGTGACCTATCTCACCAATTGCAAATTTTGACAATTTAGGCTTAGAACATACGAACATAAGAATGAAGGAGACTGCAAGAGACCATAAGGCCTACACTAGGGCGTTCCATGTTCATTACCACCTGTCATCCTCATCCATAAAGTTGTCTAATAGTTTCTTAAAACAACCGATAGTTTCAGCGCTCACTACATGGTTACTAAGTCTATTCATTTCGTTAACTACCCTATTTAACCTTTCGACGTACGAAATAATAAGCAATATCTCTTGTCTACTTTTGTTACCAAAACGAGCTTTGGTATTCCTTTTTGATTTACTATGAAGTGAAACCCTTTTAATACCAATACCTGTAGGAAAAATGTAAAGAAAAAATAAAATTTCCGACTGCATTTAAGAGTTCTTGTGGATACAAACAGGCGAGATTGTACACATGAAGTTGTATAGTTTCTACTAAGAGAAATCTCGATCGCCAGAACGCTACTTTAGTCTGGAGTCCATCTCTTCTTCTTAGCCTGAACAAAATACATTAAGTACGTTAAAATATCCACAGGAGTGATACAGGCATGACCCGTCATCCACGAGGAGCTAAGATGAGAAGTGGGAAGGGTGGTGGAATGGGTGGGAGTGGAATGGGTGGAAGTGGGTACGTACCTTATGATCTGGCTACCTTTGGTATATAGAGAGAATAGACGTCAACAAAGTTGAAGTTATTAAAGATGAAAACCGTGTAGGCAAACCAAGGGATGATAATTCTTATTTCACAATTGAATCATATTACATTAAGTGATTCTATATATGAACTTCAATGTTGTATAAATACATAAATACGGCTAGGTCGTCCGAATTAATTATATTTAGTTTGTCTTCAAATTAGACAAATTATATCAATTGGATACCCTTAGTATATGATACTAAAAAAACGTTTGATGATTAAACATTTCATAACGTTTTTAGTAAGAAAACTAAATCCTTCAGCTTAGAAACAATTCTTAGAGGTTTCTAGAATATACAGTTGAGTCATAATACCCTCAAAGGGTTAATCAACATAAGTAATAGTTCTTCTTAATCCTTTTCCTGTGACTGCCTGGAATCAATCTCCACTCATTTTTTTTTTTTTTTTTATCTATGAATACAATTCTTCGTCACAATATTGTCTCCATAGACAAAAGCGCTGGTTATTGTCAAGAAATTATTAGAAATATTTTTGCTTTCAACTATTTTTTTTTTTTTTTTTGCAAGATGAAGTCATCAGTCGACAGCTAAAATCAACACAAAGAACCTAAAACGCATCTAAAAATTTAATCGACGTACATGTTTATGTATACTGTATATTATATATATATATATATATATATACATATATGTGTGTGTGTGTGTGTGTGTATTCACTTGGTCTTTGGATCACGTGTTAGACTCGTGATCGACAGCTATTTCCCTCCTGGAAGAGAGCTCAGAGCTCGTAGGTCCGATCTATGGGTAATGCTATGACCTTGCACACACACACACCCCCAACTCCCCGCCCACGAGAGTTGGAGTAACACCCCTCAGCGCTGCGATACTGATATTATTTTAAATAATATCAGTATCGCAGCGCTGAGGGGTGTTACTCCAACTCTCGTGGGCGGGGAGTTGGGGGTGTGTGTGTGTGCAAGGTCATAGCATTACCCATAGATGCTATGACCTTGCACACACACACACCCCCAACTCCCCGCCCACGAGAGTTGGAGTAACACCCCTCAGCGCTGCGATACTGATATTATTTAACACCCCTCAGCGCTGCGAAATAATATCAGTATCGCAGCGCTGAGGGGTGTTACTCCAACTCTCGTGGGCGTGTGTGTGTGTGTGTGTGTGTGTTTATATATATACATATATATATTATATATATATATATATATATATATATGTATATATTGTGTATATATATATATATATATATATATATTCAACAAAAACCCACTGTGTTGGATAAGAAGAAATGATGAAGAGGATCACAGTCCGTGATCGAAATATATGGAATTCATTTTATTTCATTTCTTCTTATCCAACACAGTGGGTTTTTGTTGAATCTTTACGAATGTGTTACGACATTACTTTATAGATATATATATATATGTATATTATATATATATATATATATATATATATATATATATATTATGTATATACATACATATATATACATATATGCCACACAGGAATTATAAAAGGGCATCGGACAGTTATTCCTATTTTTCATTGTCATCCTGGACATTGACCTCGTCTTTTTCTATCTCCTAATGACGTCAGCATTATTTCGCATTCATGTAGAAGCTACATTTCAACTGTTTGCCACAAAGGTATTGGGAAAGCGTACTAGGCAGAATTATCATCTGTTTTTGTTGACAAGTTTCGTACTGAATTTTTATTTTATTTTTCCTTTTTATGCAGAATTATTCAACCATAACAAAATCTTTTTCATCTCGTATCGAAGACAGAATTATTTCGTATTTCTATGGGTTAATCTGATACTAGAAAATAGAGATAGAAAATTTATTTATTAATGAAATTAGGGTCGTGCTTTTGTTTACTTACCAATTGACGATCTATCATTCAACTCTTTGGTTGAATAAAATCACCTGCCGACAGCCAAGACAAACGTGTAAGTCATGAATTGTATTGAAAATGTAGGTTGAGGTGTGTTCAAACCTTAAGGTAATAAGTGAAGAGGATTTCATTTTCGTAACAATAATGAAAATGTTAATGTTTGTTGTTAGTTATTTTCAACAATGTTTCGAAATGTTACGAAGGGCTAATGCGAAACTAACATTAAGGAAAACTAGAAACAGATTGTGATATTCATTGACTGATATGTCACCTATTTGGGCAGGTGAGAGTGAATGCTAGAAATCCGAGAGAGTTTCGGGATTCGAACCCACAATTAAGCAAGATTACGCAACTAGCGCACATATATCAGTATTTCTGGTAATTGGTTTGGGCACTTAACCATCTTACCAGTGAGTTTAAAACCTATTCATTTTAACCTAGCGAAAAAAGTCTCTTTTTACTGTGTCAAAAGAATGATTCGTAATTGTCAAAGCTCTTCTAATATACATTTCATTATATCCTAATTTTTTTCGTTGTTGTTCTGAAAATTTTATCTCTGCAATGGCTGTGATTTTATCTTAATACTCACTTTATTACATAATCTTTATGAAGGATTACAAAGGCGGAGCATGCCGACAGGAGACCTTTTGGTCCATAACTAGGTCGGATGCGAAAAAAAAAGAATAATGACAAAAAAATATATATATAGTAATATAAATAATACATATATTTTTTTTTCCATAAACATCGGCTAAGTTGGAATAAAGACGAGATATTTTCGAACTCTTCGCCTTGTCTATCTTTACGCAAACTAAACCGATTTCTTGGAAACACAAAACAAAAGACAAGAAGGTTCCAGTTCCCTCTTTCTTAGACACTAGAAAAAAATAACGTTGGAATGTTAGAGTCTAAACCGATTTCTTGGAAACACAAAACAAAAGACAAGAAGGTTCCAGTTCCCTCTTTCTTGGACACTAAAAAAAATAACGTTGGAATGTTAGACTCTTAGGTCCTTTCTCAGGTCCTTATTGTCGGCGCCTAAAACCAACGGAATGTGCCGGTTCCTCCGGGTCTCCAACACAAAACCAAAACCTCAACTCCTCTGATGTCTTCGGCCCCCAATAATGCTCGTAGGAAGAGGACGAAGAGGAAGAAGAAGAAGAGTAGAAGACTCCGAGGAGGAAAAACAATTCCACGCCACAACATATTGTCATCAAGAGGAAAATGTCGCCAATATTTCGGCGTCTGTGGCGTAAATTCGCCGCATCTGTCACCCTTTCTTGTAATGTTTCCGACTTGATGTGTTAAATACGCCCAAGAGGAGACACGAGGAGGTCGCTCGGCTTGAGTAGAAACCACTTCGGGGGGGACTTCGGAAAGAGAAGCTTCCGTTCTTCTTCGCAAGGACGTTATGCACCCTGGACCCTCAAGGTAGAGCCTGGTGCAACTGCGTCAGTGCATCGAGGTGGTAAACCCAAAGCCCACGACACGGGGACCAAAGCCCAGGAAAGAAGAACTTGAACGAAAAGAGCTGAAGTGAACGAAATGAAATGAAACGAAGAGAAGTTTTGACGGGAGAGATGGCTCCACCGCCTGGGTCGCCCCCACACGCTCCTCCTCCCTCCTACCGCAACTCCTCCTCCTCTCCCGTCTCCCCCTCCTCCCCCTCCTCCTCCTTCCCGCCCTCCTCCTCCTGCACCTCCTGACCCTCCATTCCTCCATCTTTCATTCGCCCAGCCTCCAAATACCCTCCCCTGATTTTTTGGGTCACATTATTTCAATTCAGCATCTCTTTAAGACTCTCGAGCTTTCTTTTACCAGCTATCGACGACGAACTTCGAAACTGTCTACACTCTTAATGACCAGCGCCTCTCCACCCCACCTCCAGAAATAATTCCCCCCTCCACCCACCCTCCATCTCTGACACGTATCCCTCCACATCCAACCTCCACCGCCTCGACCTCTACCAGGAGCTCCTCCGTCACTAGAACTCATCATGGTTTCCTTCGGGAGGCGGCTTCGAGGTCCTCGCTTCTGACATCACCATATTCTTCTTCACCGGCGAAGTCCTTCATCCGGATTTTGTCCCCTTTTCGTTTCCAACATCCTTCTCGTCCGTTTTTCTCCTCCTCTTCTTTCCTACCTCCTCCTCTTCCTCTTCTTCTTCCTCTTTTTTTCCTCATTCTTTTTATCCTCTTCTTCATTATCTTCTTTCCTACCACCTCCTCCTCCTCTTCCTCTTCTTTTTTTTCCTCATTATTTTTATCCTCTTCTTCATTATCTTCTTTCATACCTCTTCCTCCTTTTCCTCTTCCTCTTCATTTTTTTCTCATTCTTTTTCTCCTCTTCTTCATTATCTCCTTTCTTACCTCCTCGTCCTCCTCTTCCTCTTCCTCATTTATTTTTCTCCTTTTCATCATTATCTTCTTTCTTACCTCCTCCTCCTCTTCTTTCTTTTCCTCTTTCTGCTCCTCTTCCTTCCATTCCTCCTCTCTCATTTCCTACACTCCCTCCTTCCATTTTCTTTCTTCCTTCTTCCTCTACATTTTTCTTTAATTTTCTTTTGTTCATCCTCTTCCTTTTCCTTTTTCTCTTCCTTTTCCTCTTCGTATTTTTATCTTCCTTCCTCCCCCTCCTCCTCTTCCTCCTCCTCCTCCTGCTCCTCTTCCTTCACTGCTGTGACTCATCTTTATCCTGTTTCTCTTCCGTCTTCCTCTTGTTCCTCCTTTTCTTTTCCTTTTCTTCCTTTTCCTCTTCCTCCTCCTCTTTCCCTTCTATCTCTTCTTCCTCTTTCTTCTGCTTTTCCTTTCGTTCTTCTTCCTCCTCCTCCTCCTCCTCCTTCTCCTCCTCCTCCTCCTTCTGTCCCACTACTCATTCTCATCTTCCTCCTCATCCTCACCCTCACTCTCTCCTTCTTTATCTTCGTCCGCTTTCTCTTCTTCCTATTCCTCATTCCTCAACCTTCTCAACCTCAGTGTTATATTCCCCCTCCTCCTCTTTAACCTGCTCCTCCTCTTCCTCCTTCTGTATCTCTTCTTCTTCCTCTACTTCTTCCACCTTCTCTTCCTTCCCTTCCCCTCTCCTCCTCTTCTTACACCTCTTCTTCATCTTCTACTTCCACATACTCCTTCTCCACTTCCACCTCCTCCTCCCCCTCCTCCTTTTCTTACTCCCTCTCATTTTTCCACCTCCCTTCCTCTTCTTCCTCTCATTTTTACCTCCTCCCCTCCTCCTCCTTCTCCTCTTTCTCCTCCTCCTCCTCCTCCTCTTTCCCTTCCTTTTCCTCCTCTTCCTTTTCCCCTCCTCATCTTCCTCCTCTTCATCCTCTTACTCATTCTCCTCCTCCTCCTTGATGTTTTTTCCTCTTCTCCTTTTCCTCCTCATTCTCTTTTTCCTTTTCCTTTCCATCCTCTCCCTTCCCACTCCTCCCCATCCCATTCTCCTCCTCCTCTTTAATCCACTCTTTTTTCGCTCTTTTCACAAGACCATCCCACATGAGACATGACCTGTGTCTTCTTCTTTGTCGTCAAATCAAAATGCGGACGGGGACTCTTCCATGAGTGCGACCTTTTCCTCCCCACCGCCTTCTGGTCCTCAAGTTCCTCCAACCACTTCTGTTGGTGGTTCTTCAGCTCCGCAGGTCTCTACATATCAAACGCCTTTTGCTAAAGGTTTCCGCCTCCTTCCTTCTTTGAGTGTTTATCTTCATGTGTCCTCTTTTTTTTTTTTTTTTTTTTTTTTCTTTCTGGCGTCCGACCCATCAAGTCTTTTTTCTTCTTCCTCCTGCTTTTCCTCCTCCTTCTCTTCCTCCTCTTCTTCCTACTTATCCTCCTCTTCCTCTTCCTCTTCCTCCTCCTCTTCCTCCTCCTTCTCTTCCTCCTCTTCTTCCTACTTATCCTCCTCTTCCTCCTCCTCTTCCTCCTCCTTCTCTTCCTCCTCCTTCTCTTCCTCCTCCTCTTCCTACTTATCCTCATCTTTCTCCTTTTCCTCCTCCTCTTCCTACTTGTACTTCCTGGTTTGAGTGTTTATCTTCATGTGTCATCTTTCTTTTTTCTTTTTTTCTTTTCTGACGTCCGACCCAGCAAGTCTTTTTCTTTTTCTTCCTCCTCTTCCTTCTCCTTCTTCTCCTCCTCCTCCTCCTCCTCTTCTTCCTCCTCCTACTTATCCTCCTCTTCTTCCTCTTTCTCTTCCTCCTTCTCCTACTTATCCTCCTCTTCCTCCTCCTCCTCCTCTTCCTCCTCCTCCTCCTCTTCCTCCTCTTCCTCCTTCTCCTACTTATCCTCCTCTTCTCCTTTTCCTCCTCCTCCTCTTCCTCCTCCTCCTCCTCTTCCTCCTTCTCCTCCTCTTCCTCCTCTTCTTCCTCATTATCTTACTTATCCTCCTCTTCCTCCTCCTTCTCTCCCTCCTCCTCTTCCTACTTATCCTCCTCTTCCTCCTTTTCCTCCTCCTTCTCTTCCCACTTATCCTTTCTTGTTTGAGTGTTTACCTTCATGTGTCTTCTTGTCTAGTTTCTCTTTGTTTTTGTTTTTTTGTTTTTTGTTTTTTCATATTTCTTTCTGACGTCCGACCCAGCGACTCTTTTCTTCTTCCTCCTATTTTTCCTCCTTCTCCTTTTCCTCCTCCTCATCTTCCTCTTCTTCTTCCTCCTCATCTTCCTCTTCCTCATCTTCTTCCTCCTCTTCCTCCTCCTTCTCTTCCTCCTCCTCTTCCTACTTATCCTCCTCTTTCTCCTCCTTCTCTTCCTCCTCCTCTTCCTACTTATCCTCCTATTCCTCCTCCTCTTCCTACTTCTCCTCCTATTTCTTATTCTCTTTCTTCCCTTTATCTTTTTATCATTCCCTGTTCCCTATTCATCCTTTTCCAATCATCCTCCTCCCTCTCCTTTTCATCCTCCTTTATTCTCTTCCTTCTTCTCCTCTTCCTCCTTCTCTTCCTCTTCCTCCTTCTCCTCCTCCCTCTCCTTTTCGTCCTTCTTTACTCTCTTCCTTCTCCTCCTCTTCCTCCTTCTCTTCCTCTTCCTCCTTCTCCTCCTCCCTCTCCTTTTCGTCCTTCTTTATTCTCTTCCTTCTCCTCCTCTTCCTCCTTCTCTTCCTCTTCCTCCTTCTCCTCCTCCCACTCCTTTTCGTCCTCCTTTATTCCCTTCCTTCTCTTCCTCTTCCTCCTTCTATTCCTCTTCCTCCTTCTCCTCCACCCGCTTCATTTCGTCCTTCTTTATTCTCTTCCTTCTCCTCCTCTTCCTCCTTCTCCTCCACCCGCTCCATTTCGTCCTTCTTTATTCTCTTCCTTCTCCTCCTCTTCCTCCTTCTCTTCCTCTTCCTCCTTCTCCTCCTCTTCCTCCTTCTCTTCCTCTTCCTCCTTCTCCTCCTCTTCCTCCTTCTCTTCCTCTTCCTCCTTCTCGTCCTCCTGCTCCTCTCCATCCTCCTTTTTCCTTCCTTCCCCTTCTCTTCCTCCTCCTCCTTCCATTACCTATATACAACCTAGAGTCTACTGACCCAATCTCTCTTTTACTTCATCTCTCTATATTCCTCTTCCGTTTCCTCCTCTTTTTCGCATACTCTCATTCCCATTCTCCTCCTCTTCCTCTTCTTCCTCCTACCTCTCTTCCTCTTCTTCCTCCTCCTTCCCTTACTCCTCCTCTTCCTCTTCCTTTTTCTCCTTTCTTTCTCCTCTTCTTTATATTCCTTTTCCGTCTCCCCCTCCTCCTCATCATCACCATCTTCTTGCTCCTCTTTCTTATCCGATATCCTTTCCTCCTCCTCCTTCTTCTTTATCTTTTCCTTCTCCTCCTCCTCCTCCTTCTTCTTTATCTTTTCCTTCTCCTCCTCCTCCTCCTCTTCTTTCTCCTCCTTTTCTTCCTCCGCCTCCTCGTAGGACTTCTCTTCGTTTTCCTCCTCGTCTTCCTCCTCCTTCTCCTCCTCCCCCTACTCCTTCTCTTTCTTCTTCTTCTTCTTCTCCTTCTCTTCCTCCTCCTCTTCATCCTCCTTCTCCTCCTTCTCTTCTTCTTCCTCCTCCTCCTCCTCTTCTTTCTCCTCCTTTTCTTCTTCCGCCTCCTCGTACGACTTTTCTTCGTTTTCCTCCTCGTCTTCCTCTTCCTTCTCTTCCTCCCCCTACTACTCCTTCTTCTTCTTCTCCTTCTCTTCCTCCTCCTTCTCCTCCTCCTTCTCCTCCTTCTTCTCCTCCTCTTCTTCGTCATCTTCCTCCTCGTCTTCCTCCTTCTTCCCGTAACACAACAGCCTGCCAATTCGCTCCTTCCTCCTTCTCATCCACTTCATTTTGGCACAATTCTCCTTCCCCATTTCCCCTCACGGAAACGAAAAATCATTACTTCTTGTTCCGTTACGGCTCCTAGTTACTCTATATTCCTTCCTTCTTCCTTTTTTCTTCTTCTCTTCCTTTCCTTCTTTCTTATTCTCCTTCTTCCCATTGTCTCCCTTTTTCTTTCATTTCATCTCCCATCTTTTATTTAAGTCAAATTTTAATCTCCGCACAGCCAATAAGGTCTGTACACTCACTTTATTTTTATCTGCTTTTTTTTTCTTTTTTTTTCTTTTCTTTTCTTTTTCAAAATTCACCCTTTCCTTACTCTCCAACCGCGTTTTGATTTTGATTTTTCTTTGATTCATTCTACCCAACGTTATTTAATTTTTTGTTTTCTTTCTTGACCATATTTTTTTTTATCATTTTTCATTTTCTTTTTCACTATATTACACCCTCTCTCTTTTTCTCTCTTTCTCTTTTTTCTCTTCTTTAGCATTGTTCCTACTTACCCTCAGGGTAAACATTTTCCTGTTCTCTTTTTCTTTTCTCTTTTTTTTTCTCTTTTTATCACCGCTCTTCCTCTCCCTCAATTTTATTTCTTTTCGTTTACCTCTCAGTACATATCGCTCACTCTCTTCTCTCTTCCTTTTCCTCTCTTTTGTTATCGTTTCATCTTGTTTTCAGTTTTACCTTTTCCCTCCCTTTTCATAACATTTTACCTACTTTATTCTTCTTCTATTTTTCTTTTATCTTGTATATGGTCAGTTGTATTTGTTAATAAATGGTAGAGATGAGTCAAGTGTCTGCATGGAAGTTCAGTAGGTATGATTAATCTATAGCAGTGTTTCTTAACATTTTTCAGTGCTATTTTGCATAAGGTCAGTTATATCTGGTAGAGATGAGTCAAGTGTCTGCATGGAAGCTCAGTAGGTATGATTAATCTATAGCAGTGTTTCTTAACCATTTTCAGTGCCCGTACCCCATGGTATCTCAGAAAATGTTTTTGTGCCCCCATCCAATGCAAATGCAATGCAAACATATGAAAAGGATTAGTGATACAAACCGTGCTTTGTTTTCTCATTGTAAATATATAGTACTATTGCATTGGCTATCATGTCTCGTACCCCCACGTTCCCCACTGATCTATAGGGACGAAGGAGAGGGGGTGAGGAAGTTGTGTCCATACAGTCTGCCTTGCTGTCCGATAAACGATTTTATTCTTTGTAGTTTTCAATTCCCCTGTTATCCCTGTTAACAGCTCATTTTTACCTCTGTAAGGCTTGTTTCACACGGAACGACTTTTCGCCGTGTGCCGTCTACGACACGACGTCGTGCTCGCAAATAACCGTGGGTGTCTGTGGAAGTTTTCACACGTGGTCGTGGTCGTGACGCGTGAAAGCGTCCATAGACGGATAGAACAGTATAAAATGTAGTACAGTAATGTACATATAAATCTTAAGTAATATAATGTGACCTCTATTAGTTTGCTTATTTATTGAATTATTTATTCATTTATTTATTTATTCGTTTATTCATCTATCTACTCACTTATCTATTTGATTTTTTACCTATCTTATTTTACTTTATTTTATTCTATTTTATTCTTATTTACTTTGTTTCATTTTATCTTATATCGTCTATTTCTTAATTTATCTATTTATTTATTTTTGTTCTTCTTTAATTATTAATTATTAATTATTATTATTATTAGTTATTAATTATTCCTATACCTCCAATCTCATTATGGACGTTAAAGTCTCCGGATATCATGTTTTGTCACAATTCAAATTATTCATTATAATTCACTGTATCTATGACACATACAATATGTCAAAGGCTTTCCCCCTTACAAGGGAGGTAGCCAAAAAACAAAGGCATAAAGTCCACTCCCACCCATTCCGTCCCCACATATTCCACACCCATCCACCTCCCTCCCTCCTTCTTCTCTTAGCTCCTCGTGGGTGACGGGTCATACCTGCATCTCGCCCACTGCCCTGGGTCAGAAGCAGTGTCGTAAGACACAGCACATCCACAGCAAGGCCGCTTCATTAAATCGACGACCTCCGCTCTCTGTCCCCTCATGTAGAAATGGAGAAGACGGGGAGAAATCCCTTTGGGCTGCGTCAATTTATTTTTCATAAATACAATAACCACAGTCAAACAACTGAGAACAGTACATCAAGACATATTTCCTTATTATTTTTTTATAAAGAGTTCAACAATCACATGACCAAGACCGTTTGTACAACCCAGCACATCTTCGCTATTCATTCTGACACAGAAATTCTTTGCGGGAAGAATCACCACACAACGAAATGCATTACAGGTTATAAAACGTTGGCTAAAAATATGGAAGAATATAATTACTTTATGTAAATTCTACGGCCATAAATGGGATGAGACTTGCCTGTGTTGGGTTTTACCCCCCCTGCGGATGTAACACAAGAAATGAATTCGTTTCATTACAAATTCCCATACATGCGGCGAGGAGATGGAAGTTATGATGCGACGAGGAGATGAAGTTATGAATTGGCCAAGAAATGTTTAAACGTCTTTATGTTTTTTTTTTTTCTTTTTTCTTTTTTTTTTGTAGATTTATGAACGTCTTTGCTCTTTTTTATTTGTTCCTTTCGTTTCTGTTTTATCTGAAATTTATATTTTCATTGTTCTTACTATAATGGATATATTGTTATGGCTATTGTTGTTATTACTGTCGTAGTTACTGTTGAAGTAATTTTGTTGTTGTTGTTGTTGCTGTTGTTG
>NC_134811.1:4194578-4204578 GCF_046742065.1 Oratosquilla oratoria
TTTTTTTTTTTTAGATCTCTTCTATAACTATCCTTTTTGAGTTTCTTTTCGTGTCCTCTTGTTTTTCTTTTATCCCACTTTAATATATATTCTCTGTCAAGGGCTTCCATGATTCTGTAAATGGTCAGTAAATCTCCTCTTTCTCTTCTTTGTTCCAGGGTTGGTAGTTCCAGTTTGAACAATCTCTGTTCGTATGTCAATTTGTCTGTGCGCGCGCGCGCGCGTGTGTGTGTGTGTGTGTGTGTGTGTGTGTTTGTGTGATTCACTTTGGTCTTTGGATCACGGGTTAGACTCGTGATCGACAGCTATTTCCGTCACGGAAAAGAGCTGAGAGCTCGTATGACCGATCTATGGATAATGCTATGACCTTACACGCACAAACACACCCAACTCCCCGCCCACGAGAGTTGGAGTAACGACTCGAATCGAAGCGCAACGATACTGAAATTATTTCAGCCCTGGGCAGGATTCGAACCCGGACCGCCGTAGTGTGTGTGTGTGTGTGTGTGTGTGTGTGTGTGTGTGTGTGTGTGTGTGTGTGTGTGTGTGTGTGTGTGTGTGTGTGCGCGCGTTCAAACCTCCAATTAAAGTACAGTACAAGCAACCAACAACAAGAAACCTGTAACATTTACCCCTCAACACAGCTCATGCAAGGCCTTATACTCAACATGAAACACATCACTTGTAAGACGCAACATACAACACACTAAATACAACAAACAGCATAGGAGAACAAGATTGGTATAGAAGAGGGAGATGAAAAAGAACAGGGAGAAGAACAGATGCCAAGTTGAAGAACAAGTAATGGAAGGGAGAAGAACTAATATGATAACAGAGAGAAAGTTTTAGTTTAGGATATAGTCTCTTGCAGTCTCCTTTATTCTTAAAGTGTATCGAGGTGGCTAATGAAACTAAATCAATGCAAAGTATTATATTAATCACAATGTGATAAAACACTACGAAAACAATCGTGAGGTCACTTCGTAAGCAGAACCAGGACTGACTCTGACGCCAAGCCACGCCACCAAGCTCAGACTTGGCGGGAAAAGACATACACGCTTAAATAAACACTTGGTTCTCACAATAATACATTAAATATATAATGATAAATAAGCGATATTACAAAAATGTATGTACAACACACAAGTAATATTATATGTCACCATTACAAAAGTAGGGATCAGGTTCAAAATGAAGAGAGACGTTCGAATGAAAAACGGTGGGATGAAAGTAGAATAATCGTGGGAAGAATTCCTGTAAAAAAAAAAAAAAAAAAAAAAAAAAAAAAAAAAACCGAAAGAGAGAGAGAGAGAGAGACAGAAGGCCAAAGATCCAAGAGTGAAAACAAGATAATAGAGTGAAAAATTCTTGGGTGAAAAAAGAGGTGAAAAAGAGAGAACAGAAGAGCGGAGGTCTACAGTGTGAAATAGGATTAATGGGTGAGCATTTTGGGTGAAAAAGAGGGATAAAGAGAGGCAAGTCTGTGATGAAAACAAGATAATAGAGTGAAAAATTCTTGGAAGAAAAAGAGATGAAAAAGAGAAAACAGAAGAGCGGAGGTCTACAGTGTGAAACAGGATTAATGGGTGAGCATTTTGAGTGAAAAAGAGTGATAAAAGAGAGGCAAATCTGTGATGGAAACAAGATAATAGAGTGAAAAATTCTTGGTAGAAAAAGAGGTGAAATAAAGAGAACAGAAGAGTGGAAGTCTACAGTGGAAATAGGGTTAATAGGTGAGCATTTTGGGCGAAAAAGAGTGATAAAAGAGAGGCAAGTCTGTGATGAAAACAAGATAATAGAGTGAAAATTTCTTGGGCGAAAAAGAGATGAAAAAGAGAAAACAAAAGAGCGGAGGTCTACAGTTTGAAATAGGGTTAATGGGTGAGCATTTTTGGCGAAAAAGAGGGTTGAAAAAGAGGCAAATCTGTGATGAAAATACAATCAAATGGACAACCTTCTGGGGTTGAAAGAAGATGGATAGAAGAATGTGAGATCCAGTCATGAATGAAATAGAATTAGAAGAGGCAGATGAAATAAAAACTAGAAAGAAAAAATAGATTGGTAGTGGAAAAATATAAGAACATATGAATGAAGGAGACTTCAAGAGACCATAAGGCCTACACTAGGAAGTTCCAGGTTCATTACCACTTATCATTCCCATTCATAAAGATATCTAACCTCCTTTTAGAAAAACCAATAGTTTCAGCAATTCCTTCGTGGTTACTAAGTCTATTTCATTCCTTAACCAATCTATAGGTAAACACTTTCTTGCCTACTGAACAGGGCAGGGCTCATAGTAATGGATTTAAATTGGACAAATTTAGATTTAAGAAGGAAATAGGAAAGAATTGGTTTACTAATAGGGTGGTCAACGAATGGAATAGACTTAGTAACTATGTATTAAGCCCTGAAACTATCGGTTGTTTTAAGAAATGGTTAGACAACTTTATGAATGGGGATGACAGGTGACAATGGACATGGAACTGCCTAGTGTAGGCCTTATGGTCTCCTACAGTCTCCTTCATTCTTCTGTTCTTATTACTTCCTACAAGCTACAAAGGGAACAAGGGAACAACGTAAGGGAAATATTATCAACATAGATTTGTAGGCGTTAGCCAGAATAGAATACTTAAAGACGAACATTTTGGGGTCCACGGGTTAAGATGGCGAAAACAGAGAGGAATAATGAGGCAAACTGGGCAGCGTGAGAAACGGCGGGATCAATTAGGTCAACGATCCGAAGTCTAGTTGGAGTAATGAGGACAAAGAATCGAGCAGGAGAGGCAACAAAGGGTGTGGAAGGTGGAGAGAAGAGAGGACGGGAGGTTGTCAATATAGGTGAAAGATATATAAAGACAAAGAGAGAGATACACTAAGTTACAATGGATTGCAATGATAAAGAACACAGGCATTTTGGTACAGATTGAGGTCAGATTAAAAGAGAGAGAGAGAGAGAGAGAGAGAGAGAGAGAGAGAGAGAGAGAGAGAGAGAGAGAGAGAGAGAGAGATTGTCAATATAGGTGAAAGATAAAGAGAAAGAGAGAAATACACTAAGTTACAATGGATTGCAATGATAAAGAACACAGACTTTTGGTACAGATTGAGGTCAGATTAAAAGAGAGGGAAAGAGAGAGAGAGAGAGAGAGGACGGGAGGTTGTCAATATAGGTGAAAGATAAATAAAGAGAAAGAGAGAGATACACTAAGTTACAATGGATTGCAGTGATAAATCACACAGACCTTTTGGTACAGATTGAGTTCGGATTAAAAGAGAGAGCTAAAGAGAGCGAGAGAGAGAGAGAGGTTATCAGTATAGGTGAAAGATAGATAAAGAGAAAGAGAGAGATACACTAAGTTACAATGGATTGCAGTGATAAAGTACACAGACCTTTTGGTACAGATTGAGTTCAGATTAAAAGAGAGAGCGAGAGAGAGAGAGAGAGAGAGAGAGAGAGAGAGAGAGAGAGAGAGAGAGAGAGAGAGAGAGAGAGAGAGAGAGAGAGAGAGAGAGAGAGAGAGAGAGAGAGGACGGAATGTTGTCAATATAGGTGGAAGATAGATAAAGAGAAAGAGAGATACACTAAGTTACAATGAATTGCAATGATAAAGTACACTGACCTTTTGGGACAGATTGAGGTCAGATTAAAAGAGAGAGAGAGAGAGAGAAAGAGAGAGAGAGGTTGTCAATATAGGTGAAAGATAAATAAAGAGAAAGAGAGAGATACACCAAGTTACAATGGATTGCAATGATAAAGCACACAGACCTTTTGGTACAGATTGAGGTCAGATTAAAAGAGAGAGAGAGAGATTGGGATATGGAGAAAGGAAGAAAGAAAATATAAAATATAAAAAAATTAAAATATAAGCAAAATAAATCATGCAAAGCTTGTACATAAATCATAAACAAAGAAGATGAAGAGAGGAAAAGAGGAAGAGAAGAGAAGACAAAGGAAATTTGAGGAGGAGGAAGAAGGAAAACAAATAAGGTATAAAAATATGGAGGATGGAATTTGAAGATGAAAATAAAAAAAGAAGAAGTCAAAAGAAGACAAGATGAAAAGAGATTGAGAAAGATCAAGGAGAAAAAAAAGAAAAGAAAAAAAACAGATAAAGAATAAAAAAAAGGAAAAAATCCAAAAGAAATGTAAAAAGAGGAAGACGAGCATAGAAGAAGACCAAAATGAGGAAATTAAAAAAAAAAAAAAAATAGAAGACAAAAGAAAGTAACATAAAGAGCACACAGTAAAGTTTTAGAAATCGAAAATCGACGAAAGAAAGGAGAGAAAAAAGAAAATGAAGAAGAATGACGATCGAGAAGAAAATATAAAAAAAATGTGACAAACGGGTTAAGGTCAAAGAGAAGGAGAATACGAAGAAGAAAGATATGATTTAACGACATAAACTCCTCCTATCGGAAGGCTAGGACGGTACCCCTCACAAAGGACTTTGTAGCGTGTAATATAATGAACCATGCCCTTGGTTCAACTTCGCCGAAGGCAGGATTCGAACCGTCATCCCCTCGACCTCCGCCGCAAGTAACGACGCACTAACCCGTTCAGCCAGTGAGCTTCCAGGAAGAAGAAAAAAACAAACATAAAAAAACAGTGAGACTGAAGTGAGAAAGGCGTGAGAGTATAATGAACCATGCCCTTGGTTCAACTTCGCCGAAGGCAGGATTCGAACCGTCATCCCCTCGACCTCCGCCGCAAGTAACGACGCACTAACCCGCTCAGCCAGCGAGCTTCCAGGAAGAAGAAAAACATAAAGAAAAAAAAACAGTGAGACTGAAGTAAGAAAGGAGTGAGAATAGTGAGAGTGTCACGATTAATGTCCTCAACCATGACCATTTACTTTAGATACTTTATTCAACCTATCCCAGTGGATAACGTGTCGAACTCATGAGCGGGTGGTTGTGAGTTCGATTCCCGGGACCCGCTGCGTGCTTCTTACATCGATTCCCGGCAGCCCTGGTCAGGCGGGGAGGCGACCCAAACATCGGCCTAAAACCCCCATCGGTTTGCCTTAAATGACAGAGCTTGCCCTACCAGACGTTTCTCAACAGCCCTGGGCAGGCGGGGAAGTGACCCAAACATCGTCCTAAAAAGCACAGCGGTTTGCTGCAACTGACAGGACTTGCCTTACCAGGGGTTTTTCACTTCCCTCTTCGTGAGAATGGGAAGGCGAGTTATTCAGTCCGATACCAGACAATTCTATTCATCTTGAGGAATATTACCTTATAAGGCAAATGGGTTAGGAGGAGCGCTTTAGGAAGAATGTGAGTCGACTTATGCTGTGAATAAGAGTTAAAGTTGAACATTATAGGAATGAAGTAAGAGTTCATTGAAATTATCGACAAACTATGAATTAAATTCATGGATAAGAGTCTAAGTGAAATATTGTAAGAGTGAGGTATAAGTTAACTAAGATTATGAATAAGAAATATAGCAAGACATTATGAAACTAAATTGGGGTTTTACTGAAAATGTGGATAGGATTTGAAGTCAAATATTACGGGAATGAAGTATAAGATGGATGAAATTCCCAATAAGAGTTGAAGCCAAACCTTAAGAGAGTAAAGTGAGAGTTAAGTGAAATTGTGAATAAGAGTTGGATTTGATTTTATTGGAGTGAAGTGAGAGCCGACTGAAAGTACAAACAAGAGTTGCAGTGAAATATCAAGGGTCGACTAAAACTATGACTAAGAGCTCAAATAATAAAAGAGCAGACTGGGAGTCGACTGTAAGCATAGATAAGAGAATAGAGAGGAATTCGACTGAAATAGAATATCATTAGAGTAAACTGAGGGTCTAAAAATGTGTCTTAGTTGAAGTAAAATATTACAAGAGTAATGTAAGAGTCTGATATTATCGTGAATAAGAGCTTGAATCAAATACAGTGAGGGTAAAGTGAGAGTTGAGAGTACAACTTGTCGTACTGAGAGACCTTGGCAGGAGTTGGGGAAAAGAAGCGGACGGTGGGCGTGGCTAAGATGGTAATGTGGGCGCCTTCAAGACGATGCATGAAAGCTCAGGCAAGAATAGGAGGGAAGAATACTTCAAAGAGTGTTTGTGGTGGAGGCGGAGGGTGAGGTGGGGTCTAGAAGAAGGATCTGGAGGAGAAGAGGACGGAGGGAAGGGAGAGGGGGAAGGAGATCAAGAAGGGCTGGAGGAAGGGAGAAGGGTTCTGTGTGGAAAGGTCAGATAAGGGAGGGAACGTCTTAGAGAAAGCAGACCCTTCCGATTCGAAGACTCTTAGTCCGGAAGAAAAGGACAAAAGAGTTCGAACACTACAAAGAGCAGTTCGATTATGACCTCTAAGGTGATAAAGGAGTGAAGGAAGGTTTATGGATGTATAGTGGTGTGTAATGGGGGGGGGGGGGGGTTGAGAGACAAAAAAAAAAGGGGGGGGGGCAAAAGACCAACAGGAGGAATGAGCAGATGACCGAGCAAGGTCAAAGGTCATGAGAGACATTGATAGTTCAAAATAGGTCAACGGGTTACAAGAGTGGTTTGGGTAAGTCAAACTGAGACAATGGAGACCTGATAAATAAGATAAAAGAGGAGAAGTTATGCGTAAGAGAAGAAAGATACAATGAAAAGGAGGATGAAGGAAATATAATAATAGTGGGAAGGACAAAAAATAGGAGAGATATGAATAAAAGGAAGGAAAAGGAGGAATTTATGACCAGGGTGAAGAATAATCCAAAAGACGAACGAAAAGAAAAGACAAAGAATGAACGTCACTGGAAGCATAGAGAAGCAGAGGAAGGAAGAGAGGAACAAAGAAAACAAGGACAAAAATAAATGAAAGAGAAAAAAACGAAAAACGGGGGGAAAAGGAGAAAAAGAGAGGTGGATGGAAATGGAAGGTCGGAGAGGGAAATGAAGAAAACAAAAGAAATTGATGTGAGTAAGGAAGGGCGTTGATCCTGTTGAAGGAAGAAGAATGTGGCAAGTGAATGTGTGTATTGGAGTGACTGATTTCGTGTAGTATGAAATAAACAAATATAAGAAACGAAGATAATAAGAAATAAATAAACGTAAAGAAAAATAAGGAGGAGGGAATGAACCTAAGAAAAATTTTAATTGAGTTAATGAGTATATAGCGGAGGGATATCATAATGAATGGATGAATATAAAAAAAAAATAAAGAAAATTAAAGAAAAATATATAAATAAACATAACTGAAAATAAGGAAAAAAATAACAAACATAGAATGTATTGTAATGTTTTAGTGCGTGTAATATGAAATGAAAAAAAATAAGAATTGAAATTTAGAAGGAATGATTCAACATAATCGAGAAAACTAAGAAAGGAGGAATAATTCTGAAGGGGAATGATAAAACAAAGTAAATAAAGATAAGGAGAAAATAACATAAAGAATGAATAAATATGGAATAGGAAATACAATAAGGAATAAAGAGCACAAGAAACAAAATAATAAGGAATAGATAAAAACTAAGAAAAAAAATAAGAAACGTAATAGATATACTCACTCCGCTGGACCTTGAACCACAGGTAGAATTTGATCCGCCAATAGTAATCCTTTCCATGCCCTTCGGTCCTGTGCTGCTTCCATCCATAACAAGAGAAAAGAATTAAATAAATATAAGAAAATAAGAAGGAACGAAGAAACATGAGGAGAAAAAAATAAGAAGGAAGGAATATTCACAAGGAGAGAAAGTGAAAAGAATATGAAACAAAAAACAAGCAATGAAGAAGAGAAAGATGAAGTATGCAGATGGGTGTGATTTAGGTCATTATTATAGTTTTTATTTATTAATTTATTATTATGATTTTTTTTTTTTTTTTTTTTTTTTTTTTTCATCCGACCTAGATATGGACCAAAAGGTCTCCTGTCGGCATGCTCCGCCTTTGTAATCTTTTCTAGAAGAGAAAGAAAAGAAGACAGTAGGGAGAAAAACATATTTAATAAACTAGCGTGAATGGAATGTACTTAAGAACATAAGAATGAAGGAGACTGCAAGAGACCATAAGGCCTACACTAGGCAGCTCCGTATCCATCACCACCTGTCATCCCCATCTATAAAGTTGTCTAATCGTTTCTTAAAACAACTGATAGTTTCAGCGCTTACTACATGGTTACTAAGTTTATTCCATTCGTCGACAACCCTATTAAACCAAACCTTGCCTATTTCCTTTTTAAATCTAAATTTGTCCAGTTTATAACCATTTCTGCGAGTCCTGCCCTGTTGTTTTAATATGATGACCTTGTTTGCATCACCCTTGTTAAAGCCTTTGATCCACTTGAACACCTCTATTAGATCACCCCGCACTCTGCGTCTTTCCAGTGGAAGATAAAATAATAATGATAAATACAAGGTAGAAAGGGGAGAAGAGGAAAGGGAAGCAAAGAACAGGAAAATAAAAAGGAAAGAAAATAGGAGAAAAGAGAAGGAAAAGGAAGGGAAGACAAACAAAGGAAAGGAAGAAAGAGAAAATGGGGAATGAAAGATAGGAAAAGGGAAGAGAGAGAAAAGGAAGAGGAGGAAACGGAAGAGAAGAGGAACGAAAGAAACTAAATTAAGGAAAAGAGAAGAAAAAGGAAAAGGAAGGGAAGGGAAAGGAAAGGTAAGATAGGAAAGAGAGGGAAAATAGTAAGGGGGGAATGCCCAGAGTTTTAGAACAAAGGGAGTAATAGGTGAATGGTGGAAACGAAGATTATAAGAAACCAAATAACTAAAGTAAGAAAGGAAAATTAGAGGAACGTAGAGATGGAAGGAATAAAGAAAGACGGGGGAATAACGAAATTCGAAAGACCAGAAGAGGGAGAAGGAGAAGGGGAGGAGTGGGAGGGGAGGGAGAAAAGGGAGGATTAATGCAGTAGTTGAGATCAAATGAGATATAAGGGATTCTAACTAAAGACTAGATTTGGATTTGGATTTTTTGCTACATCCCGGATTTGGTCATATCCTTGAATCGCGCCCATACCAGCCCCTTCACCCACACCCACACTCACACCCATAGATCGGTCATATATGAGCTCTGAACTCTCTTCCGGGAGGGTAAAAACTGCCGGTCACGAGCACAACACGTGATCCAAAACCATGGTGAACACACACACACACACCACCTTCCCTTAACCAGCCACACCCACACCCATAAAACGGTCATATATGAGCTCTGAACTCTCTTCCGAGAGGGTAAAAACTGCCGGTCACGAGTCCAACACGTGATCCAAAACCATGGTGAACCCGCACCTACTCCCACACCCACCAACCACCTTCCCTTAGCCAGCCACACCCGCAACCTTCACATCTCCTCCACAGAAAAGCATTTCGTTCTTGAATAGTCTGAGGTAGGTCGAGCGCTGCACCTGCTGCAGACGAAGACGAAGAAGAAGGCGCACTCGAAGCTTCGGGGTCGGGGCGGGGTCGGGTCGAGCGAGGTCGAGCGAGGTCGGCGGTCGCGGGTGAGGCTCCTGAGGTTCATGTGATCAATAAAAGAACAGCAGCGGAGTTTTCTGAATATTTCCCCCCTTCGAGAATGTGTCGTCAACTTGGGCGGAATTGTGAATACATGAGCAGTTGTGGAGGGATGGTAGTGCGTGCGTGTTTGTGTGTATGTGTATGTGCGTGTGTGTATGTATATGTCTGTATGTGTGTTTGTGTAAATGTGTGTATGAATTTTTGTCTTTATATATGTGTATATGCATGCATGTGTGTGACCATATATGTGTGTATATATGTGTATGTGTGTGTGTGTGTAAGTGCGTGTATGTATACACATGTATTGATGTGGTTGTATATATGTGTATGTATGTGTTTATGTATATGTGTTTCTGTATGTATGTGTTTGTGTGTGTATGTATATGTATGTATGTGTGTGTGTGTACATGTGTATGTGTGTGTGTATGTGTGTGTGTTTGTGTGCATGTGCGTGCATGCATGTATATGTATGTGTATGCACAAGTGTATATGTATGCATTTGTTTGTTTGTGTGTGTGTGTGTGTGTGTGTGTGTGTGTGTGTGTGTGTGTGT
>NC_134811.1:4212078-4227078 GCF_046742065.1 Oratosquilla oratoria
GGAAGGAGATAGAGAGAAGTAGATGAAGAGTAGTAAAATGGGAGAGAAAAGAAGAGAGTTGGGACAAGGAGGAGAGGAAGGAGAGGAGGGAAGAGGAACGTGAGGCATAAGGGAGAGGAAGAAAGAGAAGAGGAGGCAAGGGAAGAAAAAATGTAGAGGAAGGGAAGGAGGCAATGAGGAAAAGAGTGGAAATGGAAATAAGAAAGAAGAGGAGGAAAAAGAGAGGTCAGGAGACGGCGGGAAAAGAGAAAAGAGAGTTTGGAGAAAGGGAAAAGAGGAATACAGGAAGGGAAGAGAGAAGAAAAGGAGGAAGGGAGGAAGTAAAATGGAAAGAAGGAAGAAGTGAAGAAAGGAAAGGAAGAGAAGATGGAAGGAGGGTTGAAAGAAGAGAAGAGTTGAAAGGTAAAGCGAGAAGGAAGGAAGGAAGGAAGGAAGGAAGGAAGAAAGGGAGGAAGGAAGGAAGGAAGGAAGGAAGGAAGGAGGAGGGAAAGATGAAGGGAAGATGGAAAAAGTTAGGAAGGCAGGAAGAGAGGGAGGGAAAGAGGGAAGAAAGGAGTAGGGGAAGGGGAGGGATGAAAGGAAGACGAAAAGAGAGGAGGAAGGGAAATGATAAGAAGAAGAGAAGGAAGAAGTAAGTAAAGGAAGTTAGGAAAAGGCAAATAGAGTGATAAAGGAACCAAAGAGCTGAAAGAAAGGAAGGAAAGGAAGGAAAGAGGAGGGATAAAAGAGAAGGAAGGAAAGGAGGAAGGGAGGGGAGAGGTAAGAAGAGAGAGGGGGAAGAGTGGAAGAGTGAGGAGGGAGAGGAGAAGAGGAAGAGTGAGGAGGGAGAGGAGAAGAGGGACCGAGACAGGGTACACGAGCAACAACACTGAACAATCCTATAGGGCCTTTGTTGTTGTCGGGGTGGGGGAGAGGGCGGAGGGGGGACGGAGATGGGAGTAAAGGAAGAGGCGGAGGAAAAGGAAATGAGAAAACTTGAACTCGTCTTTCTTTCTACTCATCTTTTTTTTGTTTTGTTTTGTTTTTGTTCTTTCTGTTCCTTTTTCTTTCTATTCTTCTTCTTCTTCTTCCTGTTCTCCGTCTTTGTGTGTGTGTGTGTGTTTCTGTCTTCTTACTCATTTTTTTTTCTGTTCCTTTTTCTTTCATTCTTCTTCTTCTTCCTCCTGTTCTCTGTCTTTGTGTGTGTGTGTGTGTGTGTGTTTCTGTCTTTTGCACTTCTTATTTTTCTTTTTTGTACGTTTTTTCTTCTTTTTGAATTTATTCTTCCTTAGATGTATAATAAAGTAAACTAAATTTAGCTACAGTAAACCATCTAAAGTACGTCGTCATATTAGAGAATTATGTAAAAAAGATACGGTGTTTTTACTTATACCACACACACATACACACACACACATACATACATACAGTATATATATATATATATATATATATATATATATATATATATATATATATATATGTGTTTGTGTGTGTGTGTGTGTGTGTGTGTGTGTGTGTTTGTGTGTGTGTGTGTGTGTGTGTGTGTGTGTGTGTGTGTGTGTGTGTGTGTGTGTATGTGTGTGTGCGACCCCATTACCTTCTCAACTGAATAAAATCGTCTGAAATCAATTCATATCTCACCGAAAATGAGAATGAATTATAAAAGAATGAGTTATAATAATGTTGATAATTATGACAAGAAGAAGAAAAATGAGGAGGAGGAGAAGGAGGAGGAGGAGGAGGTGTTGATGGTTCTACGCCAGGAGACGCTGAGTAGCTGAGGCCGAAACCGTCACCTTTGCCCTATTATGAGCTTTGACTGCTGGGACAGGGAACAGTCACCCCTGGGAATCGGAAAGGAGTGCAGGATTCGAACCCGCTGGCAAGATTTCAAGTTCTTAGGTTCTTCATGGAAAGTACAGAGAAGGGAGGTGGAACCCAGGTGAATGGAAGAACGAGATGGAGAAGAAGGAAGAGGTGGTGAGGAGGAGAAGAAGTGGAGGGAGGGAGGTGAGGAGGAGAAGGGAAAGGAGGAGAGGGAGGAGGAGAAGGGAGAGGGGAAGGGAGGAGGGGAAGGGAGAGGAGGAGAGAGAGGAGGAGGGGTAAGGGAGAAGAGGAGAAGGAGGAGGAGGGAGAAGGGAAAGGAGGAGAGGGAAGAGAAGGGAGAAGGAGGAGGAGGGAGAAGGGAGAGGAGTAGAGGGAGGAGAAAGGGGAAGGGAGAGGAGAAGAGGAAGGAGGAGAGGTAAGGGAGAGGAGGAGAGGGTGGAGGAGGGAGAAGGGAGAGGAGGGGAGGGAGGAAGGAGAAGGAAGAGGAGGAGAGGGAGGAGGAGGGAGAAGGGAGAGGAGGAGAGGGAGGAGGAGGGGGAAGGGAGAGGAGGAGAGGGGAAAGAGAGATAAAGAGAGGGAGGAGGAGGAGGGGGAAGGGAGAGAGAGGAATGAACCAAGAAAGGGAGAGAAAATGGGAGGATAGAAAATCAAATCAAGAATCTAAGTCGAAGAAGGATCAGGTACAGGACGAAAATAACCAGAAATAGTCTAAACTCAAAAAATCGTCTTTTAAGAAGCCCTTTAGAAGAAACAGAAAGAGGTGGCATCTGTTGGGCCTAATTGGTGGCGAGATGGGGAGGAGGAGTAGGAGGAGGTCACACAAGAGGTGAGGAAGGGAGGGAGGGAGGGAGAGAGAGAGAGAGAGAGAGAGAGAGAGAGAGAGAGAGAGAGAGAGACAGGGGGGAGGGACGAGGGAAGAAGGGAGAGAGAGAGAGGGGGAGGGACGAGAGAAGGAGAGAGAGGGGAGGGAGGGAGAGAGGGAATGAAGGAGGGAGTGAGAGGGGGAGGGAGGGAGTGAATGAGGGAGAGAGAGAGAGGGGGGGCGGAGGGAGGGAATGAAAGAGAGAGGGAGTGAAGGAGGAAGAAAGAGAGAGGGGGGAGGGACGGGGGTAGGAGAGAGAGGGAGAGGGAGGGAGAGAGGGAGGGAAGGAGAGAGAGAGAGAGAGAGAGAGAGAGAGAGAGAGAGAGAGAGAGAGAGAGAGAGGGGGGGGGGCAGGGAAGGAGAGGGAGGGGGAGGGAGTGAGGGAGAGAAAGAGGGAGAGGGGATTAGAGAGGAAGGTAGAGAAAGAGGGAGAGGGTATTAGAGAGGAAGGTAGATGAAGGGAAGAGAGGGGATAGGGAAATGAGAAATAATGAAGTGAGAAAGGAGGAGAATTAAGAGAAAGAGAGAGATAGGAAGAGGAAGAGAAAAAAGGAAGAGAGGTGAGTAGGGGAGAAAAGAGGAAAAGAGGAGGGATGAAGAAGAGGAAGAGGACAGGCAAAGAAAAAGGAAAAGAGCAAAAAAGAGGAGGAGAAGGAAAGAGAAGAGGGAGATGGAAGTGTGAGTGTAGAGAGGTGGAAATATAAGAGAAGATTACGAAACTGACGAGAAAGAAAGAGGAGGGAATGAAGAGGAAGAGGAGAAGAGAGAAGAGGAAAAGAGAGAAGGAAGAGGACAGGATAGGAAAAGAAGAGAGGGAATAGGAGGCAAGGGGAGGGAAGTGAAGAGAGGAAAAGAGGCAGAGAAGAAAGGAAGAGGACAGGAAGGAGAAGAGGAATAAGGAATAGGAGGGGAAGAGAGGAAAGGGAAGAAGGGAGAAGAGGAAGAAAGCGAAAGAAGAGGAAGAGAAAGGAGAGGATGATAGGGAATCAGAAGGGAAGGGAGGGAGAGGAAGAAAGAGAGAAGAGAATAGGGAATAGGAGGGGAAGAGAGGAAAGGGAAGAGGGAAGAAGAGGAAGAAAGCGGAGGAAGAGGAAGAGAAGGGGGCAGAGGTTGGATAGGGAAGGTAGGAAGAGGAAGGGAGGGAGAGGAAGGGAGGGAGGGAGGGGAAGGGAGGGAGAGGAAGGGAGGAAGGGAGGGGAAGAGAGGAATGAGAAGAGGAGAAGAGGAAGAAAATGAAAGAAGAAGACGAGGAGGAAGCAGATGATAGGGAATCAGAGGGAGAGGAAGAGAGGAAAAGAGGAAGAGGGGGAGGAAGAAAGTGAGGGAGAGAGGAAGGGAGGGAGGGAGGGAGGGGGAGGAGGAGGGAGGAAGGAAGAGGAAGGGAGGGAGGGAGGGGGGAGGGAGGGAGGAGGGAGGAGGGAGGGAGGGAACAATGAGGAGGGAATGATTGAAGAGCGACAATTTGACGGTGCGCGGGAAAGGCGGCTACTCAGTAATGACATTTGAGCAAAAAGATTAGGCCGTTGTCGGGGTCGACAACAAGAGGAAGGAGGACCACGGAAGGAGGGGACGAAGGGAAGGCAGAGTCCAGAAGGGAAGGGAGGAAGGAAGGGAGGAACAGGGGGGTGATGTGGAGAAGAATGAGATGAGAGTTGATTTTTGTTTTATTCTTATTTTGTTTATTTTTTTATTTCATATATATACATAATAATCTTTTTTTTTTTTTTTTTTTTTGTGGGACTACCCAAGAGGTTCCTTATTTTTCCAGAGTAAACACTTCTGCATATTTCCTTCAGTATGTATGTGTGTGCGTGTGTGTGTGTGTGTATTTATATAGATATATATATATATATATATATATATATACATATAGATATGTATATATGAATACATATATATGTATATATGTATATATGAATACATGTATATATATATATATATATATATATTATATATAGATATACATATATATATATATATATATACATATATATATATGTATATATATATATATATATATATATATATATATATATATATACACACATGATAAAAGCAAATACAAATTAAAATTGAAAACAAAGGACTGTAAAGAGAAAAAGAAAGATGTATTTGTGGAGGAAGGAAGGAAGGAAAAGAGGAAATACTTCCAGGTCATACGAAGAGACAAGAAAAAGAGAGAAGCGAGAGAGAGAAAGAAGAGAAAGAAAAGGGGGAGAAAGGGAAAAGAACAGAACAGGGAAACAGGAGATGAAGAAGTAGAAAGAAAAGAATAAAAAAAAGAGGAAGGAAGTGACCAGGAAAGAGAAGTTAAGAGAATATCAAGAGAAGGAACAGATGAAGTTGGATAGTAGAGAGGGAGTGAGATAAAAAGAGAGGATGAGAAAATAAAAAAGAGGGAAGACAGAGAAAAAGAGAGGAAGACAGAGATAGATAGATAGATAGATAGATAGATAGATAGAGAGAGAGAGATGGAGAGAGAGAGAGGGAGATAGACAAAAAATGTGTCTGAGAGAGAGAGAGAGAGAGAAAGAGAGAGAGAGAGAAGGAGAGAAAGAGAGAGAGAGAGAAAGAGAAAGAGAGATGAGAGAGAGAGAGAGGGAGGGAAGGAGACAGAGAGAGAGGGTGGGGAGAAAGAGAGAGGGAGAGACAGACAGAGAGAGAAAGGGGGGAGAAAGAGAGATCAGAGAGAGAAACAGAGGAACAGAGAGAGAGAGAAACAGAGAGGAAAGGAGACAGAGAGAGAAGAGAATAGACAAAGCAAAGACAATGAAAAAGGAGAAAGAGGTGAAGGAGGAAGAGGAGGAGGAGGAGGAAGAGAAAGAGGAAGGAGAGAGAATGACAATAACGATAAATCGAAAAGTTGAAAGAATGTTGGTTAAGGACAAGGAATGAAAGTTCAAAGAGTAAAAAGAGAAAGAGAGATTATTTATGGGAATGAAAAGAGGTCCAGAAATTGGGTTACGTTAAGTTCATAAAGGGACCACAAGAGGAGTAGAAGAAAATGAAGAGGAGGAGGAAGATGAAGAAGAAGAAGAAGAAGAAGAAGAAGAAGAAGAAGAAGAAGAAGATGAAGAAGTATAAGCGGAAAGAGAGAAAGAAGAGGAAAAAGAATAGAAAGAAGAAGAGGAAGAAGAAGAAGAAGAAGAAGAAGAAGAAGAAGAACAAGAACAACAACAACATCATCAACAACAACAACAACAACAACAACAACAACAACATCAACAACAACAAAAAGAGGAAAAAGAGGAAGAAGAGGAATAACAAAAATAGGAAGAAAAAGGAAAAAGAAGACGAAGAAGAGGAAGAAGATAGAGTAGAAGAAGAAGAAAAAAGAGGAAGAAGAAGAAGAAATAGAAGAGTAGAAGGAGAAGGAGGAAAAGGAATATAATGAGAATGATTAAGAAAAGTGAAAGGAAAATGAGAAGGAGGACAAGAAAAAAATGGAATGAGGATGAGAAAGTGTGCGGAAGTATGAAAGAAAAAATGGAAAAAGAAATACGCGAAGAAAAAGAAAAAATAATAAAATAAAGAAGGAAAGAAGAATAAGAAGAAAAAGTAGAAACAAGAATAAGAAAAGACAAAGAAGATGGAAAAAATGAAAAAGAACAAAATGAAAAAATTGGAAAACGAAAATAAGGAAGACATAAAGGAAATTGTAAGAAATAAGAAAAAGAAAAAGAAGAATAAAAAATCTGAAATAAACAAAAAAACGAAGAAGAAAAAAACTAAGGAACAAAAAAAACAAAAAAGATGAAAAAATTTACAAAATTATTAGAAAAGAGAAAGAAAAGAATAGAGAATAAGAAATAGAAAAATGGGATTGAAAAAAAAAGAGAAAAGTCCAGCAATTCAAGAGAGAAGGATGTTTCACTTAAATGGAGGAACAAGGAAAGCTTATCGTCAGTGAAAGGGAGACAAGGAGGAGATAGATGAGCAAGTGGAGGAAGAGTGAATAAAGAATGAGGAGGAATGAATAAAGAAGAAGAAGGAGGAGGAGTGAATTAAGAAGGAGGAGGGAGAAGAGGAAGAGGAGGAGGAGGGATGGGGAAGGATGAAGAGTGAATAGACAAGGATGAGGAAGAGTAATAAGGAAGAAAGAGTAGAAGGAGGAGTGAATAAAGAAGAAAGATGAGTGAATAAAGAAGAAGAAGGAGGAGTGAATAAAGAAGGAGGAGGGGGAAGAGGAAGAGGAGGGAGGAGGGATGGGGAAGGATGAAGAGTGAATAGACAAGGATGAGGATGAGGGATTGGAGGAAGAGTAATAAGGAAGAAAGAGTAGAAGGAGGAGTGAATAAAGAAGGAGGAGGGAGAAGAGGAGGAGGAGGAGAAGGGATGGGGAAGGGTGAAGAGTGAATAGACAAGGATGAAGATGTGGGATTGGAGGAAGAGTAATAAGGAAGAAAGAGTAGAAGGAGGAGTGAATAAAGAAGAAGGATGAAGAGGAGGGAAGAGGGATGGGGAAGGAGGAATAATAGGAGTGGATGAGAAGAGAGGAGGAAGAGAAAGTAATGGAGAAGGAGGAAGAAGGAGGATTAGGAATGTAGGAGTAGTGATAGGAAGAAATAGGATAATAATAGGAAGAGTAGGGAATGGAGAGGTAGGAGAAAGATGAGGAAGAGAAGAAGAAGAGAAGATAGATGAGATAATGAAGAAGAGGTTAGTGGAGGAAATCGAAAAAGAGAAGGAAGACAGGAGAATCGAAAAGGATGAGAAGGAATGGAGGACAAAGAATAAAAGGAGCTAATTGAGGACGGAAAGGAGATAATAAAGGAGGAGAAGGAAGAGAAGAGAATGGAGAAGGAAGAGAAGAGGGTGGAATGGAGGAGGAGAAGGAAGAGAAGAAAATAGAGAAGGAAGGGAAGAGAATAGAGAAGGAAGAGAAGAGGGTGGGATGGAGGAGGAGAAGGAAGAGAAGAGGGTGGAGTGGAGGAGGAGAAAGAGGAAGAGGAGGAGATAATAGAGGATGGGAAGGAATTAGTAGAGGAGGAGGAGGAGGAGAAGAGAATAGAGAAGGAAGAGAGGAGGGTGGAATGGAGGAGGAGAAGGAAGAGAAGAGAACAGAGAAGGAAGAGAAGAGGGTGGAATGGAGAAGGAGGAAGAAGAGGAGGTAACAGAGGATGGAAAGGAGGTAGTAGAGGAGGAGGAGGAGGAAGAGAAGAGGGTGGAATGGAGGAGGAGGAGGAAGAAGAAGAGGTAACAGAGGATAGAAAAGAGGTAGTAGAGGTGGAGAAGGAGGAGGAGGAAGAGAAGAGGAGGAAGAGAAGAGGGTGGAATGGAGGAGGAGGAGGAAGAAGAAGAGGTAACAGAGGATAGAAAAGAGGTAGTAGAGGAGGAGGAGGAGGAGGAGGAGGAGGAGGAGGAGGAGGAGGAGGAGGAGGAAAGAGCTCAGGAGGAGGGAGAAGAAAGAGACACAGACAGAACCGGAACTCTGAAGGAGTGAAGAGGAATACTCGCGCGGCACTTCCGGATGTTTGAGGCAGAGATGGATTAAAGCAACAAAGCGCGCGCGAGATGATTTGTGTGTGTGTGTGTGTGTGTGTGTGCGTGTGTGTGTGTGTGTGTGTGTGTGTGTGTGTGTGTGTGTGTGTGTGTGTGTGTGTGTGTGTGTGTGTGTGTGTGTGTGTGTGTGTGTGTGCGTATGTGTGTGCATGTGTTTGCATATGTATTGTGTGTGTGTATATGTGTTTGTGTGTGTGTGTGTGTGTGTGTGTGTGTGTGTGTGTGTGTGTGTGTGTGTGTGTGTGCGTGTGTGTGTGCGTGTGTGTGTGTGTGTGTGTGTGTGTGTATGTGTGTGAGCATGTGTGTCTATGTGTGTGTGTGAATGTATATGTGTATGCGTGTGTGTGTATGTGTGCATGTCTATGTATGTGTGTGTCTGTGTGTGTCTGCCTATGTGTATGTGTGTGTGCATGTACATACATACGTGTATATGTATGTGTGTATGTAAGTGTGCACGTACACACGAGTATCTACGACAGTGTATGAATGTTTTTGAGGACGTGTGTGTACCTCTTTTTGTGTGTATGGTTGTTCGTGTGTGTTTTTTGTCAGACGTTAGGATAGTTGAGGTCTTGACAGCGTATTTCTCCGTTCTTGTTATTTGTATTTTCATGTTATATTATTTGTTTATTTTTTTTTATTATTTGTTCATTTATTATTATTTGCTTGATTTTCATTTATTATTATCTCCCCGTTCTTGTTATTTGTATTTTTATGTTATATTATTTGTTTATTTGTTTGTTATTATTTGTTCGTTTAATATTATTTGCTTGATTTTCATTTATTATTATCTCCCCGTTCTTGTTATTTGTATTTTCATGTTATATTATTTGTTTATTTATTCATTTTTTTCATTTATTATTATTTGCTTGATTTTCATTTATTATTATCTCCCCGTTCTTGTTATTTGTATTTTTATGTTATATTATTTGTTTGTTTTTTTTTTATTATTTGTTCATTTATTATTATTTGCTTGATTTTCATTTATTATTATCTCCCCGTTCTTGTTATTTGTATTTTTATGTTATATTATTTGTTTATTTTTTGTTATTATTTGTTCGTTTACTATTATTTGCTTGATTTTCATTTATTATTATCTCCCCGTTCTTGTTATTTGTATTTTTATGTTATATTATTTGTTTATTTGTTTGTTATTATTTGTTCGTTTAATATTATTTGCTTGATTTTCATTTATTATTAGTTATCTGTCATTTTTTATTATTTACTATTTACCTTATTGTTTATTAACTATACCTATGCATTTATTTTATTTATCATTATTTTTATTATTATAATTTTATCTATTTTTTTCTTTTATCTGTTTATCATTGTTATATTTTCCCGCATCCGACCTATTTATGGACCAAACGGTCTCCTCTCGGCATGCTGTTCCTTTGTAATCCTTTGTAACCCTTTGTATCTTTTCTTTCGTCATATTAAGATCATTTTTCTTTCATGTGATTGTTTACTTTAAGATTATTGTTCAGTATGGACTAGTGAAATTAACATATCTTTTAGAACAACGTGGTGTGACAAATCATGGATTGATAAATGCATAGGATTTTGCTTAGAACCCTTTAATATAAGAATTATTCAACATTTCATGTCTAAGATATTCCTGTAGAAACTGAGACACAATAGATATTTAGAGACGATATTTATTTTACTACAATGGTACAGACCATGGTAAGTGGATATTAACTCTACTAAAAAGACATTTAAGGGTTTCTTGGGTAGAATATCGAAAGCGCGAGAAATGTCTTGGTTCTCTACATATAAGTACTGACGATATTATTGTTGTCAGTCAATAATGACCAAGTACAGACCCTTAATGGATTGCTCCATCTAATCAGTTATACCCAGTTTTAATAGAATCTCCTAATATATATATATATATATATATATATATATATATATATATATATATATATATATATATGAATGTATGTGTGTATATTATGTATATATGTATATATATATATATATATATATATATATATATGTATATTATGTATATATATATCACATATATATAAATATATATATATATATATACGTATATATATATATATAATATATATATATATATTATATATATATATATATATATATATATATATGAATGTATGTATGTATATTATGTTATATGTATCATATATATATATATATATATATATATATGTATATTATGTATATATATCACATATATATAAATATATATATATATATATATACGTATATATATATATATATATATATATATATATATATATATATATATATATATACATGAACAAAAACATAAAATGAAATATCATCACACCATTCATCGGAGGCACTCTTCCCCAAACCATGGAGAACGAACATCCCATGCCACTGAAGAAGAGTCTTGTACTCGAAATCACGATCTAACAAAAAAGAATACCGATAATGAAGTCATAAACCTATTTTCAAAGCATAATAAGTCCATACTAAGGCATATGGATGATACTTGTAAGAAAATAATAAGCGTACAACTAGCAATCACTTTCAATGAAGTATACACAAGAGAAATTATTCTGTCCATACATACCATTGATATATATATATATATATATATATATGTGTGTGTGTGTGTGTGTGTGTGTGTGTGTGTGTGTGTGTGTGTGTGTGTGTGTGTGTGTGTGTGTGTGTGTGTTTGTATGTTTCCGTGTGTTTGTGTATGTGTGTGTTTGTTTATTGATTTAGTTATTACTTATTTATATATTTACTTTGTTATTAATTTATCAATTTAATGTTCTGTTCATTTGCGCACTAATCCAATCACTCTCATGTTCATCCATCTATTTATATCTTTATATATTTCCTCAGTTTTATTCCAGTTAGGTTCGTTTAAATCTTTCTTTGACATGAGAGTATGCAAGTTGCAAAGCAATGGTCTAAATGTCTTATGTTTGTATACGTAACTTTTTACTCTGCACTATTTTATAATCATTTGCAAACATGTCAATACATCGTCCTCTCCTTTCTGTTGTACCATTAATCTGTATCATGACTGGCGCCAGCACCGATCCTTGAGTAATTTTACTTTTCAGTTCCTTCAACTTTCCCCGAAATACCGTTTTAATAATTCTATTTACTTCCATGAAATGTCACATTCGCTCCACATTTACCCCTTTCATCATTGCTATGTGGTACAACATGTATCTGGGTAATTGAATGAGCGAATAGTTAGGTAATTAGGAAAAGACTTCAAACAAAAAGGTGGTAGAGATAAGTAGATAGAGATAGAGAAACTGACAGACGGACGGACAGTGAGATCCTGTATATGTGTATACGTGTGTGTGTGTGTGCGTGCGTGTGTGTGTGTGTGTGTGTGTGTGTGTGTGTGTGTGTGTGTGTGTGTGTACGATAGTCCTCGCGGTACCAAATGGGCTGTGAAGGAGTTACAGGCGCCATAACGCGACCAATAGGCGTCCGCCGAAAGAGTAACAGTGGCCGCGCGGGTCCATCTCGCTCACACGCCTCAAGTAAGCAAGTACACGGCCGAAGAGAACGAACGGGAGACGCGGGGCGGGGAAGGGGGCGGGGACGGGGACGGGGACGGGGATTGAGAGGGTAGAAGACCGTAGAAAGAGGTGGAGATGGAGAGGGAGGAAGCAGAGAGGAAGATAAAGGAGGGGAAAGGACCGGAAGGATTAAATAACAGCAAACCGAGAACTGGGAGACAATGTGTTTGTTGATTATGGTTGATTCTAGCCACAGTTCTGTGCGTCTAGGATTTTTTTTTTTTATTTATCTTTTTTATATTTTTTCTTAACAAAGTAAGGCTGGTTCAGATGATGACGTATATACGGTTTTTTCATCCATTTTCATTTCAACATGTTGACGTGAGTATTTACATAGTTGTCGTGTCGTTCAAAATTATTAAAATGAAGACTATTGCCGGCCATAAGTAATTTTAAGAGTTTACAAATAAGTAAACTGTAAAATTAGTGAACTAGACTTTTAAGAGCAACAAAGTACCTGCGACAGTGAAAATTTTCATAATGTAGAGTGAACTTTCTGTTTCAAATCCTAATTTTTCTTCTAAGCTGAAAAAAAGAACATATCTTTAGGAACAGTTAATCATAATCTAATATCCCGTTTGATAAATAAAAGATAGTATATATATATATATATATATATATATAGATATATATAGATATATATAGATATATATAGACATATGTATATATATATATATATATATATATATATATATATATATATATAATGCAAAAACTATGGCAACAAAAATTTTATTGTTTCAATTCTTCATAAAATGAAATGAAATAAAAATAAGATAAAAAAAATTGGGTACAGTTAAGTAAAATATCATTACCAGTTTGGCGAGTAAATGAAAAAAGAGAAAGAAAAAAGAGGAGAGAAAAACACGAGCTCTTTTTCCAGCCGCATGAAACTAAACAGTCCACGATCGATGCCCAGGGTCTGTTGAACGCGCTACTGTCCAGCAAGGGCGGCCGAGGCATCCACTAATGGAAGTAAACAAGACCACGCATCGGACAAGTATCTATCAACGTCGTCGAAAACATCCTTGATATTACTACATTCCTCTAAAAGGCGAGAATAAGCCACAGGATATGGACTCAGCAAGGTAATAGACCAATACATTCGGATACTGTATGTATGTATATGCATATTGACGAGAGGAAATTGTTCTTATGCCCCGGTAAGGGTCAAATTAAACTCGCGAGTGTTGGCACATTGTCTTGTGATAGTAGCATATTAAAGTAGAAATGTACTCGCTCAGTCACTGGATGCTGGTGAATACATTTTCTTAAATCGATCATTGTATAACTGAGACTGAAAAATAGTGCAGACCATGAAGTTATAGCGCGTGGATCTTGGCTTTATATGCTATTTCTTCCACTGACTGTATTTACGATTAGGCTATCAGACATGACGTCATGTCGCGCGTATTGGTCTAGTTGGGGCGTTGGCTCACCTGTCAGACTACACAAACCAGACCAATTTTTTATTGAAACTGAATTCTTGTAGTTTAGAAAGTCCACCTCAGACTGATGGTCCAAGAACCCTGCAGGGAATGTTCGTTATGACGTCATGTCGTCGTAAGTAAACTGGAAGAACCACTATAAGGAGTTAAAGTTGCTTGGCTTGGCCGTCGAGGGAGGTCTGAGTTCCCACCAAACGTCGAAGAAGCAGAGTTTATCAGAGATGTTAGGTGGTGGCGTCTTCTAAACCCTTTGGCACTTTAATATGTTTTATACATTTTGTGTGGCTACTGGCAGATGATTTTATTCATTTGTAGGGTTGACGAATTTTTGTAAAAATACCTCATCGATTTATGGAAAACTAAGTTTAAATTATCCCCTATGCTGAATAAGATTTTCTAACATTAGCTACACCAAAAATCTATGAAAAAAATAACATCAACGTAACATGAGAGTAAAGTGGATGTGAATCCTTGAAATCCACAACAGAGGAATAATTGAAGATTTTTCTTCATGTATCCTTTCGTTTACTTAGTAAGAAAAAAAAATTGAAACATATAACAAAGAGAATATTTGTACTTACAATCTATTTTCTTAAGAACTTTTTTTTCGAAAATGTATAGTTCTCTTTGTAAACTTATGAACATAGTGACATACTTTAGGTATTCTATTCAGGCTATTGAGAAATTATTTCACTCATCTGAAGAAAACGGACTCTTAATCGACCATGACATTATTCTCTCCTTAAATGAATCAAGTCGTCTAACAACAACGAAAACAAAACCTTCTGTAAAGGTCATCAACTCGAAGAATTGGAGATAGCTTCTGCAGAGATAATCAAATGTTCGTTTGCTTCTCTCGAAGTCTCGTTGGCGAAGAAGTGGACCATGACCTCGACCTCCAGAGAGATCCAAGAAAGACTTAGCCTACAAACCAAATGAGGATATCATCAGCTCCTAGTATGCCATCGACAAATTCCTTTGGATCAAAAGAACTAGAGCCTGATTGTTCTAGTTTTCCTCATTTTTCTTACAGAATTGATAAATAAATAAATAGAAGAATAAATGGATAAATAAATAAATGAATGAATGAATAAATAGATAAATAGATAAGTAGATTAATCAGCAAAAAATGCCTCTGTTATTAGATTTAACCTGATGAAATTCGAAACATATAACAAAAAAAATTATGAGAAATATAATTCAACAATATTAACTATAAATCAACTATTCAGCGATGGAGAAAACCCCACAAGTTCAGATGAACTGATTATAGTCATGTCCTTCTTGTGTTCTTGTGATATGGGCAGTGACGTCAGTCCGGTGACGTCAGAACTGTAACGCAAGAAGTGTGACGTCATAACGTCAAAATAGGACGACTTGCAAGCTACTAAATACATCCTAGATTTGGCAACGCTACAGAATGGATACATCTAAGAAGACTTTATTAAACCTACTAAGCATTTTATCCAACACATAGTAGTTACCTGTGATAAAGAAAAAAAAAGTAAACACACATGCCTATACTTAATTACGGATATGACAGACAGTTTAATCAAACATTGAAAAAAAAGCCAGTGACTATTTCTAGCACCAAGAACGTAATTACCACTTCCCCTTTATGTTCCATATGACAAAGACAATTAAACCGGTCAACAACGATAAAAAAAGGTAAGAATGAAAAATTTATATCAACAACGATCCCCCCCCCCTTTCTAGAATCAACAAGAGAGATGTTAATCACGTCGACCAAGCAAAAGGCAAATGAGATGATTGAATGTTACGTTTCAGGGCCACTGCTCACCACAATGCACCCGTTCAGGTGTGACATCGC
>NC_134811.1:4234578-4247078 GCF_046742065.1 Oratosquilla oratoria
TAATATCCAGCAGCTGGTAACATGAAATATGAATAATCATATACTGTAACTTGTGGAATTACATTTCGTAAAATAATTTATAGTAATTGCCTATGAAAACCTAGATCCAACAATATTAGGGGAGGGGCAATCAATATGTTAACAATGAGGATAAATGAACACATTCACCCAACTCACCCACGCTCATGCACACACTCGATGGCGCAGTGGTAGAGTTCCCGGCCGCCTCTACGGCGGTGCGGGTTCGAATCCCATCCAGGGCTGAAAAAAATTCAGTATCGCTGCTCTGTAAGTCGTTACTCCAACTCTTGTTAGCGGGGAGTTGGGTGTGTGTGTGTGTGTGCGTGTAAGGTCACAGAATTACCCATAGATCGGTCATATATGAGCTCTGAGCTCTTATTCGGGAGGGAAATAGCTGTCGATCAGGAGTCCAACTCGTGATCTAAGACCATGGGGAATCACACAAGCGCTTTCCAACGCACGATATGTATTCAGTCTATTATAACCAAGAAATATTTTTTCTAAAAACTGATATCAATCCATTGAAAAATAAGTTGGTAATAATGTAAGATATATATAATTTCATTAACAATATTTCCCAAGATATTACATGTATATGTGCGCTTATGACATGATCGTAAACGTTATGGTTTCGCATTAGCTTAGTCGTGGGTTCGAATCCCGCACGCCTCCGATTCTCAGCAGTGACTGTCACCTGACCCAGCTGTCCAAGCGCATAGGGTGACCTTGGGTGACGGCTTCGGCCGCAGGTATTCAGCGCCTCCTGATGTAGATTCCTCACCGTTAGACGACCGGATTCCTTGAGGCCATAGGTCTTATACAAGGGAGAACCGGGAGCCACAGATTGACGTAATGAATCGTTTTGCTGCACTCGCGACCTATTTTTGGTGTCGTTTAATTCTAGCTACCGCCAGACGATTTTATTCAGCTGAGGGAAAACCCTCTTCAGGGCAAGTGTACGTAATGTACTGAAATTGTACGTAATGTACATAGATTACTATCACACGCAAGAGGTTATTTTCGTTTTAACTTGAAGATAATTTCATTTCGGAGATCAGTACATTGATTTTCCTTATGCATGCAACACCTTTTTCATGTATGTGTTCATGAATTACTATCTGATTTTGAAGAATTTAATGATGAAATAATTGTCAATTTTCTTTGTACTTGTGACAATGTTCTCTCAAACCAATGAGACTTGTTTTTATATAAATATTTGTATTTCTTAAAAGTTCCCTTCGTCCCTTGGGAGTCTTGTGGTCAGCTCAATCTCGTGACTCTATTCCTTCGTTGACGGTGCGGCGATTTTTATGAAGTGCTGTTGATATCCATCGGTTGTGTCTTCGTAGGAAAGAAAATTCTCATTATTCACCTTTTAAAATTCTTTTTTGGTATGATAGATTTTTTTTTTTAAATCATTTATCTATTTCTGTTCTATACTTAATATTTTATTTTCATAGAATATTCTTGATTTTGTGAATTTCTCATTTTCACTGTAGATGTTTAAATTCTTTGAGTATGGAGCTTAACACCCTTGTGTATCTTTTATATATTCTTAAAAACTTTTTCATATACTTTCCTAATAAGTGTTCTGTAGTACTTTGTATCTGAATGTCTATATATTATTGTATATAAATAGATAACTTAATTATTCTTTTGTTACATGTTCTTCATCTTTTATCAAATTTCTTAATTAACTGTTTCTATGTATTTCATATCCTCTTGCTGTGATGGCATATAAATCTTAATACTGTGTAGCTCAATAATTTCATATCTTCCAATTAATCACATAAAAACTCTTTCCATTTCAGGGATTCTCTTTTTTGGACACAGTCGATCTTCGCTGGCTTTGTGGATCTTCAACCACGAAGTCGAAGGCAGAGTTTCTTGAGGAACCTTTTCAGAGCTTCTCTTCGGGATCTTCGTCTGACGGGCTCCGAAGGGTTGAAGGTGATGACAGTCACGCCGCCGAAGGAAACAGCTGGAGAACCTTCTTTCCTGACGAAGGACACAACGACGGCTTCAGGGTAAGGCGTCGATCTCTCGAAGAGGTCTACTGGGCGTGGAAATCCGATCATCTTGCGGACAACTCTTGGAGTCCAGCAAGCGAAAGATTTCACTTCAGTTCCTCAAGAGCCCAAATCCAGATTATCGGACTTAAGGTAGGCTGTCATTTATCAGTATGTATGTATGTATGTATGTATGTATGTTTATATATATGTACATGATGTGGGTGGGAAGAGGAAAGACTGGAGTCTTATTCCGAGTTTTATTCTTGACTAGTTTCGCTACAACCTTTTTGAAAAGAATAGTGCTACCGGGCTAGAAGTTGCGTATATATATGTGCGCATACCTTTCTTGGGTGTAAAGGAACTGACATTTTACAAATATATATATATATATATATATATATATATATATATATATATTATATATATATATATACATATATAATATATATTATATATATATATACATATATGTATATATATATATATATATACATTATATATATATTATATATACATATATATATAAATATATATTATACATATGTGTATATATATGCTTAAAAGTGGCAGTCTGCCGACAAGATTGACTAGATAAACACCATATGAGGACGGAGCCTTTATTTGTACGACGTTTCGCTTATTACAGCTTTTTCAAGTACAAGTTGAGATACAAATGCTTGAGATTAAATAAGGGGAAAGGAGGGAACGGGGAGAGAAAAAGGGGGGGGGAAGGAGGAGGAGGAGGAGGAGGAGGAGGAGGAGGAGGGTGGGGGGATGGACACTGGGAAAGGATGAGAATGCCGGCCCAAACGTCCGTGAGCGAAATGTCCACAAAGGGTGGTTTAAGTATTTAATATTTTGCTGGCCATGGGTATTAGGGGAATAATGTGAGGAGATATGTTAAACATGCCCCTGTTTTGTTCAATAGTGTTCGTTCCTTGAATGATTGCTGCTTCTAAACAGCAGGAAGTGTTTAGAAGCAGCAATCATTCAAGGAACGAACACTATTGAACAAAACAGGGGCATGTTTAACATATCTCCTCACATTATTCCCCTAATACCCATGGCCAGCAAAATATTAAATACTTAAACCACCCTTTGTGGACATTTCGCTCACGGACGTTTGGGCCGGCATTCTCATCCTTTCCCAGTGTCCATACCCCCACCTCTCCTCCTCCTCCTCCCTCCTCCTCCTCCTTCCCCCCCCCTTTTTCTCTCCCCGTTCCCTCCTTTCCCCTTATTTAATCTCAAGCATTTGTATCTCAACTTGTACTTGAAAAAGCTGTAATAAGCGAAACGTCGTACAAATAAAGGCTCCGTCCTCATATGGTGTTTATCTAGTCAATGTATGTATATATTATGTATATATTATATATATAGATTATATATATATATATTATATATATATATATATATATATATATATACATATGCAAAATAAATCACTAAGCACACGTGACAACAATACTTGCAGAAACCACTTGGAAAAATAAAACAAATGAATACCGAACGTTTTCGTCTATTCAAGACATCATCAGGGTACAAAGGATACAAAAAATGACCAAAGGTCACAATATGTACATGGTGGTAGAGGAACTGGGAAAGGTCCAATGTTACCCGATTCCAGAAGAATTATTTACAATCTTTTTAATAATAAAATTATCTAACTTATACAAACCTAAGCTTAAATTCATATTATTTTTAAAACTATTTTTAATGTGACATGACTCAGTTATGTTCCTTTCTACAATATTATGACATGATGTAATAACTTTTGTGTTTTCCCAGTCAATATGAATTTGAGCTTAGGTTTGTATAAGTTAGATGATGTTATTATTAAAAAGATTGTAAATAATTCATCTGGAATTTGGTAACATTGGACCTTTCCCAGTTCCTCTACCACCATGTACATATTGTGACCTTTGGTTATTTTTTGTATCCTTTGTACCCTGATGATGTCTTGAATAGACGAAAATGTTCGGTATTCATTTATTTTATTTTCCAAGTGGTTTCTGCATGTATGTATATATATATATATATATATATATATATATATATATATACATATATATATATATATATATATATATATATATATAAATATACATATACATACATATACCAAGGCTTCTTTCCCCCTTACCAGGGGGGTAGCCAAAAAGGACAAGGCACAAAAACATTCCCACCCATTTCATCCCCGAAAACACTCCACACCCCTCCACCCTCCCTCCCATCTTAGCACCTCCCAGATGACGGGTCATCCCTGCACCTTGTCCACTGCCCTGGGTCAGAAGCAGTGTCGCAGGACACAGCACATCCACAGCAAGGCCGCTTCATTAAATCGGCGACCCCCCCCTCTCCGTCCCCCCATATAAAGGAGAGGGCGGGGAGTAATCCCTTCGGGCTGCGTCAAATTTTGCTCACACACACTACCTCACCCCCATTCCCCCGTCCAATCCACCTCATGCATCACAACATTTTCCATATACAACCATTCTCCATTCACCCCTGTCTTCTGTCCTCTCCCGTCCTTCCTCAACCGACATTCCCCTCTTCCCCAAAGCCCCCTTCACCCCATCCATCCATCTCATCCTATGACGTCCCCTCATGTTCACTCCCTCCACATCTGCCTTCCATACCTCCTTTACTAGTCTTTCTTCACTCATTCTTTCCATGTGTCCAAACCATCCTAATACTCTTTCATCCACCCTATCTCCCAGCTCCCTTTCCACCCCTGTTCTCCTCCTCACTTCCTCATTTCTCACTCTATCTAGCCTAGTAACCCCCATCATACTTCTCAGACACTTCATCTCAAACACATTCAAGTTCCTTCTCTCTTCCTCTTTCATGTTCCATGTTTCTGCTCCATACATATATGTATATATATATGTATATATATATGTATATATACATATACATATGTATATATACATATATATATGTATATATACATATGTATATATACATATACAGGTAAACGTCGACTTACGATGGCCGCGACTTACGATTGTTCGACTTTACGATGACGACGACGACGACGACGATATGATAATTTAACCCCTTCCATACGGTGCCGCACACGTAGGCGTCATGAGGAGCAAGTGGATTCGCGACGCTGCCATATCGGCGTCTTGATTATATTTATTGTAGTCGCCCCTGTGTTTTTACATTCTCTCAAATGTGCCCTAAATCCCATTCTCTGTGGTTTTCAAAATTCGCGGGTGAAAGAGAGAACGATCGATATAAGCGGTGACTATATTTTATGATGCGAGTATTATTACGTCACGTCGTATGGCTGGCATTGGCTGCTGCCCGCGAGATTTAAGTCCCGTACTGAAAATACATATTATAGTGTTTGAATATGGTAAAAAGGATAAAAATAATTAAATAAACTACTGTACATGTTTAATAGGCTATATTCAGTATCTCTGGTGGTTAATATACAGGTAGGCTAGGTACAGTGACCACGGAACAGTGATACACAAATTGGGGATCGACTTACGATGAAATCGTCTTACGATGGCTCTATCGAAACCTAATGCCATCGTAAGTCGACGTTTACCTGTATATACATATGGATATATATATATATATGTATATATATATATATATATATATATATATGTATGTATATATATATATATATATGTATGTATTTATATATATATATATATATATATATGTGTGTGTGTGTGTGTGTGTGTGTGTGTGTGTGTGTGTGTGTGTGTGTGTGTGTGTGTGTGTGTGTGTGTGTGTGTGTGTGTGTTTGTAAGTGTATGTGTGCGTTGGTGAAAGATACTGGCAGAAGCATAAGCAAAAATACCCGAATGAAGCGACTGCTTAAAGACAAAAAACTCACTACTTATAAATACACAATGAATTGATTTTTTCCCAACATTTCTCCCCGCCGTTTCTCTTATATATTCATTTTTACCCCGAGAATTAAATATTGCATAAATATTGCCATATTAGACGGTGCAATCGAAATACATGTATATATATATATATATATATATATATATATATATATATTTCGTTACATATATATATATATATATGTATGTACATATATACATATATATATATATATATACTGTATATATATACATATATATATATATATATATATATATATATATATATATATAACGAAGTAATGTTTTCAAAACAGACGAATGTCATACCTTTGGGAAGGCACTGTTTTACGTCACTATTTCTCAATACTTTTATCCTTAGAGGTTCCATAGGCGTAGAGAAGATGTAGGTATTAAGATGCTGATGGAGAGATATAAGGAGGACAGCAGAGGTGAGGGGAGAATAGAAGCTAACCGTGGTATTCTTAGAAAAATTTTTACCTTATATAAATCTTATACAATCCTTGGAAGGGAAAGATTTATATAAGGAAAGAATTTTTTAAGAGTACCACCGTAAGAATCTTACGGTGGTATTCTTAAAAATATTTTCTAATATAAAGAGATTTTTTTTAACAATACCACCGTAAGAATATTACTGTGATATTCTTAAAAAAAATCTTTCCTTATATAGATATTTCCCCTCCAAGGATTTATATAAGATTTATATAAGGAAAGATTTTTTTTAGAATACCAGCGTAAGAGTGATCAGTCGCTTTTTGGAATGAACACAGTCTTTATTGACAAAATAGACTAATGCCGCTGAACAGTTTAGATGTAGATGTTATAACTCGTATGAAGAAAAGTCTTCGAAAAGACACACACACACACACACATACACACACACACACACACACACACACACACACACACATACATACATACATACATACACAGAAACACACGCACGCGTCTGAAATTTTAACATCTCCAAAGGACAATGGTCTCCGGACATTATTTCTCGTTTGGCGATGAGTCTACTTATCAGTAACTATTATTTACCCACGCCCCCCTTGCGCCGCTCCTGGGGCTATGTGATCGACGCAATTGCCACCAGGCTCTTGTCTTGTAAATTATCTGTTACCCTCCCTCCAAAATTAAATTTGTCGTCGTATTTGCTAGAGATATAATCTTTTTTTTTTTTTTTTTTTTTTTTTTTTTTTTTTTTTTTTTTTGTCTCTTTAGTGGTGAGGTGTGCTATCTCATCCATTCTTCACTTTTACTTCTCCAATTTTTTGTGTTAAAATCTCGCCTCTTGACATCGTTGGGGGTGATAACATTTCCATTGATGTAATCTCAATAAATTCGAAGTCTTGTTAACCCTAACGTCTACTCTATGTTTGCACAACCTTTTTGTTAACTCCTGTCTGTTCTGTCCGTAATAAGATTATACACTGCTAGTATGAAATACAACAAACTATGTCACTACCACTGTCCTGTTTTAAATATCATCTTTCTTCATGAAGTCCACAATTTTTGTACTTCATGTATCCACCACTCAAAGGGCTTTTAGAATTTGTTCTGGGGACAAGCTTTGAGAAGAGTTGAAATATTTAGAAGAAATGTTTAAGATACTCAGGTACCTAGAATGAATGACTGAAAAATCATAGAAAACGGCAAGATGAGATAAAATGAAGGATCTTAGAAAAATATACTCGTAAAGCCGTCCCATGGTCAAAGAAGTCAATAAACACTCAAAGAATACAAGCTTTAGAGAGGTAAATAAAAGGCAGAGCTGGGCGCGTTCCTAGGTGCGTTCCGCTTTAGTTTGGCCGAAATAAAAGTCCGGTAGGTCACATACTATACCAAAGAGGAATTTCGTAGGCCACATCCAAAAGGTAGGCCACATACTATATCGGCATCTATATTGCTTTAGTAGTTTGGGAGCGCTAACTGCGGCCAAACTAAAGCATAACGCACCTAGGAACGCACCGAGGAACGCGCCCAGCCCTGATAAAAGGAGTATGAAAATTGGGTATACAGTAAAAATGGAGTTGAAAAAAGAGGACACCGACAATAGTGTAATTTCTTGTGGAGAAAGTGAACAGAGGCAAGAAGGTTGTGGGAGAAGGGAAGAGATTTGGAGAGTCAACGGGACCTCAAATTCAGTGACATTACGCATACAGGAATATGGTCGCCTCTCACGATGTCAAGAAGCGATTTTTGCACCAAATAATTAGAAAACACAGAGAATTGAACTTTGAGGCGGCATACATCGCCAAGATAGCAGTGGGAAACTATTTATATATATATGTATATATATATATATATATATATATATATATATATATATATACATATATATATATATATATATATATATGTATATATATATATATATATATATATATATATATATATATATATAATATTAGCAGGCACGACGGCAAATCTGATTTAAGAAGAATGCAATAAAAACTTGATGATGTGAACCGTGGAATGAGTTATGCATTATGTATCCAATACCTAGGAATCTAATATACTAGTTTTCTCGTTTGAGTCTTACTAGTTTTCAGTCGCTCATTTTCATTCCTATGAATATTTGTTTGTATGTTATTTATATGTATATAAAATCTCATAGTTTAGGGACTTTAATCTAGCTAGCGTCATTCATTTGCTAGCCAAAACATAGGAATCTAGTATACTAGTTTTCTCGTTTGATTCTTACCAACTTTCATTCGCTCATTATCATTTCTGTGAATATTTGCTTGTATGTTATGTATATGTATTTATAATCTCGTACTTTAGAAACTTTAATCTAGCTAACGCCGAGCCAAAACATGGGATTCTAGTATACTAGTTTTCTCGTTTGATTCTTAGCAGCTTTCATTCGCTCTTTATCATTATTATGAATATTTGCTTGTATGTTATGTATATGTATATATATAATCTCGCACTTTAGATACTTTAATCTAGCTAACTCCGAGCGGTTTTATTCAACTTAGTGTGGGTTGGGGGTTGGGGGTTGGGGGTTGGGGTGGGGTGGGATTGGTCAACCCCGAGCAAGAATAAGTAAAGAACAGCTGATCTTTGCCTTGTGCATACGAGAGGGTCTACGTACCTATACTTATCAATATATCGAGTTAATTACACATTCATTTGCTTGCAGATTCATGCATTTGTTTAATCAATTATGAACTTATTTCTTTCTTCGTCTGAATGCCATAATTTTCTTTCGAGTGAGAAAAAAAAGAATCTGTAAACAGGCAGATAGGAAGCGTAATCACTATGGAGGAGGATGAAAAATAAAATTTAAGAGAGAAAGAAAAATATGAAGAAAGAGAGAGAGATGGAAAGAAAGAGAGAGAGAGAGAGACCCAGAGAAAGAGAAAGAGAGAGGGAGAGACAGAGACCCAGAGAAAGAGAGAGAGAGAGAGAGAGAGAGAGAGAGAGAGAGAGAGAGAGAGAGAGAGAGAGAGAGAGAGAAATAGAGAGAGAGAAAGAGAGAGACCCAGAGGGAGAGAGAGAGAGATAGATAGAGAGAGAGAGAGAGAGAGAGAGAGAGAGAGAGAGAGAGAGAGAGAAAGATAGAGAGAAAAGAGAGAGAAAGAGAGAGGAGGGAATGGAGAGAGATGGGGGAACTTGTGTGGAATACTTGGAAATGAACGCTCATACTTAACAGCCCTCAGCGCACTACACTTCAAACTATTTATTATCCTAAACCCTTGAACACGGCGACGTTCAGGTTCAGGTTATTCGAAAGTATTCAGCTTCGAGGATACACTGCAGGACCATCTGTCTATCCCTTGGGGGTAAGGTACAGCCTATGTACCTTAACGCGGTGAATGGTTTAGTAAGGTTGTATCGATGGTTCGACGTGCATGTGATTCACCACCATGGGCTTGGACCATGTGTTGGACTTGTGATCGACAGTTGTTTCCCTCCCGGAAGAGAGCTCAGAGCTCACATATGACCGATCTATGGGTAATGCTATGACCTTACACGCACACACACACATCCAGCTCCCCGCCCATGAGAGTAAGAGTAACAACTCGCAGCGTAGCGATACTGAAATTATTTCAGCCCTGGGCGGGATTCGAACACGGACCGCCGTAGTGGCAGCCGGGAACTCTACCACTGCGCCACGAGTGTGTGGAGTGATGCGTGTGCTCTATAGAATGACCGTGGTCACATCAGTTAAGGACATTAGGTCACAAGCCACACTAGGTGAGGTCACTCAACTTATGAATATATCAACTTAGATTATTAGAATAATTACTATTCCCACCCAGCTGAAGAAGAGGTAAGAGATTTCGATATCTGCAAATACTGGTACCCAAATGAATATTGGAAACTTCTGTTCCACATTGAACAATGAGAAAAAAAAAGTCTTCCGCAATTTTAAGTGATCAGCTACACAGATCTTCAGAACGTCAACAGCTATACTATTTAACAAAAATTGTATTAGAGAGAAAATTACTCCAAGACTTTGGTTATGAAAGAAGTCTGAGGCCAAATTTATATGCAGATTGGTACCCTAAGTCCAGACATAAATCTTCGAAAGTGCGGAGATTTTACCTAAATCCCTATGTCAGCGACCTAAATTCTTATGTCTAGACATAAGCATTTAGACCTAGACATAAGTATTTAGGTCGCCGACATTGGGATTTAGGTAAAATCTCCGCCATTTTGAAGGTTTATATAACTTAAGTCGGCCACCTAAATGCTTATGTCTAGACATTCTAGACACAAGCATTTAAGTCGCCGACATAAGGATTTGGGTAAAATCTTTGCCATTTTGAAGATTTATGTCCAGACTTAGGGGTTAGTATCTTTTATAAATTCGGCCCCTGAAGCCAGCCAGTATGACCAGATCGATCAACCAGGCAGTAGTACGGAAATGCGACCCTGGTGCGGGTATACCAACTGCACCTTTGATATTCACCGTTGCAGTGAGGGGTTGGAAAGCCAAGAAAATGATTCTCGAAAATGTTGTAGTACTTCCCGTGGATTTAACTCAACCAGCCCGCGTTTGAGTCATGAACGATACTCACTGCTCTAGCAAGCTCCTTTTGTTATGTAACATTGTAGTTAATATGTAAAGATTCTCTCTATTAACCCTTTGGATTCGACCGTGTATTCTTCAAACTATTTTATTCAACCGAAGAGTCGTCACTGTTGTGAAAAATGCTTACCCAAGAAGACCCAAATCCTCCTTTCCTTGCAGCACTGCCACCATTTCTCCACACACCCTCCTCCTCCTCCTCCTCCTCCTCCTCCTCTTCCTCCTCTTTCACCCCTCCCATCCCCTCCATCAACGAGTCAATTCATCCAATCACACCAGTCAATCCCGGTAAGTCATCACCGCCGCGAGTGTTGACCCGTTGCCATCAATTTGCCATCAATTTGCTCCCGTCATCAGCAACCACCATCCGGGTTGGGTCCTCGCCATTAAAGGTGTATTCAGCTTGTAATAGTCTTCATCACACAAGGTCATGCTTCCTTCGCCAGACCCTGACTCACCCTCGCCTGGGGAGTTCTCCAAGAGGAGGAGGAGGAGGAGGAGGAGGAAGGGGAGGAGGTAAAGGAAGAGGGAGAAGAGGTGATAAATGGCGTGGAGTGAAGATAAGGAAGAGAAATGAGACGGGAGACAATACCCTTAAGGAGAACGTTGACTCCATGAGATGTACCTGACTGCCAAGAGGACAGATAATGAACAGAACAGGGAGGGTGAAATACGGAGAGCAATTAATCAAATAAGAAGTAAAATACTGCCAAGGTTACATTATTATCAAATGAGCGAAAAGGAAATAATAGATATAATTTAAATGTTATAAGTCTTGAACAAGGGTGTGGATTATGCATGACTGGAACATTGGCTTAGTGAAGATTGGTAAAAAATTTTAGTAACACCTTAATCATGTTCCTCTTAGTATACCATCATATTCATCAAACATGCAGGGCTGATATATATGCACACACGCGCACACGTGCACACAAGTGAATCTAGGTACGAAATATGTAAGGAAAAAAAAACACGAAATTTGCTCCTTTCGTGTATACTAGAATTGAATAAATACACACGCACTTGCTTACACACATAGATACACATAGGTGCAGACACACACAGGTACAGACACACACACGCGCGCACACACACACACACACACAAACACACACACACACACAAACACACACACACACATACATACATACACACACACACACATACACACACACACACACACATATATATATATATATATATACATATATATATATATATATATATATATATATACTCGTATATATATACATTCATATATACACCAAGGGCTTCTTCCCCCATACAAGGGGGGTAGCCAAGTCAGAAGGCAAGTACCCAGTCCCACCCATTCCACTCCCATCCACTACCCATTCCTCCATCTCATCTTAGCTCCTCATGGATGACTAGTTATCCCTGTATCCAGCCCAATGCCATGGGCCAGAAGCAACGCAGCATGACACAGCAAGGTCGCTTCACTTAATCAACGACTCCCCCTCTCCATCCCCACACGCATAAAGGAGAAGACGGGGAGAAATCCTTTTGGGCTGCGTCAAAATATGATTCATACAT
>NC_134811.1:4254578-4264578 GCF_046742065.1 Oratosquilla oratoria
GGGCTGAGGGAAATACTTTTATTCCTGACTAGTTTCGCCTGAGTGGCTTCTTCAGAGGAACATAGTTTGAAGTCAAGTTGGTCAATATATATGGCAAAAGAAGGAACGTGGCAAAGTGTCAGGTTGGTCCCCCACTCGACCTCATCTGTCGGTGTGGCGGATTGTCACAGCGGGTGGACCAAGTATCCTCCTGTTGTTCGCGTGGCTGAAACGTCCGTCTGGATCAGGGGCTCTGTGTTTATTATTCATTACAATAAAGTGTGCTGCTGCTTTAGCCCATATTAAATCCCCAGTTCTCTTATTGATGTTATCATGGATGTTGATAAAAACGGACTCCATCGCCTTTCTTTCCTGCCGTGTAATGTTATCCATGAGAATTCTTGCCTGGTCCCATTTTGGTAGATGGCCTCTTTCATCGACATGGTTAACTAATGCACTACTAACCCTGTGGTGCCTTACATCTGCTCGGTGTTCTTTCAATCTAGTGTCTAAGCCTCTGCCGGTTTCACCGATGTATTTTCTGTCACATCCACCACACGGGATTTCGTAAACTACGCTGTTTGTATTTGTGGTTGGGTCTTTTTTCTTGATTAAAAGGTCCTTTATTTTCGTACCTGTGGAAGTCGCAAGACGAATGTTGGAGGACGGTAAGATTTTGTCTAGATCTCTTGTTAGATTGGAATTTGGGACCACCCAATATTTAGCGATGGACTTTTCTCTTTTGTTGCGTAGTATACTACGAGCCTTCTCCTCCAGGGTGCAAAGTAACCCTCTGGGGTATTTGAGCTCTTCAAAAGTTGTTTTAATTATTTCAATTTCATCCGCTAGAAATTCGTCACTGCAAATACGAAGTGCTCTTAAAAACAGGCCTATCACCACACCAGTCTTTGTCCTCTTATTATGTGCACTGTAGAAATGAATGAAGTCATTTTTATTTGTCGGTTTCCTGTAAACTTTAAATCTAACGCCGCATCCTGATCTTATTAACACGGTGTCTAGAAAAGGTAGTTGTCCGTCTATCTCATTTTCGATCGTGAATTGGATGTTAGAGTTCACACTATTTAGATTAGATAATAAATTTTCAATTTTAGTATTGTAGTGGGTAATCACTAAAACATCGTCCACGTATCTCAGCCAAACAGTATTTCCAGATATCATGCGGAGAAAAAACTTGTTTTCTAACATCTCCATATATAGAGAGGCCATAACTGCACTGAGGGGAGAACCCATCGCTAAACCTGCATGTTGGCGGTATTCTTCACCGTTAAATTCACAAGCACCGAACCTGACGCACATGGATAATAATTTCTTGTAATCAGGAGGATACTTGGTCCACCCGCTGTGACAATCCGCCACACCGACAGATGAGGTCGAGTGGGGGACCAACCTGACACTTTGCCACGTTCCTTCTTTTGCCATATATATTGACCAACTTGACTTCAAACTATGTTCCTCTGAAGAAGCCACTCAGGCGAAACTAGTCAGGAATAAAAGTATTTCCCTCAGCCCGTGTTCCCTTACCTCCTATCCAAATTACTATTATTATTATTATTATTATTATTATTATTATTATTATTATTATTATTATTATTATTATTATTATTATTATTATTATTATTATTACGATTATCATCATCGTCATCATCATCATCATCATCTTCATCATCTTCATCATCATCATCATCGTCGTCATCATCATAATCATCATCATCATCATCATCATCATCATCATCATCATCATCATCATCATCGTCATCTTCATCATTAACATCATCATCATCATCATTGTTATTACTGTTATAAGGTAATCCTAGAGTTATATGCTATTCTTTTTATTTATATTGCTTTAAACGCAATATTTTTTACCTTCCTTCTTTGTCAAAATGAAAATAGTAGATTAAGATAAAACAGCCGTAACAAACAATCATAAAGAAAAAAATCTTCAAAAATGAAGTATATGGATACAACGGATAAATACATTTACCCCTTTTTTTTTCTTTTTTTTTCATTTTCCTAAGAAGCAACTTTTGGTTTCAGATTTTTGCTTCCTCCTTTCTTCTCTTTACAAAAGCCTCCATTACGATCTTGGATATCTGTATTACTCTTCTGAGATTAATTGATTACCTCGAAGGTGTAGGTAATGGACAGACTTCCGTGGGATGCGGTGCTGAAGAAGCAAATGTGTTGAAGAGTTTGTTGGGCAATATTTCATCATGTTGAGTGAAGAGAGGAAGGGTCCCGTCTCTATATGTGTTGTGAAAAGGGAGGGGAAAAGAAAACGCACATACACACATACACAAACGCACATACACACACACACACACACACACACACACACACACACACACACACACACACACACGACATTCCGGGTTCGAATCCCGCCCAGGGCTGAAATAATTTCAGTATCCCTGCGCTGCGAGTCGTTACTCCAACTCGTGAGCGGGGAGTTGGGTGTGTGTGTGTATGTAAGGTCACAGCATTACCCATAGATCGGTCATATATGAGCTCTGAGCTCTCTTCCGGGAGGGAAATACCTGTCGATCACGAGTCCAACACGTGATCCAAGATCATGGTGAATCACACAGATTCGGGTCTATATCCCGTAATGTTTTTGATGTATTTAAATGACATGATAAGCCACACTAACCTATTTGCAAACTATGCAAAGCTCACTGGATCAATGAAAGATAAGAAAGATTGCAAGTTGTTACGATAAGATATAGAGAATTATATGCTTGTAGCCAATCGTGAAAAATTAATTTCACCACAAAAAATGTAATGTATTCGTAATGAGTCAAAGCTCAAAAAGGTCATCAGTGAATTACTCATTTGGAAATAAATAATCTTCAAAGGTAAAAGCAGAGAAAGATCTGGGTGTATTAGTCACGTGACAAACATATCAACAAAATCGTTGAAATAATAAAGATCATAGACAAAATTAAAAATAAATTTTCACTCCATGGGCGAGTAGGTAATGAGAAAAATCATGGAATGTCTTACACGCCCTAGATCAGAATATGCAGCGGCGATGTAGTCTCCACCCAATGAAAGAGATATAAACAATATTTTAGAGAAAACAAAAAATCAAAGACCAAGTTGCCAATTTTCTAGACAAGACGTACAAATAAAAACTAATAACACAGAGCCTGTCATTATTGAAAGAAAAAAATAAGAGAAAGAGATGGCTTGATTACAATGTCCAATTTATTAAAGGGAGTAGATAAACTGACAAATATCTTTTGATTTGAGACAGGGAAGAACCTAGAGGTCATAGGAAAAAATATATCACATGTCTAATGGTTGTCATTGAACACATTTTTACATAGTCATGAATCAACACATAGATTAGCTTAGAAGATTTGTATAGTTCAAGCTAAAGCCACAAGAGAATTCAGAACTAAGTAACATAGACAAGAAGAGACAAGATTTCATGATTGTAGCTCTCTTCCTATATACTATAACTTGTGTAAATAAAATCAGGTAAATAAGCACACATACAGTAAATAACTATAATCGAATTGAGAAATAGGTATAGTAACTGGAAAGTAAGAAAGAGTTTAACTCCTATATATTCTAATCAGGTAAAATACATTGTAAAAACGCGCACAGACGTACACACAAATATATGCATGCACATACACACACGAACACACACACACACACACACACACACACACACACACACACACACACACACACACACACACACACACACGCACGCACACATGCACACACACACACACACACACACACATGCACACACACACATGCACACTCACACACGCACAAACATACACACGCACACATGTATACACACGCACGCGAATCCAAAGATTTATGTGCGCAAATTTGTAGTAGGGATCATATATGTACCGATAGATATATTAATGTGCCCCTTTAATACATTAATTAAAAAATCCAGAGTCGTATAGTAAATTCCATGGTATTACTGAAGTAATTATTTCATCGACGGTAATATGTTTGAAAGCTTGATCCTATATTTAGATGATTTTTCTTTCATCAGAGTTGAGCCACGTCTGGGTTATGTTTTTTTTATTTAAGCTACCTTTTGCTTACATTTCGCATGTTATATTCTATTCATTATTTCCAAGATTCCCATATTCCATGATTTTTTCCTTCTTACTTTTCTTCTTTTCACTTGTCAAGCATCAACTTGAACAAGCCGGCTTATCCAAATTTGATCTAATATCTCTCTACTCTTTAATATAAACGAAGTCCTGTTCTTCCCATTCTCATTATCCTTCCCGCGATCTACAATCTTCTTCTTCACTATTTTCCAAGTCCATTCTGCCTCCTTCCCCTTCTCCCCTTTGTTTTTCTTTCTATTATTCCCCTCCCTCCCTTTCTCCTGGTGTACCAATTATGTCTTCCCCGATTTCTGGCTAAAATAACGGATTTAACGGATCCAGAATTTGAAATGTTCACCCGTCGTCGTCTTCAACCTTTCCCGCCAAAAGTTCTTGTGATGTTGATGAAGAAGGCGCGCATCCCCCCTCGACAGCTGACGTCCTTAAAACCTTTCTTAAGCGAATGGATTTGGTAATTTCTTGCTTTTAACGTGATAGCTTCCAAATGCCTTATTCTCTCGTCCCTCTACCCCGCATAACATATGAAATATTTTTGCGTAGAGGGAAGAGTGGACGACGAGAACGCTGTCTTTATGGGCGACGCGAATGAGAATTAAACAAATGATTTTAATTGTTGCCAAGTCAATCATTTCTCTGTGACTGCGCGGGGCTTTCAGGGTTATTTTTTTGTTCCCCTCTTTTTCCCTGACCTTCACTGTCAGCGCAACAAGCGTCAGCGGTCAGCAGTACAGCTAATGGCCCAGTCAGCCAGCAGCCCAATTAGTTCTTTCATCAGCCATGTGGCTAGCGAAACGAATTAGTCAGCAGATCGATTAATCAGCAATTTAATCAGCAGTATGGCTTGCAAAAGGAATGAACAGTTACTCAGCAATGTAATCAGTATTTTAGTCAGCATTATGGACAGCAGTACTGATTGCCATCCAGGTCAGCATTAGGTATCCGCAGTCAGCAAGGGAGTTATCAGGCTAGTCAGCAACATATGAATATTATGAAAAATAAAACCGGCAAGTTAGGTTTTGGAGCGAGATGCAAAATCAGCAGAAGTCAAATGCGTAACAGCAAAGGAATGAATTAAATAAGAAAGAAGGAAAAAAAAAAGAAAATAGAAAGAAATAAGGAAAAAGAAAAAACGAAAAAGAAGAAAGAAAAAGAAAAAAGAAAGAAAAAGAGGAAAAAGAAAGAAGAAAAGAAAATAATGGAGACAAAATATATAATCGCGACAAAAATAAATAAATAAATGAATACGTATCCGAAAACAAGAATGCAATAGTTTGAAGAAAAAAAAAAGTTACAATCATGATTTTCGGAACATTTGCATTGCCAAAATGCTCCACCCCATACTTGTCTGTCTTTCTCTCTATCCTTCTGTCTACCTGCCTGTCTGTCTATATATCTGTCTATCTGTCAATTTATCTGCTTTTCTGTCCGTCACTCTGTATGCCTGTCTCTTTGTCTGTCCGTCTGTCTACCTATCTGTCTGTCTGTCTGTCTGCCCATCTATCTGTCTTTCTGTCTCCCCGTCCGTTTGTCTGTTTGTCTGTGGTCTACTCTGCATATCTGCACGATTCCTACAGAAGTTGCTGGAGAAGGTAATGTAAAAGGCAATTTGGAAAAGGATTTTTAAAGAAAGGGAATAGAGTATAGAAGAAACGGAGATAAAACCGGATGGAAAGAGGAAAACTATGTTAGTAATGAGAGAGAAGAAAGAAAGAAAGAAAAGGAACAACTGTAGAAAGATTATGAAGGAAGAGGATAGGACATAAAGAAACAGGGTGAAGACAGGATGAGAAGATAGAAAAGAAATAAGCAAAGAATTGAGGAAATGGAAAGGTCTACGTAGGAAAACAAAGGATAGTAGGGAAGAGGGAAAGGAGGAGAAGGGGAAAGGGAAAGTAGAAAGGTAAGGGAATGAAGTCAGAAAATTACAGAAAAAAAATAATAGGAACAGAACCGTATTGGAAGGAAGTAAGATAGGAGGAAAAGAAAAGAGGGATCCTAGAGGGAGAACGAATATAAGGAGAGAGAGAGGGGGTGGGAAAGGAAGGGAGAGAGAGAGAGAGAGAGAGAGAGAGAGAGAGAGAGAGAGAGAGAGAGAGAGAACCCTGCGTTCATAAATCAACCACTTCAATATTTTCTTACCTTGTTCTGATCGTAGACGTCAGGCATTTTTTTTTTCACTTAATAGAGAAAATTTTGGCTTGAAGATGATCATCGTGGATCGTGACCCATTTTAAGAAGGAGATCATCCCCAAAGATGCATAAAATCACCCCTCTTTCATCAGAATAAAAACAACAAAGCGCGTCACTACATTGAAGGGTCTCAAGCAGGGTTTTTTACCCTCTTCCTCTACGTGTACCTCATGCTTATGTCCTGCTGTTGTCTAGTCTCCTGAGGACCACACCAACACTGAATAAGATCGTCAGGCATCCGTTAACTGATACTAGGTTTTGGTTTGTGGCCACTCTTGGGCCACTCTTGGGCCACTCTTGGGCCACTATGAGGTCCCGTAAGTGGCCCATGGACCAGAAGTTGAGATCCAACGGCCAAAATAAAGGCGAGCCAAGAGAGTGAGTAGAGGAAGAGTTGGCAGGCATACTACAGAGAGACAGAATAAACATTATACTTTGGAGGAATGAAAGGATAACAAAAGAACATGAGGGAAGGGAAGGGAAGGGAAAGAAGAGGAATGGGGGGAAAGGGAGGTGAGAGGAAAAGGGAAGGAGAGGGGAAAAGGAGAGGGAGGAGAGGAGAGGGACGGATAAAGGGAGGGAGAGGGGAGTGTATTAGGTTGAAGGAAGGTGAGGACTTGAAGGAAAGTGGGAAAGAGGAAGAAACGGAAAGAAGGGAAAGAGAAGGAGGATAGAGGAGGAGGAGAGGGGAGGTGGGGTGGAGAAGGAAAAGGAGAGAAGGAGAGAGGAGGTGATGAGAAGGAAGAGGAGAGGAGAGGATGGGAAGGGATAGAAGAAGGAGAGAGTGGAGGAACAAGGAAGAGGAGAGGAGGGGTGGGGAGGAGGGGAAAGGGAGAGAAGGAGAGAGGAGGGGATGGGAAGGAAGAGGAGAGGAGAGGAAGGGATAGAAGAAGATGAGAGTGGAGGAACAAGGAAGAGGAGAGGAGGGGTGGGGAGTAAAGGGAAAGGGAGAGGAGAGGGGAGAGGATGAGAAAGAAGAGGAGAGGAAAGGATAGGAAGAGATAGAAGAAGAAGAGAGTGGAGGAGCAAAGAAGAGGAGAGGAGGGTAGGAAGGAGAGGGAAAGGGAGAGAAAGAGAGAGGAGAGGATAAGAAAGAAGAGGAGAACAAAGGATAGGAAGAGATAGAAGAAGAGAGTAGAGGAGCAAGGAAGAGGAGAGGAGAGGAGAGGAGAGGATAGGAATGGATAGAAGAAGAAGAAGAAGAGAGTGGAGGAGCATGGAAGAGGAGAGTAGAGGAGAGGATAGGAAGGGATAGAAGAAGAAGAGAGTGGAGGAGCAAGGAAGAGGAGAGGAGGGGTGGAGAGGAAAGGGAAAGAGAGAGAAGGGGAGAGGAGGGGATGAGAAAGAAGAGGAGAAGAAAGGATGGGAAGGGATAGAAGAAGAAGAGAGTGGAGGAGCAAGGAAGAGGAGAGGAGAGGAGAGGATAGGAAGGGATAGAAGAAGAAGAGAGTGGAGGAGCAAGGAAGAGGAGAGGAGAAGAGAGGATAGGAATGGATAGAAGAAGAAGAGAGTGGAGGAGCAAGGAAGAGAGGAGAAGAGTGGGGGGGTGCGGTAATGTGATGGACGAAGAAGGAAGGGAAGAAAATTGTAGGGGAAGTAACATGGCAGGGTGCGTGTTGCTGAGGATAAGTTTGGCTCCAGAAAAGGGTTGGGGGAGAAGCGGGGATGGTGGGGGCGGGTGTAGGGGTGGGAGGGGGTGAGGTGCCAGGTTTTAGTGCCTCGGCGGGCGCGGGCAGGGAGTGTCAGGGCGTGCCAGTCAACATATCCAGGTGCCTTTGTCCGAGGTGCTCGTCAAAGACGCGGGTAGGGAAGGGGGAAAGAAAACGGGAAGAGAAGGAGAAAAGGGAAGATCAGGAATCGTTAGGAAGAGTTTGGGGTTGGTGGGGGGGCGGGGGGGATGAGAGGAGGAAAGTAGAGAGGAGGGAAGAGGAGATGGAAGGAGGGGAATGGGGAGTGGGGGAAGAAGAAAGAGAAGAGAAATGGGAAGGGGAAGTGTTGAAGGAAGGGAAAGGAGAGGATAACAGGAAACGTATGAAAAAGATGAGAACTGTTGAGATGGGCAAGGAAGTAGAGAAGTAGAAGGAAAGGAAAGGGAAGAAAATGGAAGGAAACAACGTAGGAAGAAAATGGGAAAGGAGGGTACTACGAAGTAAATAAAAAAAAAACAGTGATTTGTGGGTTAGAACGATACATTAAGGAGCACAGGCACAAGAGACCATTTGGTTCATGGACGTCCTGACGACAAAGAACATGAAATGACCACTGTTCAGTTGATGTGAATGGAAAAAAGTATTGGAAGAAGTCAAGCGAATAATCCGAAGAAAATGAAAGAAAGAATGAATGGGGCAGAATGATAAAGGTACTGATAATTGCGAAGATATGAAGGGACGAGAAAGAGAAGAGGAGGAGGAGAAGGAGGAGGAGGAGGAGGAGGAGGGGGGAAGAGGAGGAAGAGGAGGAGGAGGGGACCTAACCTAGCCTAACCAAAGTTAACCTGACCTAACCTAACCTAGCCCAACCTAGCCTAACCTAGCCTAAACTAACCTAAACTAAACCAACCTAGCCCAACCTAACCTAACCTAGCCTAAACTAACCTAAACTAAACCAACCTGACCTAAGCTAACCTAACCTAACCTAACCTAGGCTAACTTAACCTAATCTAACCTAACATAAACTACACAAATCTGACCTAACCTCTACTTGTCTAACCTAAGTGTAACCTAACCAAACCTAATCTAACCTATCCTAAACTAACCTAAACCAACCTGACCTAAGCTAACCTAACCTAACCTAACCTAGGCTAACTTAACCTAATCTAACCTAACATAAACTACACAAACCTGACCTAACCTCTACTTGTCTGACCTAACCAAGTGTAACCTAACCAAACCTAATCTAACCTGACCTAACCTAACCTAGGCTAATTCAACCTAATCTAACCTAACCTAAACTACACAAACCTGACCTAACTTCTACTTGTCTAACCTAACTTAATGTAACCAAACTAAACCTAATCCAACCTAACGTAACCTGAGCTAATATAAGCTAAGCTAACCTAACTTAATCTAATCAACCTATACTTAAAGATAGCAACTTCTAAGAGTTTTGATAGATAAACAACGATTTAAAGACGAAGGCTTTATTGATGATATAAATTTGTTTTTATCTGTTTTGTTTTGTTTTTAAGTAATCACAAATGCTCCAATGAGCAAAAGGTCCTACAATCTATAAACATTTCGTCCTCAAATATTGTTTATTCTGTTAAAAGTTCCAAACCTAACCTATCCTAACCTGTTTTGACCTGACCCGACTTAATTTAATGTAACCTAGCCTATCCAGAAGAGTAATAAGATCATTTACAATAACCGAGGGCATTTAACATTGTGACCCATTCTCTAAACATTAACATCTTCTTCTCAAAACCAAAACTAAATATATAGAACCAGACTTCGACAGGGTGACAATTCTACATGTGGACTATCCTAGGGTGACAATTCTTCATGTGAGCTATCCTGGGTTTACAATTCTTCGGTTGTATAAGTTGATGACAATAAGCATAACCCTCATTCAACCTAACCTAACTTAACCTAATCTTTATTCCACTGTTGATATTCGGCGTACTGAGGTGACAATTCTTCAGGTGGGATCTCATGGGGTGACAATTCTTCATATGGGCGTTCTAGAGTGACAAATCTTCA
>NC_134811.1:4269578-4272078 GCF_046742065.1 Oratosquilla oratoria
GACTCACTGTAAATATATATATATATGTGTGTGTGTGTGTGTGTGTGTGTATGTATATATATATATATATATATATGCTAATAAGAACACGGGTACGTGTGTTCACTTATGCAAAGTAGACCACTTGGAAAAAGAAACTAACGAAGCAGAGCGCTTTCGTATATTACGTACTTGTTGCACTGAAGATGTAATATACGAAAGCGCTCTGCTTCGTTAGTTTCTTTTCCTAGTGGTTATTTACGCATTTGTGAACACACGCTCCTAGTGTTTTTATATATATATATATATATATATATATATATATATATATATATATATATATATATATATATACACACGAGCACATCACACAAGTGCAGGTTTAGCAGGAGAAGAATCTTAGCAGAGCACAAAGCACAACAATCTTTGGAGGCGCTGATGAGTAAATCCATGATGCTCTATTTGAAAAATCTTAAAGATGATCATTCTTTGCAGTAACCCGACACTGAGCTCTCTTTTTCTCTCGCTTTCTTTCTTTTGCTTTGCCTCTCTTCTCTCTCTCTCTCTCTCTCTCTCTCTCTCTCTCTCTCTCTCTCTCTCTCTCTTTCTTTATGAAGAATTAACAATGATTCGACCTAGGGCTTATGAATATTTATATACTTCAGAAGTGACAAAGTGGATAACACACAAGGACGCACACACACAGTCACACACACACACACACACACACACACACACACACACACACACACACACACACGCACGCACGCACGCACACACACACACACACACACACACACACACACACACAAACATACATGCATGAGTGTGTGTGAGTGTGTGAGTTTGTGAGTGTGGGTGTGTTTGTGTGTGTGGGTGGGTGTGGGTGTGTGTGTGTGTGGGGGTGGGGGTGTGTACTTGCCTGTGCGCATGCGTATATATCCTCTTTTTCACAATTTTGAAGTATGTAAAGAATTCATAAACCATAAATCAAAGCATTGTTGATACTATAAGGACCCAGTGTATCTGCCTCACTCATGCAAACTAACCTGAGCTCTTGATGCATCTCTTTTCCGAGCGTTCCATGTTACTTAATAAGTCACGGTTGTTGCATATATCAGGGGCAGAGTATGAAATATTGCCCTTTGGAACCTTGGCTTGTTTGCACGTCATGATTCTTTGTTTGTTGGAGAAGAAACTTAGATGTTTGACTAACATTACCTTTTCCTCGAAATTTCTTTTCTGTATAGGACACGGGAGGAACCCAATAATCAAGGGTTTAAGACGCCTGCTGGGATGGTATTTTATTTTATTATTATTGTTGTTGTTGTTGTTATTGTTATTATTGTTATTATTATTATTATTATTATTATTATTATTATTATTATTATTATTATTATCATTATCATCATTATCATCATTATTATTATCATTATCATTATCATTATTATTATTTTTATTGTTATTATTATTATTATTATTATTATTATTATTATTATTATTATTATTATTATTATTATTATTATTATCATTATTATTATTATTATCATTATTGTCATGATTATAATTCTCATTATCATTATTATCTGATTTTGGTTTGTTTTCTTTGATTTTGCTTGTTTATTTTGTTTTAATTTTGTTTCATTTTATATTTATCTTCTCAATTTCTATTCTATTATGATTGATTTTATTTCATTTTATTTTATCTCATTCCATTGTAATTTATTTCCTTTTATTTTTCTAATGCATGCATTAATCTGTTAATCTCATTTCTTATTCACATCTTTCATTTTCATTTCACCGATCCTAATCTCACTAATCCTAACTTGGACCCGACTACGTTCCCCGTGCAGGGCACTGCATTCCTGCGGCGCCGCAGAATTCCTATGGGTTTCGCTTGGTTTGGACAGGAAGCGGTATGGATCTCATAAGGAGCGGAAAAATCTTTGTTGGCTTTCGCTTGGGAACACTCTGGCATTCTCTTTCTGGGAACGATGTTGTGGAGGCACATTTTAATGCATCACAAATCAGCCTCTGAAATATCTATTCGCCTGTGTAACGGAGTGAATGTGGTGGGACGAGATGTCGGTTCTCAGATTATACCCCAATGGAAGAGAATGAGAACATAAGAATGAAGGAGACTGCAAGAGACCATAAGGCCTACACTAGGCAGCTCCGTATCCATCACCACCTGTCACCCCCATCCATAAAGCTGTCTAATCGTTTCTTGAAACAACTGATAGTTTCGACGCTTACTACATGGTTACTAAGTCTATTCCATTCGTCGACCACCCTATTAGTAAAACAATTCTTGCCTATTCCCATCTTAAATCTAAATTTGTCCAGTTTATAAGCATTACTGCGAGTCCTGCCCTGTTGTTTTAATATGATGACCTTGTTTGCATCACCCTTGTTAAAGCCTTTGATCCACTTGAACACCTCTATTAGATCACCCCGCACTCAGTGTCTTTCCAGATAGTGTAAGGTGCCTAAGCCTCTCTTCGTGAGGCAAATTTCTGAG
>NC_134811.1:4274578-4277078 GCF_046742065.1 Oratosquilla oratoria
TGAGTAATAATAAACACAGAAAATGTGATCAAACCTGTTCACAGAATCGGGATTAACTCACGTACAGCTACAAATTCTCGTGCGCAGCATCGGCTGCCATATGTACGATGCACCACACTACTCACATTATAGAATATAAAGTCACTGCTGTATTACTCGTTCTCTTTTACTTTGAGTAGTAATAAACACAGGAAATGTGATCAAACCTTTCCACAGAATCGGGATTAACTCACGTACAGCTACAAAAAATATATATTTATAATCAGGACGCCTACGTAGGTTTCATCGTACCAAAATCGAAAGGTTGACCATCCCAGTATTTCTAAACCTATTTTCTCTCTAGATTCTATTTGGCTTACATGCTTATCTATAATGCTACCGGTAATACACAAGAAGTTAGTGTAATTCTATTTTCTGATGTTACAAAGCGTTCGCCAGGTCTTATAAAAGGTTTAATATTCGATCCTATAGCCTATTTCAATTAACTGTTATTTGATCTTTGCTAAGAAGTACTGTATATATAGGATAATAGCTTATCTATTTCTGTGCTTTAAATCCTTCAATGGCTTTACACAAGACCAAGCTCTTGTATATAGACTGATCAGCATTGTCATTATTACGCAGACACAACCACGACATATCTGGGGTGGAGGACCTCTGTCATCATCCAATCAGAAGCTGAGGAGCCTACGCCAGGAGCAGTGTAGCTACGGCCGAAGCCTTTACATTTGTTCTATATACTTGGACTGTTGGTGAAGGTAACAATCACTGCTGGGAATCGGAGAGGAGCGCGGGATTCGAACCCACAACCAAGCGAATGCGAGACCAGCACGCTATTGATTACGCCACCATAGCATTTTATTTTGTATTGATAAAGATAAACAGCAGCAATAGCAACAACAATAATAATAAAACAACAACATTAACAAGGTGAATGAAAGTGAACACCTCTGTTCTTTCATTGCTAAGATCTCCAAAGTCCCTTATAAAACTGATTCCAGCTACTTCCAGTTGATTTCATTCTGCTCATGGAAACCTCTGGATATTGAGTGAGACTAACTGGAACTCTGTTAAATCCAAGATTAACCTCCGAGTCCTTTCAGTCACCTAAAAAAAAAAATGAAAATTAAAGTAAAACAAAAATATGAGAAATAATATCAAGAGGCAAGACATCATCCAAAATTTAAAGTTTGTTGAGCTTATCAGCCCTGGTAGTTGATAATTCCAGGGAAGAGCGTGTAATTTTTTTCTTTCTCTTCTACTTTTTCTTTTTCCTCTTCTTTTCTTCTTCTTCTTCTTCCTCTTCTTCTTCTTCTTCTTGATCAATCAACATGTTTTCGTAAACAGTATTTTTCTTCCTTTCCTTCTTTCTTATTTCGACAAAAGTTGAAAAGCAGACATTTTTTTTCCAGAACAAAGAAAGACATACATGGTGCCTATGCCCAGTTACTATTGTTAATGTATGTTACACATACACTGCTGACCACGCCTGCAGCGTACAGGATTTCAAAGAACGTTTTTTACTCGAGAATGAAACTCTTTCCATTCGCTTGTGAAAAAAGAGGAGGATAGGAAGTGAGAAATACAAGTTTCTGGCCTCAGATTCATAACGCTGGTGAGGATATATCAACAAAGAATAAGTAGTATATATATGTATGTATATATATATATATATATATATATATGTATATATATACATATACATATATATATATATATATATATATATATATATGTGTGTGTGTGTGTGTGTGTGTGTGTGTGTGTGTGTGTGCAGTGTATATATATATATATATATATATATATATATATATATATATATATATCACAACTAACACCACAGTCGGACGAAAGAAAGAGTTGCGTAAGCGGAACTATATATTTCGATTGCTACCTGCAATCCTCTTCAGTAGTACAAAGTGGCAGGGAGGAGGCTATCTTAAGTAGCAACCTCTTACAAAAGAAAGGGAACACGAGAAAATACAGAACATCACTGCCCCAGCCCTAGTTGACCTGAGGCTGACACGAGGTCGGGTCAGGGGGAGGGGGAGGAAGCTTGTTGACAATATTTTTGGTGATGAATAGTCCTGAAATGATGTCTGGGGTCCATTGACCCTTGGAAATATTCATCGTGGGCAGATAATCAATTAATGTTGATTCCACCATTTTCCTTCTGAACCCACACCCCGATTTGTAAATGAGATCAGATTTCTCCCAGTCCATCCGGTGATTAAATTTATCAACGTGTTGAAACACTGCTGAATTTATTTGGCCATATCTAATCGACCTTTTGTGTTCATTTAATCTTGTCGGTAGGTCTCTTCCCGTCTGGCCAATGTATGAAAGGTCACAATCTTTACATGGAAGGGAGTAAACACCTGGGATATGTTCTTCCTTCAACCTCTGGTGAACATTAACAACTTTTTTATTAATAGTGTTAGGGTAGTTATGAATTAAATTTACTTTCTCTTTGGGAAGAAACTTGGACAATTGACTGATG
>NC_134811.1:4289578-4299578 GCF_046742065.1 Oratosquilla oratoria
GTAGCCAGAATAAAGTGCATAGAGCGTGTCACGGTTTTCTGGACATTAAGTCCCGTTCCCGTTTGGAAAGAAAAGACAAAAAGTTATTTTCATTTTACTTTATTTTTGTCCATTCTAATTCATTTCATTGATCTTATTTTTGATTATGTATTCCTTTGTCTGTTTGTTTGTTTTCTAATGCCAGCTTTTATTCATGACTTTGTTATTTCCACCGTACGGTGATATTAGTAATATGTTATTTTCACCGTATGGAAATTATGCTGTAATTTGTTTCGTAGTCTAAGTCATTTCCCAGCCGTGACTTTTTATTGTTTTTCTTTCTTCATTTTCCTTTTCTTTTCTGTTTATTTCTCTCTTTCGCACTATCTGAGTGGTCCACAATAAGCTTTGACTTATCATTTACACGCGGAAATGCGGATGCCAGAAACATAAGCAATACGCCATGTTTGTCCGCCAATACCACAGCCCATCGGCCGTGATAAATCGTTATCTCCGTCAGTTTAAAATGCAAGATAATAGAAATCTGAGTCAACATTTGTCAACTTCTATCCTAATCTAACCTGACACAACCTGACCTAACTTCGCTTGACCTAACCTAACCTAACCTAACCTAACATGAGTTGACCAAACCCTGCCCTTACTTTGCCTAGTCTCACCTAACCTAGCCTAAACTAACCTCACTTAAGAAAGGCTAACCTAACTTTGATGTTATGACCATAATACTGCCTGACCTTATTTCCGCAAAAAACATAGCTGGACGGTTGAAATAGCGTACCACGCTATCTTCACAATAAGTTGAAAGTAGTTGCTAAGTTTCTTTGTTCAAGTTATGAAATTTGGGCCATTTGACACAAAGCGATTTTAGTCGGTGAAGGGCAACCCTTCTGAAGGTGCAATCACACTGGGCTATTTTTCCACCAACCTCCAATTAATCGGTGGTACGGTCCACCTCCAGAACTTTTGCTGAAGGAAAATTATTTTCCTTTAGCATATCAGATTCCAACAGTCGAAGGGAAAATAGCCCAATGTGATAACGCCTTCAAGTTCTATCTCAACTACAACGCTGCTGATCATGATCTGAGTTCATACTACCTACAATCAAACGATCTAAGTCAACTTGTCAACTCGAGCAGACTTAAGCCAAAACTGGAGCTTATACTATATAATCGGTTCTACTTAGGAAGCATAAAAGTACAATGCCATCTAAAAAAAAGAATAAAAAGAAAATTAAAAAAAGAACGCCTGAGCGACACGGGATTAAAAAAAAAAAAAAAGTACATACATAAAAAAAGAAAAAATAGACAATCGCCTATATGACTGCCAAAACAAAACTTCCCAGAAAATGTGCCACTGTGATGAAGGTATTAAAATGTCAGAATAAGCTTTGTGTACTAAAGCAACATTCTAACACTTCCCTATCGGTGACAATTTCCCTTTTGTCCTGGCTCTCGCTAAGCTCATTAACCTAAACCTCTTTGGTAATGAAAGGGTAATAGTTAACCTTCATTACCCCCTTCCTTACCACGTGGAACTTTCTTTTATATCACTCGTGTCGCCAGGCTATTTCATTCATCTCCGTCGCAACCCCTGAGTAACAAACAGAGCTGGGCGCGTTCCTGTATGCGTTCCTCGGTGCGTTCCTCTTTAGTTTGGCCGCAGTTAGCGCTCCCAAACTATTAAAGCTTAAGAGACATGTTCATACCGAAATAAATGTCCAGTAGGCCACATACTATACCAAAGAAAATTTTCGTAGGCCACATCCAATTGGTAGACCACATACTATACCGGCACCTATATTGCTTTAATATTTTTGGAGCGCTAACCGTGGCCAAACTGAAGCGGAACGCACCTAAGAACGCACCGAGGAACGCGCCCAGCTCTGGTAACAAACTTATTTTCGTATCATAACCAATAGACAGAAAGACCACCATGAAGATAACAATGGAACCATCTATTATATTTTTTCCACCCAAAAGACGGGTAGCCCTATCGAACTAGGGCTGGTTCCACGTGCGCCCATGTGCCGTTGTGAGGAAGAGCAGGGATCCGGAGGACCCACGTAAGTACTTGGTAGACGTCGACCATATCCACCGGGCCAATCACCGTCCCCTTCCGGAAGTCTGTGCACAAAGACAAGAAACAATGTTCTTGAGATTTCCATGCAATAGACATGGCTACAGACTCGCTCAAGATTATGGTAATACATTGGGAGACAATAAGTAAAAATCGGTGAGCACATTTTAAAATTAAACCAAATAGTTACTCTTAAAACAGTGTGTGTGTGTGTGTGTGTGTGTGTGTGTGTGTGTGTGTGTGTGTGTGTGTGTGTGTGTGTGTGTGTGTGTGTGATTGAGACAGAATGTCATTGCGGATGGGTGGGTGTGGGTGAGTGTGCATCTCCTAACGAGCGTGTGGGGAGCTACATACATACATACACACACACAAACTAGCTGTCGATCACGAGTCCAACACGTGATCCAAGACTATGGTGGTGAATCACATACACACACACACACACACACACACACACACACACACACACACACACACACACACACACACACACACACACACACACACACACACACTTTTAATGGGCAATTTGAATGCACTTCAGAAAACCATGCCTCTCAAACCACCACACAAAAGTATCTCTAAAACGGTTAGTGACCTGTTTCAGATTAAGAACATAACACCAAATGAAGAAATTTTAGACACATCAAAATGCTAAGTACAAAAAGTTTGTTCACATTTGCTGAAAATGTGTTCAAGGTCAACAAGACATAACGTAGTCTTCAGTACCAAGACAGCGCGACATGACGTCACTCATCAAGCCCCGCCTCTTTGTGAGTGAACAGACAATACAAACCTGGGACCGAATTTACAAAAGATCCTAACCCTAACGGCGGCGATTTGACCTAAATCCCTATGTCGGCGACCTGAATACTTACGTCTAGACATAACCTTGACATTATGGACAGTTGATTTAGGTAAAAGCGCCTCCATTTGGACGATTTATGTCTAGACTTAGGGGCTAGGATCTTTTATAAATTCGGCCCCTGAACTCTTGTTACTCGGTCCACGCCTTCCAGCTTACCTGGACCTTTGGCGAAGAAGATTCCTTTCATGTCTGTGTGGTGTGGAGGATACCCGTGGCCTCCTCGGTACACCTGTAGGTCGCTCAGCGGCACCTGCTTCAGGGACTTCGAAGGATTTATCCAGACACCTTCGTCGTGGAAGAAAAAGCGAAGCTTGGAGTAGGATATCTAAGATTGACTTTCCCCATAAAGGTATTTATTATATCAAAGTCTCTAGTGATCATAGGTTCCCGTCTAAGTTGAATAAAATAATGTCTATGTGAATATGTGTATGTATATATATATATATATATATATATATATATATATATATATATATATGTATATATACATATATATTATTGCATGCTTGTGTGTGTGTCTGTGTGTATGTATATATGTGTATTTGCGTGTGTGTATGTGTGTTGTGTGGGTGCGTGTGTATGTATACGTGTGTGCGTATGCTCCTGCATATGTGTACGATACGCACATGTAAGTACCTCCAAGCCTTTATGCACATATATACTGTTCGTGATATGATAACCAACTTTCGACCTTACCGGGTCGGGCCTGAAGGACGATCTCGTGGATGTACGGACTTCGCGTGAAGTTGAACGCTGATGGAATCTGGTCGCGGCGGTAGACGTCAACTCCGGGCATTGCCGCGAGTTGACTACGCACCTGTCATAGCCCATCCGTGGTAGAGAACGCGAAAGAAATAGAAAGTAGTTGAATGAGTAGATTGGTTAAGCAAGTGATCTGTTATTCAATTATACAATTTGTTAGTGAATTATGATCAAGAAATGAAAGTTAATATATACATAAATAAATAGATAAATAACTTAATAAATACATTACTAAATTGACTAATAATTAGCTAAGTACATAAGAATGAATATATGGATGAATTGATAGGTCAATAAATTAGAATAAATAACAAAATAGATAAGTAGATCAAAAGAATATATGTATGTGTATACATATATATATAGATAGGTAGATATTTATATATATATATATATATATGTATATGTATACATATATATACACACACACACATATATATATATATATATATATATTATATATATATACTCGTGTGTGTGTGTGTGTGTGTGTGTGTGTGTGTGTGTGTGTGTGTGTGTGTGTGTGTGTGTGTGTGTGTGTGTGTGTGTGTGTGTGTGTGTGTGTGTGGGTATGCGACAACTTAAGTCAAATGTAATTAGATTTAATATTATATTGGCACATTATATATCTTTCTCCAAGTTTCTGCCCTTTTGCAGACAATTTTAGTTTTAAGAAAGAATGAGGCAAGAACTGATTTACCAATACAGTGGTTAACGAATGGAATAGACTAGGTAACCATGTAGTGAACTCTGAAACAACTGGTTGTTTAAAGAGTTTAGATAGCTTTATGGATTAGGATGATTGGTGATAAGGGACATGGAACTGCCTAGTGTAGGCCTGTTGACTATGTAACCTCCTACAAGCTTCTTTAATTCTACAGACTGTATAGGATTTCTTTGAATAATTCTTTTACTCTCCGGTGAGCGTCGTACGTGCCTTTTCCACGTTACCCGGATGAACCTTGATGTTCATGAAGGCGCCGTAGTCAGCGAGGTTCTCCACAAGATTTGTGTCCAGGAAGTTGTCGATCTCGAGCTGGATCGTGTTCTTTGGGTCTGTTGTCGTCATCCCGTGGTCACTCACGATCACAATGTTTACTGCAATTCGGGAAAAAGAAAAAAATCAGGACTTTTATTCTACTTAACATTTTCAAAAAGAGTCGAATTCTCGCTGGCAGCATTAGCTGCCTGACGTACGATGATGCATCACAATACTCGTATTATAAAGTATAAAGTTACAGCTGTATTAGTCGTTCTCTTTCACTCTGAATGTTAATAATCATAGAAGATGTAATCAGGTCTGTTCACAGAATATAGGGGTCATTCAGCTACAACTACAAAATTAATATAATCAAGACATCAACCCATCCTCATATACCCGCTTGCGCCTTATAACGCCTACGTAGGAGTCATCGTACCGAATGGGTAATGAAAGTGAATTGTGAATGACTTGGAAATTCTTTAGGGACGAATTCATATGATACCCACATAGTGTCGTAATGAAACCTTAATGAATGCTAAATAAGCGACAGGAAATCTAGATTATTCCTTATTTCTTGGATACGCATGAAAGACATAACCCACGAATAAACAAAAATATTTTAAGAGTTAGAGCCACCCATTTGTGCTCCTACATAAGAGTAACCCGTGAATTGAGATAATTTCGTACAAAAACAAATGAATTTGTTACCCCAAAAATTTATACATCAGTGACATTATCGTTTAACGTAGTAGCTTCACTTATGAAATTAACTCTCCACTTTGATACAGATATTTTTTTAGAATATATAGATTCCACACAAAGTCAAATTACTGAAACTTAGTAGAAAGAAAATCTTGGTACGCAACCAAATTTTCAGCAACTACAAGTCACTCTCATAAATATTTTTATCTATAATCGAACTCACATACCCTCGTCTGTAAGACCTCTGCAGTCCAACAGATTCATCAGATGCGCCAAGGCCTCATCCAGTTCGCGAATGGCCCTCTTCCTTTGCCTCGAATCCGGGCCGTGTCTGTGTCCAACGGCGTCTGCGTGGGCCACGTATACCTTGAAAGACAACTTTGATAAACGCAAAGATCAAAATAAGTACAAAATATCACAATATAATACTACAAAAACGAATTCTTGTGGGGATGTCCTCATATCATGATTATTAGACACTAGGTTCAGAAAGTTTATCCTTTCAGTGTAATCTATGGCATATATGTGACACTGCTTCGGATGGGAATGAAATGAAGTTTTGATGACCAACACTTTTCGCACTGAGTGCGCACTTGTCCTTTATCCCTGGCACCCCTTTGTCAAAGAAGAAAGACTTTTACGTAGTGATTGTGTAATAAGTAAGATCATGCTATACAAAACTAAGGATTATTACCTGAGATAGCTATTTTCACTGGAAGATGAAAAATGATCAACATCATCACAATCCCATCGCCATGGAGAGAGTCACGAAAATCAGTAGAATTATAAAATCACTCAAATGAGATGTAACAAGGTATGGAAAGAGTTAACTGAGATAATCTGGGGTGCCACAGGGCTTAGCTGAATGAAATACTTTAGCGGTAGCCAGAATAAAGATAAAAAAATAACATTCGGAACAGAAAGGATCTAACGCCAAAGACAAGGATCCCCAAGTTAGGTCCTCATACTTGCACAAAGTCGAAGCCCTCCTCAAGGCGGTCCACGGCCTTGTCCAGGTTATGCCGGAAGAAAATGGCATCGGTTAGTGGCAGGAACGGCATACAGACTTCCGGATGGACACCATTGATGGTCACATCACACCGCGCCCAGAAGTAGAGAGCCGTCCGACGCCCGGATCGCGTGGCAGTCGTCCAGATAGGCTCCGCGGTGTACCACTGAGGGCAGGGGGTACGTCACTCTTTGTGTGGATCATGTCAATGGACTGAGGTCCGTCACCGCCGCTCTGTGTGAATATGGGCGTGTCTCAATGATATATACAAACATATACAGACCACACTAATCTACTCCCCGCCTTCCCCCGTCACTTTCTTTTCCATGACCACTCATCCTTCTGCCTATTCGCCCTCTCCCCACTCCTCAACCTCATTCCAAGATCCTAAAGTAGGGAACTTGAGGGACCTTTCTTTCCTCCCTAATCCCCAACCTCTTTCCCTTCCCAATATGCAAAGAAGACCCACTTTGCTCATTCCAGTGGCGAAGGGGTTGTACATGGAAAAGACCTCCTTCGTGTCCTTGTCATAGAAGAAGTTACCGACGATCCCGTGCTCTTCTGGGTAAAGTCCGGTGGCGAGGGTCGTGATGGACGGGAAGGAGAGCGTCGGGTAGGGCGGGTTGGTCCATGCTGCCCTGACTCCGTCCTTCAGGAAGCGGGAGAAGCCGGGGAGTTTGCCGGGTTGGTCGTCCGCGTAGTCCCAACGGAAACTATAGAGAAGAAGACAAAGGATAAGATCAGACGCGGATACAAGGAGGGACCCCCACCTCCCCACCCCCAACGCCCCGAGTATGGTACACGTTCATAATCAGTCAGTACTTGTATGTGATGGGGTATGTCGTTTTTGTATGTTTGAATTATATATGATTTTACATATAATTACGAGCAAAACAGACTTAGGGTTTCTGGACAAATCTCCAAGCCAACAGCATTACTCTTGGGGTTAGAATATCGGCGTGTTTCAAGTATCGGTAATCGGCTCGCCCCCCACCCCCTCCTCCCAAATAACATTCCTGGATCCGCGCCTAGTTAAGATCATGCAGTAACGTGCACAGACATTGCAAGGGGCAGGTGCTTTGGGCAGGAAATTGGACACTTCACTCTTTTGTATTATTCGTATTTGGCAAATGTCCGGAAGGGTGCAAATCCATTTTCCACATTATAATTTCTGAATGGTAAGAAAATGGAAAAAGCCTGTGAGAAATCATTTTGTCCTTCATTTTTATATATTTTTGTGAAGGGCACTTTTGGGGCACAGGGCAAAGGGGCAGATGCTTGGGCACCCCCAGAACCCCTCCCCCCCTCTGCACAAGCCTGAGATCATGTGTATATTACCTGTCTACTATTACCCAATTTATCATGTGTGTGTGTGTGTGTGTGTGTGTGTGTGTGTGTGTGTGTGTGTGTGTGTGTGTGTGTGTGTGATTTACTATGGTCTTGGACCACGTGTTAGACTCGTGATTGACAGTTATTACCCTGCCAGATGAGACCTCGGAGCTCATATATGACCGATCTATGACCTCACACACACACACACACACGCGCGCGCGCGCGCGTGCGCGCGCGCACACACAAAAAACCTTGCCCACAAGAGTTGCGAACAGTACCACTGCGCCGTTGAGCCGTGTGTGTGTGTGTGTGTGTGTGTGTGTGTGTGTGTGTGTGTGTGTGTGTGTGTGTGTGTGTGTGTGTGTGTACGTGCACAAACACATTAAGAACCAGCTATAACCTACCCATCCATATTAATGTACAGCAACTTGTTGTGGCTTTTTCTGACGGTAGACTCCTTTCTCCGTCCTCTCCCGAAGCCAAAACAAGAAAAGCTGAAGCCCCACACTGTCAGCATCGTGGTGAGAAAGAGGAGGACACTGAGGACCCACCCCGGATGTCCTTGTGCTCTTGAGAACCTCATTCTTCGGTCGTTGTCGCTCTAGCACAAGTCGACGTAGGCGCAGACGAGGCGAAGTCCGTGAGTAACTTCGGTCGTATGTGATGCTGTTGAAGAAACAGAATATTTAGATAGCCATACTACTGCATTTATTTATCGATTTATGTATGTGTTTATTTGTTTATATGTATATTAATTTATTTATTTGTTTGCACGTTTATTAATTGATTTATTTGTTAATGTAATTATTCGTTTATTCATTTATTTACTTATTTGTTTGTTTATCTATTCATTTATTCATTTATTCGTTTGTTTTTATTTATTTATTAATTATTTTCATTTGTTTATTCATCGTTTTTATTTATTTATTAATTCATCTTTTTTGTTATTTATTTATTCATCGTTTTTATATATTTATTCACCTATTTATTTATTTGTTTATCTATCTATTCATTTTATTTAGTACATCTGGAAAGATACCCAGATCATTCTCTCTATTGTGAATCTCTAAAATTTTGTATTTTCCAATTTTCAGAACGAAAACACGTTTCCAAAATATACCAGATTTTTGGAAAGTGAATCTCGTGTACAGGTTTTGAAAAGAATGTTAACTTTTCTTTATGAATATAAAAAAATATCAGAATTCTGTCGGTTTCTTATACAAAGAACTCTATTTTATCATTATAACCCATCATTATTCGTTATTACTAATCTCTATTGCATATATACTTTGATAATTGTTTATGACAGTCGCAGGGCAAGGGAGGTCAGGATTCTGTGGAAAGAGAAAAACCTCAGTCTTTTTCTTTATACAAATATTGTGTTCAAGAATTAAGCGGTGCCTATACGATCAATATTATTGCGCAATATTCCGTGTTGTGCAGTATTATTGACGGTGTACGATGGTATTGATGAGGCACACGTGTTTGGTATGTGCATTTGATGTCTTCTTATATATTGTGTCATTTTTCGATACCAACTCTACACCGTCAATAATATTGTACAATACGGAATATTGCGCAATAATATTGATCGTGTAGGCTTCAAGAACGAGAAAAATTATAGCTACGACCAAGATCGTTACCTTTGCCATATGTGTTTCGACTTCCAGGGCAAGGAGTCATATTAATTTCTTAAATATTCTAGCGACTATCACGATCATTTCCATTGTCCGTTTGATGTTAATTTTGGTATTAGGTCTCCTTGTCTGAGCTGAATTACAATAACAATCACTGGTGAGAAATGTAGTGATACATTTGTAAATCACAACGAACACCACAGTCGGACGAAAGAAGGAATAGAGTAAGCGAAACTATATATTTCAATTGCTAACTGCAATCCTCTTCAGCAGTACAAAATGGAAGGAGGATGCTTTCTTAAATAGCAACCTCTTACAAAGGGAAGGGAACTGGGAAACGAATGGCAATAATTACTGATATGATTAACGTTGTGTTAACTATCTTCACAGTCTGAATCATGTTAAATTAGTACTGACATGGACAGAAGCAGTTATAGTAGTAATACTAGCAGTAATAAAAGTTACATTAGCAGAAATAGTACTAGTTGTAGAAGTAGTAATTGTAATTACAGGAATGATACCATTAGCTGCTTAATTTAGTGGTGGTGGTAGTTATAATAGTGAAATTGGTCAAACAAATCGTAGCGGTATAAACTAATAGTAATACTTCGTTGTGTGTGTGTGTGTGTGTTTGT
>NC_134811.1:4307078-4317078 GCF_046742065.1 Oratosquilla oratoria
GTTTGTTAACGTTAACAGGTACCTATTATGGGTGGTTGTTCTGAATGATAGACATCAGAGAGAAGCATCTCCCCGCTGTGCATCTCTGAAACCTTGCACCCTCACCTAACCGACATTTTCGACTCCTTCTTCTTCTTCTTCTTCTTCTTCTTCATTTTTTTTAAAGCTGAAGGTAATTTCCTAACCAGTGTTGCTTAATACTTGGCTCGCAATGCTCATTTTATTTTTAAATTTTTTGTTTTGTCATTATTTCATCTTATATTATCTTATTCTGTGCTTCCTTCTTGTAACCTCATGTAAATTGATGGACCGTTTCTCCTCATTATTATTTGCCAAGAGAAGATGAGCAGTCTGTAGCTATACGGCATCTAATTCCTAGGTCTAAGATATGCAAGTCTTGAGTCCTTCGCCAATTCAAAACCTGACTTAATGCGTAGTGATGCCTGACCTTCAGTCTGCTCCTGTTTTCATTAAGTGTAGGCGCAAGTGATGATGGAACAGGTTCCAGGAAGTCTTGAATTTTGCTGAGGTGAAAAAAGTCTTCCCTTGTCCCTTAGGAACAGGAGTCTGTGTGTGCGTGTGTGTGTGTGTGTATGTGTGTGTGTGTGTGTGTGTGTGTGTGTGTGTGTGTGTGTGTGTGTGTGAGTAGATCATATGAATTCATTTAAACCACCTAAATCCTTTTTCTAAAAGATAGATGTTATTTCCTAATGTTATTTATAGATGTTATTTCCTAAAAGATAGATGTTATTTCCTTAGATAGATGTTATTTCCTTATTCACCCTATACCAAAATATAAATTTTCCTTGAATCTCGGATTTCTTTAGAAAATTCAGTTGCTTATAATATCTTGTTCTTATTTTGTAACAGTTTATATCCATGTCCTCTTGCTTTCCTTATCTGTGTTTTTTTTCTGTTTTATATTCATTCTGTCGTATCTTTTCCTTTGATGTTGCAAACCCTGATTTCTCTACTCTTTGCCCATAACATAAAGAAAACGGAACTATCTCATACTCGGCGACTCATACCCTCGACATTCCTAACAAAAATCAGCATCTCACCACCATCATAAAAAGTAAATAAATAAATGAGTAAACAAATAAATAAATAGATAAATAGATAAATAAATAAATAGATGAATAAATAAATACAAGAACAAACGCCAGAAGTGACGAGAACACGTAACGACACTCAACTACAAAAACAAACGCGCCTCAGTTCTACAAAACACAGCATTCCATCGACAACAGCGACGTGAGGACACCAACACAGGTAACATCATTTCGTAATCCAACATTCCATCGTGTACAGAACAGACCAGCACCCTTATGGACTACCTCCCTGAAATTAGATTATTTTCCCTGAAATTTTTCAACTGACAGTCCAACTGGAAATCCGTCACTTCCTCAGACCATTATTTCTTGTCTGATTCTCATTCAGTGAAAAAATTTCGTCATTTTTGATATTGTCAATTCCTTTTAGAATCTTAAAGACTTGTATCAACCGGACCAATCGTCGCTCCCAATAGAAGAAATATTACACAATACAAAAGCATAAATAGATTCATGTTCTTCGGGTTCAGACAACATAACAAACATATGCCTCAAGTACCCAAGTAGACCGTAAAACAAAACTAACTATTGCATTTTGTATTGCACACTGCACAAGTTCTGGAAACGAAAGACAATCGTCACATTTTTTCAGATCAAACAAAGGACAAATAGACCCCCCCATCAATTACATCCAAGAAAATAGAGAGGGCTTTCCTATAAAATTCCAACCCACGCAATGTATTTTCTTATATACAACTCGGTTTCCGGGCACACTGAATGGATTCTATCAGATGCTGCTGCATTGGATAATACTCAATAAATAGACTTAGATAAAGCTTTTGACTTTTTTCCACTGCTTCTCGCAAACAAAATAAACGACACGGCATATCACAGCAACACAAAACGATGGTAGGCAAACTATCTTTTTAGAGATATACGGACACATACAGTACGCATCAACCACATTATGTATCAAAACCATACCCAACGGAGTCCCTCAAGGCTTGTTTCTCTCACAATATTAAACTTCTACATCCGCGACATCCCAAACACCCACACCTGAAGAGAACAACATAGACATGTTACTTGGTGGCAGTATTCTTTTCCCCCACCACAGGGAAACTTAAAAAAAAAAAAAAAAAAAAAAACACGCGACATGGCACCCCACGGAGACGACATAGTACTCACGTGCACTCAACACATAAACACTAAGATGTAGGACCTATGATGGTAGCAGTGAAGGTAATCGATTTCTTCTGTTATCTGCTACTACTATTATTAAGACTATTATCACTACTACCATTATCATTACTACTACTACTACAAACCCTGAAGATATGGAGTCTATTTCATTAAGGCTGTGTACACTTTCTTCTGCTTTACTATAACCTTTCTGTATGAGTTCATTACTGTCTTTACGTATTCCAAGCCAGGTCTGAAATCCGTTTTATTATATCTGTCTGTGAGAGGAAGGCAGAAAGAGAAAGAGAATAATGGAGATGGAGATAGATTTAGGGAGAGTAAAGGGTATGGGAGAGGAAAACAGGGAAGGAGAGAGGGAGGTGGGAAGAATGAAAAAAAGAGCAGAAAGAGAGAGTGTTCGGCAAAATTGTAATATGATGTATAAATATGGTCACCCAATATCATTAAAGACATTGACAGATTGGAAAAAGATCAACGGTGAGCCACAAAACTGATTCCAGATATGAGAAACAAATACGAAAATCGGCCAAAACGTATGAATCTATTTTCCCTAAAAAAGCGTAGACTCAGGAACGATTAGACACAGGTCTTTAAGATTCTAAAAGGAATTGACAACATCAAAAGTGATGAAATTTTCTCACTGAATGCGAATCAGACAAGAAGTAATGGACTCGAGCTGTCAGGAAGCAGATTTAATTTGGAAGTAGGTAGAAACAACTTCGACAACCGTGTACTAAATGAATGGAATAAACTTCTTGCTGCAGAGGCAGTGCAATGTAGTACAGCTCGAACTTTTAAGATTCATTTAGATGAACACCTAAGCAAGATGCTGTAATGTCTTTCATTTATTATATTCTATTTCATGTATTCATTTATTATCATTTATTTATTATTTATCTGTCTGTTTATTATTTGTCATTAGCTACTTATTTATTTATTTATTTATTCATCTATTCATTTATTTACTCATTTATTTATTAATTTATATTATCTATTTACTACATTTTTTCTCTATGTTTTTCGCATCTAACCTAATTGTGGACCATATAGGTCTCCTGTTGACATTCTCTTCCTTTGCAAATCCTTTGAGAGAGAGAGGGGGGGGTCGGAGAGAGAGAGAGAGAGGTGGGAGGGGAAGATGGAGTGAGAGATAGAAAAATAGAGAGAGATAGAAAAATAGAGAGGAGGAATGAGAGACTGAGAGAGAGTAAGTGAGTGAGAGAATAAGAGAGAGGGAGAAAGAGAATAAGAAAGAAGAAGAGAGAGAAAGGGAGAGGCTGGGGGAGCAGAGAGGGAGGAGGAGGAAGAAGGGAAGGGCTTGAAAACAAACGCTAATTTTAGGAACCATTTTTTTTTTTTTTTTTTTTTTTGAAAGACGCTCTCGTCTCGGTCAGCTCTCGCCTTGGGCTGACAGAATATCGACGGTACATGACGCGAACTAAATCCGATTGTGGAAAAAACACATGCACGTGTGCATGACTACGGAAGAAAACCCTATTCAACTTCACCAGGTTGACCTTTTGTCTTTATTCTGGTGGACGCCAGGCTATTTCGTTCACATCCGTGGCGCGCGCACGCACACACACACACACACACACACACACACACACACACACACACACACACACACACACACACACACACACACACACACACATTTTTTTTTTTATATATATATATATATATATATATATATATATATATATATATATGCACACACATACACACACATATATATACATATATATATATATATATATATATGTGTGCATACACACACACACACACACACACATATATATATATATATATATATATATATATATATATATATATATATATATATATATACATATAGACATGGACATATAAATATACTTATACGTGCATACACATGCATACGAGTATGCACTGTTGGGTGGCTATTGTTTCCTATTGTCGGTATAAAAGCCTATTGCCAATGAACTGTTGTAATACTCCTTTATATTGTAAATATTTTGCTTATTCCAATAAACTTGCAACTATATAGAATACATGAAACACTGTGTGTACTTGGAGGTGAATCCAGGTGCTTGCATATTCTTATACACGCACACACGCAAGTGCAATTGTGAAAATAATTTGATCACCATATTTGGATATGTTGCAAGTCTTGACGACAAAGAGACAGAAAAAACGTTGTGGCATTTCGTCAAGAAAGAACAACGTACTACTTTTGTTGAGTTCCGTTCCAATATTTTTTTTTTCATTATGTGAACGTTTTTTTTTTTTTTTTAGATTCGTATTGAAACCATTTTGGTACCAATACATGTTAACGTAAGTCTTTTATTAATTCCGTTCCAATATCTTTTTTAAGTGAACGTTTTTTTTCGTATAGATTCGTATTGAAACCATTTTGGTACCAATACATGTTAACGTAAGTCTTTTATTGATTCCGTTCCAATATCTTTTTTATGTGAACGGTTTTTTTTTCGTATAGATTCGTATTGAAACCCTTTTGATACCATTACATGTTAACGTAAGTCTTTTATTAATTCCGTTCCAATATCTTTTTTATGTGAACGTTTTTTTTTTCGTATAGATTCGTATTGAAACCCATTTGATACCATTACATGTTAACGTAAGTCTTTTGTTTTACTTCCGTTCCAATATCTTTTTTATGTGAACGTTTTTTTTTCGTATAGATTCGCATTGTAACCTTTTTGACACCATTACATGTTAACAAACCCTTGCTAAACTTTTTTTCCAACTGTATGCATATAAAAACATACATGTACGCATGTAGACGCATGCCTACACATTAAACATGTGTACATACAAACACTCACGGAGACGTCAATACACATACACGCTTAATAACACAAAGCTGTAGATAGATGGAATATATTATCATCTAAAGAAGTAAGATTCTTACGATGGTATTCTTAAAAAAAATCTTTACCTTACAAGTATTTATATAAAATTTATATAAGAAAATATTTATGTAAAGAAAGAATATTTTTTAATACCACCGTAAGATTCTTACGGTGGCATTCTTAAAAAGAATTATTTCCCTTCCAAGATTGATATAAGGAAATATCTATATAAATAAAGATTTTTTTAAGAATACGAAAGCAAGTATTTTAGTGCAGGGATAACCTTGACATTGAAAAACATTTCATTTTACCAATTTCCAAAATTATCAAATTTTCACTAATACAAAAGGCAAGAATAGAATTACAAAAATAATTAGATATTATTGTGGTCTTTGAGGTAAATCGGACAATTTTTTGGAAGTTTCAACCAAAAGAAAATCTTCATATTTTTTATGGCTTTAGCCCAAATATTTATATTAATAGGGTAATATAAATATTATATTAATATAATCAAATATCAATATTAATTAATTAAGATATAGAATATTAAAATATAGAATATTAAAATATTAAAATATCAATATATCAAAATATTAAAATATCAAATATTAAGATATTGAAATATTAAAACATTAAAATATTAAAATATTAAAATATAGAATATTAAAATATAAAGTATAAGATATCAAAATATTAATTAATTAAATTAATATAAATATTGATATTAATAGGGTAATATAGATATTAATAGGGTAATATAAGAACCATTGAACACTCGTCACAAAGTTTCACATCAACAGAGTTTCTTGTTTTGCTACACGTTTGGCAAAGAAGAAAGACGCAAATAAATAAACAAACAAACTCGACCAAAACCAATACCTCGCTTCCGGACATAGTCCGGGGCAAGAAAGTGAGGAGGCCAGGTGCGTGGCTGCGGCCGAAGCCGTCACCTTTGCCCTATACGCTTGGACAGTTGAGCCAGGTAACAGTCATTGATGGGAATCGGAGAGGAGTGCGGGATTCGAACCCACAACTAAGCGAATGCGAGACCAGCACGCCTCCGATTACGCCACCAGCGCACTGGGGAAGGTAAAGAAAAAAAAAATAGAAAAAAAATTAAGAAAAAAAAATTAAGAAAAAATCAAGAAAAAATCAAGAAAAAAAGAAAAAAGAAAAAATTAAGAAAAATGAAGACACAAAAACACGTAGTTGGTTAGCAATGACCAGCGCTTCTATACTTTATGACAATATCGTAGCAAAGATAAGTCACAGAGGCGGTAAGGAGAATTCTAAACAGGACACTAGATTAGAAAATTACTAGAAACTAAAAGTAATCAACATTCATGTATGTGTCTAGATCAGCCTTCAAACAGAAAAAGAATATTTCATGGCTTTGGTTCATAAAGATGCCACTAAAGTTCTTAGAATATCTTTTGTATAATACTTCCGTAGGCAATACCTCAAACATAGACGAAAACTTATGTGGTAGTGATATGGTTTAACGTCACAAACTTCCCTCTATCGGAAGGCTAGGACGGTGCCCCTCACAAAGGACTTCGTAGCGTGGAAATATAATGAACCATGCTCTTCGCCGGTGGCAGGGTTCGAACCACCACCCCCTCGACCTTTGCCGCAAGTAACGACATCCTAACCCACACGAAAGCTCTATGACAGAAAAAAGTGAAACTCACCCAGAGCATGTGGTGAGTTCAAAATAAATCACTGTTCAAGCTTAAGCTTCAATAGAAGAATACGCTAACAACACGCAAGCAGCAGTTCGAATGTCCAAAAGGATAGGACCGCTAGTAAACTACAACATGCAACATGCAACAACAACACGTTCACAAACACATTTGGTCAAACGCCCAAGTCGACACACATAGACGCACGTCCACACACACACACACACACACACACACACACACACAGACGCTCACATATACACACACACACACGTTGTTGCAAATATATACCACTTAACTCGCATTCACTTTCGCCAGACTCCTACCTTGTTCGCCTGTCTCACGTGAGCAAGTTCTTGCTGTCAACCTTCTGGACGTGGGTCCAGCACCAGTTCCAGCCAGAAACTAACCCTGGCAGCCACGGGATGAAACGAACCCGCTGTACAGCTTCATCTCCTTCTTCAGTCAACGCCACCCCCTCCCCCACCTCCCTCTCCCTCTCTCTCTCTCTCTCTCTCGTTCTCCCCACCTCTCTCTCCCTCTCTCTCTCTCTCTCTCTCTCTCTCTCTCTCTCTCTCTCTCTCTCTCTCTCTCTCTCTCTCTCTCTCTCTCTCTCTCTCTCTCGTTCTCTCTCTCTCTCTATGTCCTGGCTTCATTCTCCATATCTCCCTCTCTCCCTCTCTTTCTCGTTCCCTGTCTTCCTCTCCAATACCCTTTTAATCTCCCTTGTCCCTTTTATCTCCTTTTTCTCTATTATTTCTCTCTTTCTGCTTTCCTCTCTCCCACCCTTTCTCTCTCCCTACCTCTTTCTCTTTGTCTCTTCTTTCTACAGTTTACACTCTCTCTGCCTCCCTCTCCTCTCGCCCTCTTTCTCTTCCTGCCCTCCCTCTCTCTCGCCCTTTCTCTCTTCCTACCTCTCTCTATCCCATACTTTCTTTTCCCTACCTTTCTCTCTCCCACTCTTTCTCTGTCTCTGCCTCCTTCTCCACTCTTTCACTCTCCTTACCTCCATCTTCCAACCTTCCACCTTCTTCATCCCTCCTGTTCAAAGATTTTCCAGTTTACCTACTTCTTACTAAACGCATACCACGGAGATGAACAGAGTAAAGACACAAACACCTTCTCCCTTACCCCGCACCGGTATGGGATTAATTAATCCCTCTACCCGGTGTTTAGACTATGGGAGTTTCCCTCAGACTCTATGGTTCTGGAGAGAGTCGACGTGGCTACCCCGGGAAGTGGCTAAACGGCGGGAGTTTCAGTCAGGACCGGTCCAGAAGTCTTTCCAGTATTTAACAGGAATAGAAGCGGCGTTGAGGTCTCTGGAAGCCTAACCAGGGCGTCTGCAGTGGGGCGGGTTCGTCATCTCTGGAACGGGGGCTGTCCAACTACAATAAATAACAATCTCTCATCTTGTCCGTACTCATCGTCTCTTTTTTTTTTTTTTTTTTTTTTTTTTTGCCGCAGTTAAGCGACTCTTGATGTACGCTACCTACTGTTTATGATTGTTCCCTCTGCCTTCTCTCTCTTTTCTGTTCTTTGAATTCTTTATTACTTCTTAGCTTCCTCATTCATCTTCGTCTCTTCTTCCTCATCCCCCTCCTCTTCTCCATTTCTCCTCAGTTTCTTCTCATCCTCGTTCCTCTCATTTTTTTTTCAACCAAAAATCTTTACTCTTTAGTCTAGCAGTCGTCATTCTATTTCATTCAATTGTGAAAGGACTAAAACCATTTGATGCGTTTTTGTCGTTTACTTTAGCTGCCGCCAGGCGATTTTATTCAGAAGAAGGAAAACCCAGTAGAGAAAGTGCCAATTCTTTCCTTTCCTACACACGATTCCTGTCGCACCATCTGCCGGCAGAAACCGGAACTTTGTTTCGTCAAACCAGTTTCTTTCAACACGGGAACGCAGCTTATGTATTACTGTTCATTTTGATGCCATAGTCTTTCATTATGTAAATTAATGGAATGACAAGAGTCTGCAAGAGTGGAATGAGGATTACAATGAGTGAGTAAGAATGGAGGAATGTGTGGAATGAGAGGATTTTTGTTTGTAAATGACATTTAGTTTGTGAAGGATTCCGAGAAGTAATCAAAAGCTACTAGCGACCGAGCTCGGAAGGTGTGTGTGGGACTAAGAAGGGCTACGAGTGAAGGTGAGTAAAAGTAAATGTGTGAGATGTACTAGGAATTTGATGGAGGCAAGATGCATGTGACTATGAAAGATGGGGTGCTTGAATTTTTTTTTTTTTTTTTTTTTTTTTTTTTTGAGGAAGTGGAGAGTCATAGGTACCTAGGGTCATCATCATCATATCTTATCGCGTTTACTTCCTTCAGGTTTTGGTCTGAGCATGTGGGTCCCTGTGAGTACCCACGAAGAATGTGGTCTATAGTCTGGGGCATTTCGCCACAGGGACACCTAGCACAGAAGACAAATCCCCACTTGTGGAAATTGTCTCCAGTTTCGTCCACTCTTGCTATGTCTAGAGTTATCCAGTCCTTCCTGCTGAGCTGAGAGTAGTACCAAGGGTCGAATGTAGTTGTAGATGGAGGAGTGGATGTGGAGGTCAGTTTCAGATTAAACTAAGAGAGTAAATACCAGTGTAAGTAATAGACATTTAAGAATAACCGGTGAGGAATGTAGTAACACATTTGTAAATCACAACTAACAAATGTTTTCCAGTTGACCTACTACTGAAGAGGATTGCAGTTAGTAATCGAAATATATATAGTTTCGCTTACTCAGCTCTTTCTTTCGTCCGACTGTGGTGTTAGTTGTGATTTGGGAATAGATATGAAAAGAATGAGATTGCATGAAAGAATTCTGTCCATTTATGCAGAGACTTAGAATGCGAAAGAATCTGAAAGGAATATAGTGAATGCGTCTGAGTTGAGGCGTTTGGTAAGTATGAGATTGTGTTTCAAGAATGAAGACAGTAAGAAATATCAAGGTGAGGCAGAAATCTTGTGTTGCAGAAAAGCTATTTGACCGAATAAACTAGAGCATGGTGACGTGGATCTGACACATGGGAAGAAGAATCAGGAAAAAAAACTAGCGAAGCGAGTAGAAAATTAAAGTAGAATGAATGAACTTGAGAGGAAAGCTCAAAATGTAATGGATACACGGCGTGAAAGGAGCTTTAGATGCACATGGTATGAACAGAAAGGAGAGAGAACAAGAGACAGAGAGATTGCGAATGGATAAATGA
>NC_134811.1:4322078-4324578 GCF_046742065.1 Oratosquilla oratoria
TTTATTTTCCTTTTTTATTTATTTATTTATTTATTTTTACAGTTGAATCTAATGATTGCTCATAAACATCTGCAATGATAACACAATATATCCAAATATCTTACATGTATGTCTGCACAAAAGCTTCTTCACCTTATATGGTAGCGGCACGTCAAGGCACAGACCTACTTCGTATACATTTAACTCTCCCTTCATCACAGTCATCGCTCAATCCCCGCGTAATCGTTCGTGTCAAGGGCAGAGCAGCGAGGCATAGCACAATGGCATACTTCTCTTGATAAACAGCCATACCGTTGACTCGTATACATTGTATTGGTAACTGGAGAAAATGAACAGTAGATTTACCCCAAGGGTACTAGTAATGCCTTTGTTCAATTGTGTGTGCACGCATGGAGTACCAGTCACTGAAGGGCAGTTCAGTCAAGTAGTATAAGGGACGGAAGCTTTGGCTAATTGAAGGTCGTGTCTGGAAGCAACTTAGTCGGCTTAGATACCAGAATCGAAGAAATAGGTAAGGGTCATTCAAGAGGAAAAATTTACGACCGTGTGTGTGTGTGTGTGTGTGTGTGTGTGATTCACCATTGTCTTGGATCACGTGTTGGACTCGTGATCGACAATTATTAACCTCCCGGATGAGAGCTCAGAGCTCGTATGACCGATCTATGGGTAATACTGTGACCTTACACGCACACACACACCCAACTCCCCGCCCACGAGAGTTGGAGTAACGACTCGCAGCACAGCGATATTGAAATTATTTCAGCCCTGGGCGGGATTCGAACCCGGAACGCCGGGAACTCTAACGCTGCACCACGAGTCGTGTGTGTGTGTGTGTGTGTGTGTGTGTGTGTGTGTGTGTGTGTGTGTGTGTGTGTGTGTGTGTGTGTGTGTGTGCGTGCGTGCGTGCGAGTGTGTGTGAACAGTAAGGCCAACAAACACATCACCAACAACGACAAGAGCATCACCAACAACAAAAAGCAATAGCAAAAAATCAGCAAAACCTGCCGTTACTACAGTATTACTGTGATTACCAGTACAACTACTACTTACTATTACGAACTACCACCACCACCCCTACCACCACTATCACTACCACCACTAAATCCCACTTGCTCACTTGTGCACGAGTCCGGGTGAATCAGTCTCACAAGAGAATTCGGCAAATCATTGCGAAGAGCGTTCTTCTTCGGCGAACTAACATCGAAGGAACCAGGAGAAAGAAGGACTCCTTAGTCCCAGAAGGCGACGATGAAGAGAAGAAGTGGGAAGGAAGAGTCCCTTGGAAGGCGAGGGAGCTTCCTGACGAGGCGGCCCTGAGGGGTTGGACATTCCTACCGCGTAAGTCCTCGAGGACTTCTTCTTCCCCCCGCAGGGCGCAGAACCTTTCTCTCCGGTGTCTAATGGGACCGGACGGGTTCTTCGCGGGTTTGGCCACATAAGGATCCTCCAGAACGTTCGGAGAGGAAGCTCTTGCACTCTCTCTCTATTTATCTGTGTATTTATCTATCTATCTATCTGTCTTTCTATCTATCTATTTATCTCTTCCTCTCTCTCTCTCTCTCTCTCTCTCTCTCTCTCTCTCTCTCTCTCTCTCTCTCTCTCTCTCTCTCTCTCTCTCTCTCTCTCTCTCTCTCTCTCTAGTCCGTAGCAGCACAGTGTCTAGACAATCTTCTTTCTCATCTTGTTTTTCCTTCTTTCCTTTCTTTCTTTCTCTCTTTCCTTCTTATTTTCTTTTTTTCTTTCTTTCTTTCTTTTCCAGAAGAACGGCTTGGTTTCCTAGGTTGCCAGCGATTCGAGTGCATTCCGAAGGGACCAGAAAAACGGAGTAGGTCCCTGGAATGAGCACCAAATTGGGCTCGTTTGGCCTTCCTCGTCGAGGCTGTTTTCTTTATAACTTAGACTTTAGGCTGTTCTTAGGGCTATAGAAAGAGCCCATAGATCTGGCTGAGGTAGAGGCCTACCCTCAACTGAAGAAATTCGTCTGAAGTTAGCTATAACAAAATCAGTAATGTGGGTCCTTGCTTCAAGCGGATCAATTGTCCTTCTTAACGATTCGTCTAACTTCTTGATGGGTCTCTGCCTTCAACTGAATGAAATCGCCTGCCATTAAACCATTAGAACATAAGAATGAAGGAGACTGCGAGAGACCATAAGGCCTACACTAGGCAGTTCCATGTCCGTTACCACCTATCATCCCCATCCATAAAGTTATCTAATCTTCTCTTTAAACAAACATTAGTTTCAGAACTCAGTACATTGTTGTTAAGTCTATTCCAGAGGTTCTGAACCCTCTTTCCCATGCACCCCATATTTATGGTTTGCTGTCCTCTAACCTCCTGGAGATCAATTCAACATTGAGTAGAATCAGCAATGAGTAGAATCAGTTGACACTTAATACCTCTAGTTTTTAGTTTGGGGTCCCGATCGTGAAGCTCCCTGATTTCTCTGGGGCCCATGGACCCTAGGTGGAAAACCACTGGTCTATTTCATTCATCAATCA
>NC_134811.1:4329578-4429578 GCF_046742065.1 Oratosquilla oratoria
CCTCTGTACTAAAGAAAGCTACTTTGTTTTTGCTTTACAGAAAACCTCTAATGTAGGGGTAACTAAGTCAAAAGATGCCGTAATATATATCTAAACATGGCAGACTTGTACTTGCATGATTATGTAAAGAAAAATAATAATGATAATAATAATAATAATAATATCAATAATAATAATAACAATGGTAATAATAATTAATAATAATAATAATAATGATAATAATAATAGTGATAATAATAATAATGATATCAATAACAATGATAATAATGATAATAATAATGGTAATAATAATAATTGTAATAATAATAATAATATCAATAATAATGATAATAATAATAATAATATCAATAATAATGATAATAATAATAATTAATATTAGTAATAATAATAATAATAATAATAATGATAATAATAATGATAATAGCATCAATAATAATAATAATAATAGTAATACTAATAATATCAATAATAATAATAATAATAATATAATAATAATATTAGTAATAATATTAGTAATAATAATAATAATAATAATGATAATAATAATAATGATAATAATAATAATGATAATATCATCAATAATAATAATAGTAATAATAATAATAATAATAATAATAATGATAATAATAATAATAGATAATAAAATAAAATAAAATCAGTACAGTACCTGTGTGCTATAGCGATAAAGGAATACAGGCTTTCCAGATCTTGATAAGAATTTAGATAGGGAGATAAGGGGAACGTGTGATGAGATAGATATGTAGACGAAGAGATAGACAGAAAGGCAGATAGATAGGTAGATAGATAGATATATAGATGAATAGATATACAGACAGACAGATAAGTAGATAGATAAATGAATAGATGATAGAAAGGCAAAAAGAGAAAGATACAGAGGATGTTTAATTTTAATATTTTTTGTCCTTTGTGCTGCTCATTGCTATATGCAAAATAAATAGATAAATAAATAAACAAATAAATGTGTAGATAAGTAAATTAACAGATGAATGAATGAACAAATTGATTAATAAATAAATAGGTGAATTAATAAATGAACAACATAGATAACTGAATAAATGAGTGGACAACTAAATAGAAATAAATAAATGAATTGACGAAATAATTAATGAATTAATTAATAATTAAATGAGAAATCGGTGTAAGTAAGTCTATCTTCTTGAATTTTTTTTTTTAGTCAAAGCTTTCTTGACCTTGTTCTCTTCTAGTCTCTGTTTATTATTCCACGGGTGTGTGTGTGTGTGGTTCACCATGGTCTTGGATCACGTGTTGGACTCGTGATCGACAGTTACTACCCTTCCTGAAGAGAGCTCAGAGCTCATATATGACCGACCTATGGGTAATGCTGTGGCCTTACACACACACACACACACACACACACACACACACACACACACACACACACACACACACACACACACACACACAACTACCCGCCCACGAGAGTTAGAGTAACAACCCGCAGCGCAGCGATAATGAAATTATTTCAGGCCTGGGTGGGATTCGAGGCCGGACCTCTGTACTGGTAGCCGAGAACTCTACTACCGCGCCATCAAGTCGTGTGTGTGTGATTCATGGTCTTGGATCACGTGTTGGACTCGTGATTGTCAGCTATTTCCATCCCGTAAGAGAGCTCAGAGCTCATATATGACCGATCTATGGGTAATGCTGTGACCTTACACGTACACACACACCCGACTCCCCGCCAACGAGAGTTGGAGTAACGACTCGCAGCGCAGCGATATGTATGTGTGTGTGTGTGTTTGTGTATGTATGTGCGTGTGTATTTCACTAGTTGTAGTGTTCCTGTCTTAGAGTGTTGGATTTAATTTTCATCCAAATTACTCCAGGAGTCTATACTTTACAAAGGATTACAAAGGCGGAGCATGCCGACAGGAGACCTTTTGGTCCGTATCTAGGTCGGATACTTAGTCCAGGCAGTAAAGTTACCCAAATGAATCCTAAGACCCACTGAAACATTACAATCAACCTCTGAAAAATATTATCCAGAAAGCAATAACGGCGATCACGATAAGTATAAGAGTATACACAAGTTTCCCGCAAAAATTCCCCCCTGTCGCGTTGTTCCTGCCGGGAACTTCCGGGTCCTGTGTCGTCACTGGCGGGTCTATCGTGAAAGTCGCGTGGTCAGGCAGCACCAGTTCGGGACGTGTGACCGAATACGAAGGGGGTGTGTGGCGATCTCCATGATGGACCGGGACTGGAGTGTTATTCATGGACACGGCGTTAGAATTGACGTCTCTGCTGACACCATCCAAGTGCGTACAGTTCTCCAGATTGTTGATGGCGCACATGTAACAGGGCAGGGCGTCCTTCGCCGGAAGTTGTCCCTCTTGCTCTCCGGCCTCCGCCGAACGCATCTCACTTGGTCGGTCCATGGACACCAGTTCTTCTAACAATACCTGGCTACAGCCCGATGTACAACGCTGATCCAATCCGTCTATTTTCTGTCACTAGCCAACGATTCCTGACATATTTTAAACAAGTTTATTTTATCATTTGTTTTCTACCCTAACCCCTTGGAAATCTTTCCTCTTTTACCAGTAATTCTTTTCTATTAATGTCCTGTACATCTTTTTTTCAAGTCTAAATATAATTATCTAGTCGCCTCTCTTCGCTCTTTCAATGTAGGAAGTCTCATTTTATTTATTTATTTATATGTTTATTTTATATCTATTAACAATTTATTTTGTTTATTTATTTATCTTTATTTTTAATTATTTTTATTTATTTTATTTTGTTTTATTTAATTTGATTTGATTTTTTTATTTATTTTTTTTTTTTTTTTTTTTTTTTTTTTTTTTTTTTATTTGATTTTTTTTTTTTTTTTTTTTTTTTTTTTTTTTTTTTTTTAACGGAAGTCAGTAAGGAGACTTTCAAGAAGAGACTAGACAAATTTCCTGGACAACATCCCGGAGGAGCCATCAATCTCTCACATGATCCAACCTCACGAGGAGCGACGACGAACTCGATCGTAGTCCAGTTCCAATACTGTACGTGAGGCTCTATAGTCAGCGCAAGGAGAATTGGCCGATAAGGCGGGGCTAGGAGATTTCCCGGTGTTGCCACATGTGGGCATCCATGGCGAGAACGTGCATGTGGATGCAATGTTTTCTGAATGCAGTATGAGGGGGGCGGGGCCAGAGATTAGATGTAGCGGCAACGTCGCTCTCTCATGCACATATGCCATATCTAGACTTAAAGAAACGAAACCTTTGTATAGAAAACATTGCTTTGATTTTTACCTCAGTGGTGGTGTGTGACAAAAAATTATAGTATAATCATATGAGGCAACATTATAAAATTATAAAATAGAATTATAAAATAAAATGAAATTATAGAATAATTATATGTGGCACCACAGGGGAACTCCCAGTGCTCCGCCCTAACGGCCAGATCTCAGTGCAACGGGTATAGCAGAGATGGAGCGGTGTGTGTCCCCAGTCTGCCCAGCCATGGTGTTAACACCAAAATCTACAATCAAGAAATACAAGAAATACAAGTATTTCCTGATTTATCTGTTTATTTGTTTTTATTTTACTTATTTGTTTATTTTGTCTATTTATTGTGTTTATTTATCTTCTTTTGTTTTATTTAATTTTATTTATTCATTTATTTATTTGATTCTTATCTTATTTTATTCATTTATCTATATTTATCTTTTATTCTATTTTATTAATTTATTTACTATTTATTTATTTTTATCTATTTATTCATTTTTATTTTATTCTATTTTATTTATTTTTATTTATTTATTTATTTATTTTCATCTTATTTTATTAATTTATTTACTATTTATTTATTTTCATCTATCTACTTATTTTTATTTTATTCTATTTTATTTATTTTTATTTATTCATTTATTTATTATTCTATTTATTTATCTATTTATTTATTTATTGTATAGCAGTGGTTCTTAACCCCTGGGTCACGACCCAAATTTGGGTCGCCAAGCCATTTTATTGGGTCGCTAAGGGTTTGCAGAAAATAATTATTTTCCCACTACAAATATATTATAATTATATACTGTAATAATTAAAATACATGATGCCTAGTTTTAGGATTCTAAGCAGACCATGATTAAATAAAAACTCCAAAGCAGAAAATTTATTTGAAGTGTTTTGAGATTTCAATGTATATCTATGTAGGCTTGGGTCGCGATGCTTGATTTGTGCAAAATTTTGGGTCGCTGCCAAAAAAGGTTAGGAACCACTGTATGTGTAGCAATCACTGCGTATTTCAGTCTGGGAAGGATTAAGTTGTAAAAAATTGTCGTCATTTCCTCAGCCATGTAATAAAACGATACTTTTATATTTCTCAACAGATTACAGATATCTCCAATTGCTTTCTTATTGTGTATGAGAGGGAGCCAAGATAAGAGGGATGGAGTGGAGGGAGGGAGGGAGAGAGGGGTGGTGAATGGGAGTGGAGTATGTGGGGATGAAATGGGTGGGAGTGGATTTATGCCTTTGGCTACCTCCCTTGTAAGGGGGAAAAAGCCCTTGGTATATGTATATATACATATATATATATATATATATATGTGTGTGTGTGTGTGTGTGTGTGTGTGTAGGTGTGTGTGTGGGTGTGGGTGTGTGTGGGTGTTTCAGGCGATAGGTCGTCTTTGTAATTATGTAGATTAAGTAATTTTCTTCTTTTGCCTTTGTAATAATTTCAATTCGCATTTTTGTAGTCCATCTTTTCAATTGGCCCATTTTTCCAAAACTTTACACTTCTTTGTGTTAAAATTAATTATCTACTCATGTCCTCATTCATACACTATTCAGGTCCATTTGTAACCTTATACAATCCTTATACAGTGTGTGTGTAATACACCATGGTCTTGGATCACGTGTTGAACACGTGATCGACAGCTATTTCCCTCCAGGAAGAGAGCTCAGAGCTCGTATGACCGATCTATGGGTAATGCTGTGTGTGTGTGTGTGTGTGTGTGTGTGTGTGTGTGTGTGTGTGTGTGTGTGTGTGTGTGTGTGTGTGTGTGTGTGTGTGTGTGTGTGTGTGATTCACCATGGTCACCATGGTCTTGGATCACGTGTTGGACTCGTGATCGACAGTTATTAACCTCCCGGATTAGAGCTCAGAGCTCGTATGACCGATCTATGGGTAATGCTGTGACCTTACACGCCCACGAGAGTTGGAGTAACAACCCACAGCGCAGCGATACTGAATTTATTTCAACCCTGGGCGGAATTCGAATCCGGACCGCCGTAGTGGCAGCCGGAAACTCTACCAACTGCGCCACGAGATATGTGTGTGTGTGTGTGTGTGTGTGTGTGTGTGTGTGTGTGTGTGTTAATTTATGCCCCTACCAAACAAGGCAGAAAAAAGTAATACATACTTACATTTACCAAGGCTTTTTCCCCCTTACAAGGGAGGTAGCCAAAAAGGAAAAGGAATAAATTCATTCCCACCCATTCCATCCCTGAATACACTCCACACCCCTCCACCCTCCCTCTTATCTTAGCACCTCCTGGATGACGGGTTATCCCTGCACCTTGTCCACTGCCCTGGGTCAGAAGCAGTGTCGCAAGACACAGCACATCCACAGCAAGGCCGCTTCATTAAATCGGCGACCCCCCCCCCTCTCCGTCCCCCATGCATAAAAGGCATTTGTATTTCGCGGGTAAATTATCTAAATGCCGGACAGTAATTTAGTAAAATTTATTTATTGTGCCAGATGTTAACTATGATATAGTAACATGCAAAGTAATATTCTATTTAATTGTATTCATTATATATTTTTCTCATAAGATTGTTGTTGGCATGGCGTGATTTAAGGTAATGTTGAATTTTAATTCAAAGTGCTCATCGTGATAATAAGTAGCTGGTGCCTTTATTGTAAACATTATTATCTTATCTCCATTATATTAGAAATTTATTTTGATGAGATCAGAAATAAAAAGTACCATGACTTTTTAATATATTTATTCGTTGTGATTCAAACGCTCGAATGTTGGCTTATTCATGAATTGGCAACTCACCCCAGTGTCAGTTGTTTTCGTTCGGGGTGCACAGCAGATATAAGTCGAAAGATTACTGTTAGCAGCGCACTATAACACGTCTCCTGGTTGTAAATACACAAAAGAGAAAATGCCTCTCGTGTACTTCAGAACAAACCTCCTTAAGTCGCAAGTTACAAGAGAATTTCAGAAACTACTGTCAGCAAAAGTAGCATCGACTTTACAGAAACCAGAAGAGGTAAGACAAACGTTATGAAATCATAGTAGTAGGCCCGTCGTCTCGACAACATACAAGCTTGAAACTATTGATTTCGTGATCTTTAATGTCGAACTTGGTGATGACAATTATTTTGTCGAACTTTAAGAGGAAGATGGCAAAGTAATAATTCTCATATCGTTAATGTCATGTTTGAACAATTGCACTAGTGTCGAGTCATCACACTGGTAATTTTTAGAACAGAAAGATGCGCCAATGAACTATTAATAACCTTCCCTTTTTTCGACGTATGCGCCAGTGATGATAAAGTAACAAAACATTCTAGATTTTAAGTTCGAAGTAGAAAGTTGCATAACTGTCCACGTGCATGGCCTTCAGAGTCCTTTTGCTCAGCATTTTTACCAAACCAGTTGTTTTGTCAACGGAGTCGAGACATTGAGGCGACGGCGTCCCGTAATAGTGACTTACCTCTCTCTCTCTCTCTCTCTCTCTCTCTCTCTCTCTCTCTCTCTCTCTCTCTCTCTCTCTCTCTCTCTCTCTCTCTCTCTCTCTCTCTCTGTCTGTCTGTCTGTCTCTTCCTCCCCCAACTCTCTCTCTCTCTTTCTCTCTCTTTCTCTTCCTCTTCCCCTCCCTCCCCATCTCTCTCTCTCTCTCCCTCCCCCCCCCCTCTCTCTCTCTCTCTCTCTCTCTCTCTCTCTCTCTCTCTCTCTCTCTCCTCTCTCTCTCTCTCTCTCTCTCTCTCTCTCTCTCTCTCTCTTTTTTTACCATATATCTTCCTCCCCCAACTCTCTCTCTCTCTCTCTCTCTCTCTCTCTCTCTCTCTCTCTCTCTCTCTCTCTCTCTCTTTCTATATCTCTTCCTTCCCCCAACTCTCTCCTTCTCTCTCTCTTTCTCTCTCTCTTCTTCTTCCCCCTCCCTGTAACGGGATGGGTGTAACGGTATCGTTACATGATCTCCACCGAGCGTTACTTGTAGACACAAGATGTAACGGGGTCGTTACATCATCTCCAGAAAGGGGTTACTTGCACACACAAGATGTAACGGGGTCGTTACATCATCTCCAGAAAGGGTTACTTGGTATACACCTTTTAAGTTTAGTTCTTTATTCTTCACACTTTAAGAAACTTAGATTACACGTTCAACACAGTCTTAACACTTGGGCACGTCACAAGAACCGACGACGGTCCGCGTCTTGCTAGAGAGTTTTGCTCTCCGGAAGTGCCGAATGGACAAGTTCTTGAGTTGCCTTTAATCGTGATCTTAACATTAATCTCTAGTTTGTCTGTTGTCCCACATGGTTGGGGCAACTGCATTAATTACGTATTAATCTCTACTACCATACATGTTAATTATATATCCAGGGGAGGACCGTCAGTATACGTAATATCGTATGTCAGTACTGGGTGGCTACTAGATTGATCGCGTGTGTTCGTGTGTGTGTGTGTGTCGTTTAGTGGTTGACAGTGCTGTTCACACGAGCACGAAGTGTTGAGTCGGCTAGTTTGAGAGGAGTGCTTAGGTCAGCGTTGTGATGCTTGACCGTCGGCGAATAGTAAGTGAGTGAGGAAGTGGGTTATATGACTGGGCGATACTACTCGTCATGTATATGAGGCGTATACATCCCTCTCCATCTCTCTCTTTCTCTCTCTCTCTCTTCCTCTTCCCCCTCCCTCCCCATCTCTCTCTCTCTCTCTCTCTCTCTCTCTCTCTCCTCCCCCTTCCTCCCCATCTCTCTCTCTCTCTCTCTCTCTCTCTCCTCTTTCTTCCTCTTCCCCCCTCCCTCCCCATCTCTCTCTCTCTCTCACTCACTCACTATCTCTCCCTCTCTTTTCCCATCCACTGTCATATCTGTCTCAATCCCTACTCCCGCCATCTCTCTGTCTGTCTCTCTCTCTCTCTCTCTTTCTCTCTCTCTCACTTTCTCCTGCCATATATTTCATTCTTTCCCACCCGCTAAATCATTTTCTACCTCCCTCCGCCTCTCTCACTCTCACTCTTGTCTCTTTTTCTCTCTCTTCCCCCTCTCTCCCACTTTCTCATTTATTGTGTGTGTGGACATCTAAACGTATCATTTCAACGAGCGCCAAATGAGCTACCAAACGTTGAGATTGATAAATAGACGAGCAGCGGGCTGCGCCCGACCCTGCTACGCAGGAGCTCGGCCCTTCGGGTGAGCTATCTTTGCACGCAGCCAATCGGTCGTCGCGTTGCTATGACGTAACCACTCTCTCAGCCAATCAGGGGCCGGAGGGGACGTGTCCCCTTAAGGCAGTGTTTCCCAACATTTTCGAAATGATTACCCCAAAATTCAATTTCGCAGTTATCAATTACCCCATTGAACATATACGTGGTAATATGGGATTTTTTTTTTTTTTTTGTCAGCTGATGAACTGCATGGGCTATATAACCTGCTGTTGGCTGTATATATTTAAGGATCCAACACAAACGCAAAGTTTTCCACTTTTAAGTATATCAACATCAACCATCATAAATGCAGAATGTTCAATACAACAATAATAATACATATTATTCAGGCTACCTCTTCTCACACAGAACATCCATTACCCCAAGAATATGGGTCCATTACCCCCATGGGGTAATTTACCCCGGGGTTGGGAGACATTGCCTCAAGGGATGTCCGGTTTCCGGTGTGATTTAGATCGATATCAACAGGGACTTTTATTAGTATGTAGATATTCCTCAAACGTCATCTATACTTGTCCGCTGAAGAGCAACGTGTACTCGGTGTGATAGACGTTGCGCTTTGAGAGGTTACTTAAACGAGGTGATAGGATCCATATGTATTAATCTGCATCAACAATAATTTAGTATTGTTAACGTGGATTTTATATCAAGTTAAGTTTTCGTAACCGTGGTTTTTATGTGACATGAAAACGTCGCACATGTAAAGGTATATGTTTTTTTTAATTCTATGCTAAAAGACTTTTCTAAATATCATAATTTAATACAAGATTTGTATTTATTTCATAGCTTCTCTCAATCTACATTCTACCTCCACCTCCACCTCCATTTCTCCCTTTCCTGCCACATTCGCAGCTAAGTACCTAAAACTATCCACTTCCTCCAGTCGCTCTCCCTTAATCCTCACTTCCAGTCTGCTGCCACTTTCACCCCTTGTACATCTCTTCACCTTACTTTTACTCACATTTATCTTCAACTTTCTTCTTTCACATACTCTCCCAAACTCTGTCACCAACTTCCTAGATTCCTCCTCTGATCGTGCTACAAGCGCAGTATCGTCCGCAAACAACAGCTGGCTCATCTCCCACTTTTCTTCATTTTCTTTAACCATCTCCAATCCCTGACCCACCACCCTTGCATTTACCTCTCGCACCACCCCATCCATGTACAAGTTGAACAGCCAGGGCGACATAACGCATCCCTGACGAAGTCCCACCTTTACCTCGAACCATTCACTCTCTCCATTTCTAATCCTGACACATGCTCTACTACTCTCGTAAAAACTCTTGACAGCTCCTAGAAGCTTTCCTCCTATCCCGTATATCTGCAAAACCTCCCACAGTGCCTTCCTGTCTACCCTGTCATAAGCCTTTTCCAGTTCCATAAAAGCCCAAAAAACATCCTTACCTTTTCCTATAGCTTTCTCACATATCTGTCTTACCACAAAAATCTGATCTGCGCAACCTCTACCTGTCCTAAATCCACACTGTTCCTCACCAATTACTCCCTCTATTCCTCTCAATCAAGATATTCCCATAAGCCTTCCCAACTACACTTAATTAACAGGCTAATCCCTCTGAAACTACTACACTCACACTTGTCCCCTTTTCCCTTGTAAAGTGGAAATATACAGGCACTCCTCCAGCCCTCCGGCACTCTACCCTCTCTCAAACATTAAATAACCTCACCAGCCAGTCCATCATCACTGTACCTCTTTTTTTTTTTTTTTTTTTTTTTTTTTTTTTATTTTTTTTTTTTTTTTTTTAGACATTCTGCATAGTATCCATTGAGACCAGGTGTCTTACCTGCTCTCATCATCTTAACAACTGCCTTCACTTCATCCTTCCTTATTGCTCCTCCGTTTTCCTCACCCATCATGGTCATTTTCTTAGCACTTCCCACTGGAACTGTCTTTCCCTCTCTATCCTCCTTCACATTTAGCAACTCACAAAAATACTCTGCCCATCTCCCCCTTACTACTTTCTCTTCCATTATCATCTCTCCATCTGCACCTTTTACCTTTTCTTCTCTACTTGATTCGCCTCCTCTTCCTCTTTTAATTTCTTTCCAAACATCTTTTTATTGCTTTCAAAATTTTCTGTCATACTCTTACCCCATTTCACATCTGCTCTCCTCTTTGCCTCCTTTAGCTTTTCCTTTAATTCTCTTTTCTTTGTACCTCTCGTATGACTCCCTCGTCCTATTTTGTAACCAATCTGTGAAAGCTCTCTTCTTCTCTTCTACAACCTTCTTTGTTTCCTCATCCCACCATTCACTACCCTTCCTTCAGTTTCCTCCTGTCTTTCTTGTTCCACACACCATCTTTGCGCACTTTGTGACTCCCTCCTTGAACCATCCCCATTCCTCCTCCACACCTACCTCTACCCTATCCTTCACTCCCTCCTACTCCTCTCTCTCAGCTTCTTCTTGTACTCCTTCTCCTTTTCCTTTTCATTTAAAGAGTTCACTCTAAGCACCTCCCTACCTTTTGTCCTTTTCCTCTTTCTCCATCTATCCTCCACTCTCAACTTACCTTCCACCAAAAAATTATCTGATATTCCCCCACTCTCTCCCCTTAGAACATGTACATCCTTAACTCTTCCTATTTTACTCCAATCTACCACTACATAGTCCATTAACGCTCTATCTACCACCCTTCCATCCACCACCCTCTCCCATGTGTACTTATGCTTGACTTTCTTCCGAAACACTGTATTTGCTATCATCAACTCTCTTTCTAGACACATCTCCACCATCAACTCTCCACCACGATTCTTTCCTGGAACTCCACATTTCCCAACCCTAGCATTAAGGTCTCCCAATACTACTCCATTGACGTTCCTCCCTAATCTATTCAAAAAGATTCCCTTTCTTCTACACTCTTCTCACTACCAGGCCCATATGCGCTTACAAAATTCCACATCTCCTTTCCCAGTTTCACCTTCATCCACATTATCCTTGAAGAAACCTTCCACTCCACTACACGCTTACCTATCTCTTTACTTACTAGTATAGCCACCACTTCTCTCCCTCGCCCTCTCTTCACTTCTGAGAACCTCCCAATTACACTCCCAAACTCACACTCGCCCTTCTCTCTCAACATAGTTTCACTCAAAGCCAACACATCCATCTTCTCACAAACATACTACCTATCTCTTCCCTTTTACTCTCATCTGTACCACATCCACGCACATTAAAAGACCCAAACATTAGGGTGCTGGTTGGAAAACTCATAGACCCCCTGTGGGGCTACAGGGAGAAGGATGCCTGTTCCCAATCCCCGCCCCGTTTTTCTCGCCCTTTACGATCCAAGTGGGAATACTTGGTGGCAGTATTCTTTTCCCCCCACCACAGGGTACGCGAAAAAGGAAATGACATTCAGAGAAATGGTACAGGACAGCAACAAGGGTTTGGGGTACAGCATAACGGAGGGACAGTAGCAGTATAATAAAAGTTTCATCATTTCTCTGTGAGCAGAGTCCTTCTCTATCACATACAAAGTGATGTGTGGCTCTGGTCCGTAGAGGCGCCCCATATAGACCCTAAAGTATCAACTGCATGCTACTTTGTCATAACATGCAGCCAATACCCCCAGACGGATGCATTTAATGTATTATACATGTAACAATACAATTTAATTTTACATTATAGTTACTGAAGGGGTAATATTTAACATGCTTCTTAACACATTGAACAATTGGTTTGTAATTCTGTATTATAAATGAATTAATTCAATAGTGAGTCCAAACACAGCTGGGCGTCAATTACCTCGTTTAGGCTACTGCCTAGTTTAGGTCACCTTTCAAGGCAAGAAGAACATTACTTGGCCAAGCCGGCTCCGGCGAGGAGACTTAGCTTGTAACAGTTATAAGTTCAGTTGATAGTACCTCCCCATCTCTACATTTTTCCTAGCTTCCTTTTCCCTTCCTCCCTCTTCTCTCTCTCTCTCTCTCTCTCTCTCTCTCTCTCTCTCTCTCTCTCTCTCTCTCTCTCTGATCTCTTTCTCCATCTGTCTCCATCTATATAGTCAAATCCAACAGTCAAGCAGCCTTGAACCCGCGATATCATGATTTGGGTATTTGAAAGACATCACTGCCAATAGTCATTTGTTTCATTATATATATATATATATATATATATATATATATATATATATATATATATATATATATATATATATATATATATATATATACACGTGTGTGTGCGTGTGTGTGTGTACACATATGTATGTACACATACAGCTAAAGAAGGTCATCTCCCTTTCCTGGGCATTTTAGTCACTGCCAACAAATCAGGATTCAACACCGCAATGTACATCAAGGAAACAAATACAGGACTTTGCCTAAATGGCAACAGTGATTCCCCGCAGCAATACCTGAAGTCAGCCATCAACGCTTACATCCGTAAAGCATTCACACACTGCTCATGATGGGCAAACACGTACACGGAAGTAGAAAGAATTACACAAGTCTTAGTCAGCAATGGATGCAGAAAGAGAGGTGAATAACTCGATCAAACAAACCGTGGACAAATTGTTCTCCCAGCAACAGCCCCTGCTGGCCAGTCAAAAATATAAATGGTAATTATAAACCTTACTACAAAACCTTAATGTCAACAGAAGAAGGAAGAATAAAGGACATAATTAAGAAGAACCTCATATTTAATACAATTAAAAATAAACTATCCGTAATTTGGGTAGCCTCTTTACCATTTGCGGACACACCCCTGTAAGCATACGGGAGAAGTTAACCATCGAAATGCCCGTTCTTCTTCTTCTTCTTTACGTTCTTCTTCGCGTTCCTCTTCTTCTTCCTCTTCGCGTTCTTCTTCTTCGCGTTCTTCGCGTTCTTGTTCGCGTTCTTCTTCTTCTTTACGTTCTTCTTCGCGTTCCTCTTCTTCTTTACGTTCTTCTCGGCCTCGGGGTGGAACCCCAACACGGGATCCCTATCGTGGGATTAGAGTGCGGGGCGCTGCGCCCGAAGGCCGCTGTTTGCGCAGCCAAGCCCCCGTCGAAGCCAGAGATGGCGAAGCCTGCGGCTTGTATTATGAAAAAAAGGGCAACTCGTAACCAGGTACCAGCTGATCAAGAAACCAACGACTTAAGTCCCCAAGTCACTTACAGACATGCAGCCGGTTTTGAAATGTTCAAAAGGTACGGGAGTTTCGGGGTGTTTTGCGTCACAAGGCTGGGGTCACGCATTCCCGTACATAGCTCCCGTCAGCCTCGTGTAGCTAAATTTTGGTTTCCCCCGTATGAACATTATTTTTCACTGGAGACAGGAGACTGGAGACTAGTACGGGTAGCCTACGGCTGAAAAATAATGTTCATACGGGGGAAACCAAAATTTAGCTACACGAGGCTGACGGGAATGTGTGACCCCAGCCATGTGCAGCACAACACCCAAAACATTTCAAAACCGGCTGCATGATGGGGCGGAAGGCTATGACCTCCGTACATTTACCGTCATTATTATTTTTTTTTTTTTTTTTTTTTTTTTTTTTTTTTTACACAACAGGAAATGAACAGCTCTTTCAAGGGATACTGACGTTAGGGGCTGCCGACCACAAAATTTAGCTGCAGGAGGCTGACGGAAGCTATGTACGGGAATGTGTGAACCCAACCTAACATACAACGGAGAATGGGCAGTCTTACATCGGAATGACAAAGACTAAACTCTCGAGACGCCTAGACTCGTTGACACGAGGCTAGTTTAGTAGCCGTTAGTACCAGCGACTTGTAAGCTATCCCTTCTACTTGCCCAATGTCAACGAAAAGTTAGTCAACTTGCCTCCAAACTATCCTGGTCGGAAATTGATGGCGTCTTCTTTTCGTTATTTCAGTTTATGCTGGTGCATCGCCATAGACCTTTCTACCCAATGTTAACGAAATTCCTTCTTTGTGTCACAGTTAACAAACTTGTAAAACATTTTAGGTTGACCTTTGCATTTATCAATAACACAGTTTTCAAAGTTCTTATCATGTCGGCGCGTTCTGGTGTAATCATGTCAAGTGTTCTTGCCCTTTGGTCTATTGATCTCTCTCCATTATGTTCTTGTGTGTACGTGTGTGTATCTACGCCGCGTGTACTGTACAGATGTATGTACATGAGTTATCACTAGGGTGGCCAGACGTCCTATACCAGTGGTTCCCAAACTTTTTTCTGTCATTTCCCCCTTGCACCCAGTTCAACCATCCAGATTTCCCCCTTTCATGTGTATGACGGAAAGAGTAGTTAAAACACACTGCGACTATTTACTATTTTATTTTTCAAATGTACATATATACTGTTAAACAGGCATTCTCTCTCTCTCTCTCTCTCTCTCTCTCTCTCTCTCTCTCTCTCTCTCTCTCTCAGACATGAGAAAAGTCATCTGAGTTTTTTTTAGTTAGTAGGTAGTGTAATTATTTCCCCCCTGGTAGGTTCGAATTTCCCCCCAGGGGGAAATTTTCCCCAGTTTGGGAACCACTGTCCTATAGGGAGGACAGTTTTCCTTTTGAGCTCTTTTCCTCCATCCGGCGCAGCCTCACGCCGGACGTGTATTTGTCCTCCTTTCTTGGGGTGTGACAAAAATAGATAGATAAATAAATAAATAACCCTAGGTATACAATAATACATACATACATATACCAAGGCTTTTTCCCCCTTTCAAGGGAGGTAGCCAAAAAGGGAAAGACATAAAATCACTCCCACCCATTTCATCCCTAAATACACTCCACACCCCTTCCACCCTCCCTCTCATCTGAGCACCTCCTGGATGACGGGTCATCCCTGCACCTTGCCCACCGCCCTGGGTCAGAAGCAGTGTCGCAAGACACAGCACATCCACAGCAAGGCCGCTTCATTTAATCGGCGACCCCCCCTCTCCGTCCCCCCTTGCATATAAGGAGAGGCCGGGGAGAAATCCCTTCGGGCTGCGTCAAAATTTGCTCACACATACTACCTCACCCCCCACCACCCCCGCCCATTCCTCCTCATGTATACAATAATGCCGTACAATTAAATTATGTGGGAGTACCCAGGCCAAGGTCAACGTCGGAACTCGGCACCCGAAGTAAACAGGAACTGCACAAGACCAATGTTGTGAACGTGTGATTGCATGATTTACATCTCATACATTGGGCTGCAGTCCTGGTGTGGCCACGGTGCAGTGTGGTTTGGTAATTGATTTATGAGGTTAAGGAGTCTGAAAATGCCGAAAAGAAAGAGGGCAAAAATACAAAAATTAGAGGGCAGAAATACAAGAAGAAATAAACCTCCAGGCAATCAGTGTGAGGATACAACTAGGTTTTGTTTGTGTTGTAACTTAGTAAGAAATACCCGGTATGTGTATTTTGTCGGTTTTATTAGAAGTGAAAAATACGATTCACTTCCAAGTTTATATATATATATATATATATATATATATATATATATATATATATATATATATATATATATTACTGTATATTATAATCATCGATATGCAGTGTCCTCCTCTTTGGAAATTTGTAAATGACCACCCTAGTTATCACACTGACCTTCCACGGGCATCACCAGCACTGATAGTTGAGTTCATTTGAATGAAAACGACTTCGGTTGTAATGTTTTATTTTTCATATCTCCAAATATCAAATTATATTTCCGTCATATATAACAAGGATTAATGATGAACTGTTGAAATGTTCTTAGATAAGTCTAGATATCTGTAAGCGAAATCATATTCTAATTATTCAAATGGAGGTTGGAGGTAGGATGTGGGAGGGAAAATAACCCAGTTTAACTTCTTAAAAATTACAAACATGGCCTGTGAATATTATGATCCCCTACAAAGTTGGAAAAGAATTTGTCCATACCATTTATTACTATCAAGATTTTGATAACCACTGTAAGATTGTAGTAGCTCATCTGTATATGATTGCCCTCGATTTCTTATGAAAACACATAAGACAAATTTCATGTAATTTACGTGACCGTTAAAGAATTTTATTATTTATTTTATTATTTATTAAGTATCCCAGATTGAATAATGAAATGTCGATGTTTTCGTATATTACAAATATTTCGGGGGACTACAATACGATAGTTTTGTGATACCGTCTATACCGCGGCGTACCTTTTAATTCATATTGCAGCGCCGGTTTTCATATTTCTTCGTACGCAATCGTTTACCTTGAAGATAGCTTATCTTCTGGAGAAGAGTCTAGACTGCGCCGAATAAGATTTACATCACTGCATTCTTTACTGTTATTGTTGTTACTATTATTATTGCTGTTCTTATTGTTACTATTATTATTATTATTATCATATATATATATACATATATATATATATATATATATATATATATATATATATATATATATATATATGTGTGTGTGTGTGTATATATATACATATATATGTAAATACATATATATATATGTATATATGTGTGTATATATATACATATATATGTGTATATATATATACATATATATATGTAATATATATATATATATATATATATATGTATGTATATATATAAAATATATGTGTATATATATATATATATGTATGTATATATATATGTATATATATATGTATATATGTATATATATAAATATATGTATGTATATATATATAGATATATGTATGTATATATATATATTATATATATATATATATATATATATATATATATGTATGTATGGAACCTATCGCTAGATAGAGTTTGATAATTACCTCGTTACCGTTGTAGCAATGAAACCTAATGCTCTGTTTGCTTTATTCCTGGCGCGCACACACAATTAAGGGACATTTAGACGGTCAAACGGTTTGACAAACCCGGTTTGTCGAACCGTGTGAATAGGGTATTTGGTTGTCAAACACGTTCGACAAACGTGTTTGACGACCAAATACCCCATTCACACGGTCAAACATCACTTCAAACACTTGCCTGACAAACCGGGTTTGTCAAACTGTTCGACCGTGTAAATGGCCCTTTACAGGGCAACTTGGGCGTGGAGAGCACAGAAGTCGTATGTCGACATCGCTATGTTTGTCACTATGTGTTGCAATTCTGCATTGAATAGTGCGCATATTTTTATATCCGTCGCATTCAATGGCTATTTAACGTGAGAAAACACACTAAAGATCAATCAATCTTAATATTTTCCAGTGGTGGACAGCGATAAATTTTGCGATAAAGCGATAATGATAAAGCTATAATTTTTCCGCTAAGTCCTATAACGATAAAGCGATAAATTTCTAAGATACCTTAAAGCGATAAGTACTCTTTTTTTGCTACTTATGCATTTAAAAACCTCTTTTTTACACTTAAAACACCATATTTGTTTGCCGCGTAACAATGAGCCTGTAACCTCACGCCGTAACGGTTTTTCGTCTTCTACTTTATCGCTGGATTTATCGCGGGAAATTTGAAAGCGATAAATATAAGCGATGAAATTTTCCGGTCTTGCGATTAACGATATATTTTCGGTTAAAGCGATATTATCGCTTTATTGCAACGCCCACGACTGATATTTTCTCCCTTGAAATCCCGAGATGGAGAATATCCTACTCATCTTATCTTGTGTTCCAGTATTTTCTCCTTAGCCCGGCCATACAGTTTAAACTGACAGTTACAACTGTTCAGTTATAACTGTCAGTTTAAACTGTACGTGTGTGGCCGGCCTTAGCCGAGCCTAGCCGTTCCAGGCCGAGCGAAGCCGAGCCTAACCGAGCTTTTCCGAGTATAACCGAACCTAGCCGTGCCAAACGTAGCCTAATAAAAGGGGTCTAAATTAAGATGTCCTAGACACCGGTGTACATAGGAGATTGTCAAATAACCTTGGGGTTAGTCATAATAAACTAATAATGTACCAGAACGAAATGAACGAAGAACTACTCTGTGCTTAGTAACCGATTCGTTAGAGAATGTAATATTCTACTGCTGTTGTAAACTTAAAACTGATGCTTACGCACGTAGACGATAAGGTGACTGAGATTGTGTTCTTTAGGTCTTTTATCACGCACCGGCTATCCCTCTTGTAAGGGGAAAGATACAGAGCAGATATGACGATCCTTATGAAGATATTGGACTAAGGAAGTGGGATCTTTTTTTGGTATACTGGTTTCATAGGTAAAGCGGTCATATGCAAATCATTGTCTCCCTACTTTAGCTCTTTAGGACCCCTGAGGGGATACAGCTGTTTCAAAGAGGGGCCCACAAACACCAAACCTAGTAAGAATTGGATGCCAGGCGATTTTATTCAGTGTCGAAATGGTTCACAAAAAGCCCAGTCAACAGCATCACATGAGCGAGAGATCTGTGACCAAATGGGTCGGGAGTCAGTAACGGGTGCCAGGTATGGAGATGCATGGGGAGGAGTGGGCGACCTTGCCTTCTCTTGTCTTGACGTGCATCTGGTACCAAGCGGTGTAGATGCTCTAAGTATTCTATATTTGACTTTTGTAACCACGTAGCATCAAGATGAAACTGAGCGGTGAGGCTTCCAAATTTGGATGGTGTGTGTGTGTATTCACCTCGGATCTGCTGCAGTCTCTCGAGACAGCCAGACACCACCCTACGGCAGTGAGCTCAGAGCTCCTTATTAGCCGATCTCTGGGTAGGTCTGAGACCACTCACACACCACACACCGGGACAGCAAGGTCACAACTCCTTGACTAACGTCCCGTACCTACTCGCTGCTTGGTGAACAGGGGCTACACGTGAAAGGAGACAAACCCAACTTATCTCCGCCCGACCGGGGAATCGAACCCCGGTTCTCTGGCTTGTGAGGCCAGTGCTTTACCAATCCGCCACCGAGCCGTGTGTGTGTGTATGTGTCTGTGTGTGTGTGTGTGTGTGTGTGTGTGTGTGTGTGTGTGTGTGTGTGTGTGTTTATTTACCTAGATGTATTACACGGGAAGGGAGCTATGCTCGTGGTGACCCGTCTTCGTATCTTTCAGCATCAAGATTTTTATTAAAATCTTGAATTTCTTAAAAGTGTGTATTTTCCTAGTTGTATTTTACGGGAAGGGGAGCTATGTTCGTGGTGTCCCGTCTTCATATCTCGTTTTATCTAGACTGTTTTTAAATTCGTGTATTGTTTTTGCACACACCACTTTCTGTGTGTGTCCATGTGTGTGTGGGGTGTGTGTGTGTGTGTGTGTGTGTGTGTTTTGTTTGTTTTGGCAAACCCATCCTCAGACGTCAATGTATTATTGGCTCAAAGACATACCAATCCAGGAGCTGGCACTAAACACCTTTGTGGACAGACTCTTATGAACAGACTAACCATAGGAGTTATTGAAGACAAAGAACCTCTTCCTGGGATGTCCATATGGACTAGGTCTTGTAGGAACGATGAGACTAAGTTCAGCACGGAATATGGATGTATCCTCTGTTCGAAACGAGTTCAGTTATGAATTTCAGGAGTGTAGTAACTCGCCACTCTTCCTGAATTTAAAATTACCTACTCTTGGTGCCCAGAAACATCCCAACCCCCTCTCCTTCTCACCATACTCCAGGTAGGGCAGTTGCCCTGTCAGTTGTGATGCCTCGCAAAGTTTCTCCATTGGGTTCGCTTCTCTGTACCTCTCTTCATCTTCTATCGTTTCCGTTGTCTCTCCTCTCGTTTCTGTTACTTCTCTGATTCCATCCTTCCATCTCTTCCTGGGTCTCCCTCTTGGCCTTGTCCCTCAAAGAAAGGAAGAAAGAAGATAAAACGAAAAGGAATGTGGATCATATAGAGGGAACTATCCGGAAAGGTTAAAGTATTAATCTGGGTAAATGTTTTGGCGAGTCTTATGCTCAACCTTAGAGGGTTTTCTGTTTTCATCCTCATCACGTATCCATACCATCTCAATTGACTTCTCTCCACAAATGTTAATATCCAGTATTAACCCAACCCCCTCTGAGCATAATGAAAGCGTCCAGCGTTGAAAAAAAATTGTCTCAAGTGCAACATGAACGCAGATGGACATACATGCTCTATCTCTCTCTCGAATTTAAAGCTTTAAGAAACGAGGACACCATTGAGGTTAGACGTTGTAATTTACGGTATATGCTTAGATGTGCGGAAGAAGAAAGGAGTACAGAAAATTAGAGAAAACAAATATTCTAAGTATGAAGTGAGCAAATGAAAACAAGTACTTTGTAAATTGAGACCAGGATGGACGAAAAAGAATCGAACTGAACAAGCTTATCAAATGAAGGAAGAAATTAGAGAAAACGAAAAGGAACGTGGATCGTATAGAGGGAACTATTCGGAAAGGTTAAAGTATTAATCTGGGTATAAATGTTTTGTCGAGTCTTATGCTCAACACTGGACTAGGAATGGTTGGTTGGTTTATGAGTTTAAGGCTCAAAAGCCAAAAACTGGAGCATCAAGGGCTATTCAGCGCTATGTGGACAAGGAATGGCTGATTAACTTGCGAGAGGCAAGATAACGACGAAGACCGCGAAATCGTCGCTTTTATCCTTTCATGCATTCACTGGAAGAGGTAAGTCATTGCTGGGAACCGGATAGAAGTGTGGAACTCGAACCCCGTACAAAGATGATACAAGTCCTTCACACTTGCAATTGTATGGTAATAATCTTCGATTTTGTTCCTACAGAGAATCTCTGTGTCCGTGATGACCGAGATGGAGATGATGCGTGGAGGCTCTTTCGATCCATTGTGCGAAATCGAAATCTCGTCGATCGGCAAGGGAAGCCACGAGCGGAACCAGCCTTACGTAGAAACCCTAACGGACTTCGTCTGTGAACACATCGGAGTCGAGCCGAAAAGGTAAGAGGAAAATGCCTCTTGAGTATAAGATTCCGTTGACCATTTTATTATACTTTTCCTAGTTGTATTTTGTGGGAAGAGAGCTATGCTCGCAGTCACCCGCTGTCGTATCTTTCCGCTTCCAGTTTTTTCTTAAAGTCATGTATAGTTTTAGTACTCACGTGTCTGTGTGTGTGCGTGCGTGTGTGATTCACCATGGTCTTGGATCACGTGTTAGACTCGTGATCGACAGTTATTAACCTCCCGGATGAGAGCTCAGAGCTCGTATGACCGATCTATGGGTAATACTGTGACCTTACACGCGCACACACCCCCAACTCCCCGCCCATGAGAGTTGGAGTAACAGCGATAGTGAAATTATTACAGCCCTGGGCGGGAGTCGAACCCGGACTGCCGCGATGTCAGGCGAGAACTCTAACCACTGTGCCACGAGGTTGTGTAAGGACAAGTGTCTGTGTATTCAGACTTGCCTTTGGATCACGTGTTGGACTCGTGATCGACAGCTATTTCCCTCCCGAAAGAGAGCTCAGAGCTCGTATGACCGATCTATGGGTAAGGCTATGACCTTGCACACACACACACACACACACACACACACACAACTCCCCGCCCACGATAGTCGGAGTAACGACCCGAAGCGCAGCGATACCGAAAGGATTTCGACCCAGGGCAGGATTCGAACCAGGTGCTGACGCACCTCCGTGCTGACAGTCCAGTACTCTATCAACTGCGCCACCGTGTGTGTGTATGTATGTTTTTTTTTTTTTTTTTTAGTCTTTTCTCGGTGCTGTGTGAAACGTGTAGATAAAAGAAGTTCGCACAAACGTACACGCACACATGTACACATATTCATACACACGTTCTGTCTCCCACAGTCACATGGATACGAACACACGCAGGCAGGCAGACGCGCACACACCGACTTGCTGGCGTAGTGGTACTGAGCTCGCTTGGTAACTCAGCTGTCTGATTTTCGATCTCTGCCAAAGGTTGAAAAACATCACAGCACTGCAAGCTGGTACCCTGCGGTTGATGTGTGTGTATGTATTCACTTGGTCTTTGGATCACGTGTTGGACTCGTGATCGACAGCTATTTCCCTCCTGGAAGAGAGCTCAGAGCTCGTAGGTCCGATCTATGGGTAATGCTATGACCTTGCACACACACACACACCCAACTCCCCGCCCACGAGAGTTGGAGTAACACCCCTCAGCGCTGCGATACTGATATTATTTCAGCCCCGGGCGAGGATCGAACCCGGACCTCCGTAGTGGCAAGCCAGAGCTCTAACCACAGCGCCATGAGAGATGTATGTGTATATGTGAATGTATATGTGCGTGCGTGCGTGTGTATTTACCTAGTTGTATTTTACGGGAAGGGGAGCTATGCTCTATCCCGTCTTCGTATCTCATTTTATCTAAACTATTTTTAAATTCATGTATTGTTTTTGCACACGCTACTTTCTCATCTAACTTGTTCCAACTGTCTATTACTCTGTGAGGAAAGCTGTTCTATTTCAGATCTCTTCTATAGCTGTCTTTCTTGATTTTCTTTCCGTGTCCTCTATTGGAAATTACGTAAAAGGTGACGTCATATTGAACTCATTTATTGAATTCTGGAGGTTTAATTTCATTAAAGTAATAAATTATGTATATTTAAATTATTGGATAAAATCTGAATAATTAATAATTTTAATAATCAGTTGCTACTGATAATTTGTAGTCTATTGAAAAATTTAAATATTTGAAATAAATACCGAAAATTCTGGTCGGTGAAAAGGATAACAATGGTCGCGTAAAATATAGATAATGCTTACTGCTAGCAGCCAGCTTCATTCGAATCTCTGATTCTGTAAAATCAAGATGCTGAGAATTTGTGTCAACAAAAATTACTGAAAAAATCAATTACATCACAGTTTAAAATAACGGATAGGCTCAATAAGACGAAAGAGAGTACCGTAAGTACATACTCAGCCGAGTTAAAACCAGTCTATCAAGAAGGTAAGATTGAACTTTCTCATTTTGAATTAGTCTAACTAAAGTAATAAATTGTTTGTTTGTTTGGATGAGGAAAACAGATCCTTTTCCAATATATTTAAAGAGAAGTCCATTAACATCAAGACTCGGCATAATCTATCTAACTCGCCGTAGCTAAGTTTACCTCCGTGAATTGATTCAGTATTCGAGCCTGAAAGTGGGCGTATTTGTTTATAGTAAAAGAGTACCCGGTAATTGATTTACTTAGCCGATTATTATTGAAAGGCTTAACATTCGTGAGTAAATTAAGTTGTCTTATATAATAGCTTCAGGAGTTCAATTAAATGAGTTGGTCAAGTTCGCCTAGTATATACTAGGGCCTATTTGTTCTTAGTTGAAACCTTGTGTCCAGGTTGAAGTTTGTTTATTTGAATTATGGCCTATGTTTAGTGAAATCGAATTGTTTTAGTTTATTTACAGGCTAGTACAACCTGAATATTTTTTGTACTTTGTATAAATACAGTCTAATCATGACTAATGATAATGAGGATAATGTAAACCTTGATAAAGCTGGATTTGAGACTGCATTGGCTAAATTGAAACTGAAAAGAAAAGTTACTCTGATTCTTAATAAATTAAAGGATTCACTCAATAAAAAGACATTAAGCATTTGTTTCTGTAGTAAAAAATTAATGTTATTGATCAAGTTATAAGTGAAATTAAAGTTAAAGAACAAATTTTAGATCTTGTAAAGGAAAATGAAGTAGATGTTAAGAAATTTGACACATTCACTAGTGAAGTAGATAAGCAAGTAGGCTATCATATGGAAATAGATGAAAGTCTATCAGAATTTCAGGATTTTAAAACGGCAGGGAATAAATCCAATAATCACTCTGCAAGCTCAATAGATGCTGATAGATTTGTTGAAACACTCGATAGGCTAGACCATTTTGATACTAAACCGCCTCCCTTATCATGTGGCATTTTTGATGGAACAGAAAAGGATAAATATGCCTTTTCTTCTTTCCTCAGTCAGTTTAAAAATGTCATAGGTAATAAGGAGAGTGTGTCCCAGGCAGTGAAGTTTAGTTATTTACATAGTTATCTTAGGGGTTATGCTTTGAAAATCATTAGCCATTTGTCTATCATAAATGAAAATTATGATACTGCACTAAAATTATTGAAGGATGAATTTCTGGATGTACCCTTTATAGTGGATGAAACTTTCAGAAGAATCCTAAGCGCTACAGTTCCTCAAGGATATGACAAGGAGTTTTTTACATTAAAGTCATTCATCACTGAAATAAGAGCCTACATTTTTTAATTAAAGTCTAATTATGGCTATGATTTTACAGTGAAAAACTCTCCTGGAAATTTACTATTGAGTCATATTCTCTTTAATAAGTTGCCTACAGCATTCAAAAGGGAACTGGTTCATAAATACAATACCAACTATCCTACCTTGACTGAAATCTTTGAGTCATATAATGACATTATTAAAACTGATTAAGACCTGTAAAACTACATACATATATACATATACCAAGGCATTTTCCCCCTTACTAGGGAGGTAACCAAAAAGGAAAAGTCATAAAATCATTCCCACCCATTCCATCCCTGAAAACACTCCACACCCCTCCACCCTCCCTCCCATCTTAGCACCTCCTAGGTGACGGATCATCCCTGCACCCTGTCCACTGCCCTGGGTCAGAAGCAGTGTCGCAAGACACCTCCACAGCAAGGCCGCTTCATTAAGTCGGCGACCCCCCCTCTCCGTCCCCCCATATAAAGGAGAGGACAGGGAGAAATCCCTTCGGGCTGCGTCAAAATTTTGCTCACACACACTACCTCACCCCCCACCCCACGCATCACAACATCCTCGACTCACCCCCGTCCTCTGTCCTCTCCCGCCCTTCCTCAACAGACATTCCCCTCCCCCCAGAAGCCCCACCCCCACCCCAGGATGCCCCCCCATGCTCACCTCCTCCACATCTGCCCCCCACCTGTAAAACTACTTTGCCTAAATCTGATCAAATCAATAAGGCCAAAGAAAATTCAAAAAATGCACCCAAAGAAAATAAAAGTTCTCTTCAAAATTTTAAGACCAGTCAAAATAAGGTTGTTCCCTCTAAAAACCTTATTTGTAAATTGTGCAGTGCATCAGGTCACTCTTTGGGACAGTGTGAAAAATATTCAACTCTTAAGGATAAGACAGAGAGAGTACAGGAGTTAGGTCTCTGTGCTCATTGTGCTGCATCTGGTCATAAAGAAGATGAATGCTTTGGCAAGCAAAATAAATTAAAATATGGTTGTAAACACTAATTCTCATGGCCATATAGCACCCCTTTGTCCTGAATTTAAAGGGCCTATTACTAGTAGTAATCATCTTTGTTTAACATCTCGACAAAAATCCGAAAATGATTACCGTACATTTCCCCTACTGTAACTTTGGAATTCATTCGTGGTAAACAGAATAAGAAAATCAGATGTCTAATTGATACAGGGAGTCAGCGATCTTACATGTCAGCAAGAGTTGCTAAAAAGCGGTGCACGGATTTAGACTCGTTGAAAATGATAGATTTCAATATAAAAACATTCATTGGAGCTGAAGTTAAGAGCTTTAAGCAAACCTTAATAGGTGTTAAAATGAATAAGATAATTCAAATGCCATTTCTTATTGACCCTTCACTCAGCATAAGTTTTGTTGTACCTGGTATGAATGAAGCCCTAAAAAATATAAAAGATCAAGGTTTTGAATTGGCTGATGAAGCCTTTGGATTTAATCAGGATAATGAATTAATAGAGGTGGATGCATTTATAGGTGTAGACTTGCTTCAATTCCTTCCAGAGCTGCATGGTAATTGGAAATAAAGTAATTCCTATTGGTAATGTCAATCATTTCTTGACTAGGAAACAGGCTTCTCAAATTAGTAAAAAACGGCAAGTAATGAAGTTAAAAATTATCAATGTCAGAAGTCTTCTAAAGTTCATGACACCTCAGTTAATCTGATACTTACATACATATACCAAGGCTTTTTCCCCCTTACTAGGGAGGTAGCCAAAAAGGAAAAGGCATAAAATCATTCCCACCCATTCCATCCCCGAAAACACACCACACCCCTCCACCCTCCCTCCCATTTCAGCACCTCCTAGATGATGGGTCATCCCTGCACCCTGTCCTCTGCCCTGGGTCAGAAGCAGTGTCGCAAGACACAGCACATCCAAAGCAAGGCCGCTTCATTAAATCGGCGACCCCCCCTCTCCGTCCCCCCATATAAAGGAGAGGACGGGGAGAGATCACTTCGGGCTGCGTCAAAATTTTGCTCACACACACTACCTCACCCCCCATCCCCCCGTCCATTCCACCTCATGCATCACAACATCTTCCATATACAACCATTCTCCATTCACCCCTGTCTTCTGTCCTCTTCCGTCCTTCCTCAACAGACATTCCCCTCTTCCCCAAAGCCCCCTTCACCCCATCCATCCATCTCATCCTAGGACGTCCCCTCATGTTCACTCCCTCCACATCTGCCTTCCATACCTCCTTTACTAGTCTTTCTTCACTCATTCTGTCCATGTGTCCAAACCATCCTAATACTCTTTCATCAACCCTATCTCCCAACTCCCTTTCCACCCCTGTTCTCCTCCTCACCTCCTCATTTCTCACTCTATCTAGCCTAGTAACCCCCATCATACTTCTCAGACACTTCATCTCAAACACATTCAAGCTCCTTCTCTCTTCCTCTCTTATGTTTCATGTTTCTGCTCCATACAGTGCTGTTGGCACAATCACTCCTTCATACAGTCTCCTCTTAGCATCCATTCCCAAATTTCTATTCCTCATCACACTTTTTATTCCACCAAGGCATTTACTCGCTTCTCTCAATCTACATTCTACCTCCACCTTTACTCCACCTTTTCCTGCCACATTTGCACCCAAATATCTAAAACTATCCACTTCCTCCAGTTGCTCTCCCTTAATACTCACTTCCAGATTACTGCCACTTTCACCCCTTGTACATCTCATCACCTTACTTTTACCCACATTTATCTTCAGCTTTCTTCTATCACACACTCTCCCAAACTCTGTCACCAACTTCCTCAATCCCTCCTCCGATCCTGCCACAAGCGCAGTGTCGTCCGCAAACAACAGCTGGCTCACCTCCCACTTTTCTCCATTTTCTTTAACCATCTCCAATCCCTGACCCACTACCCTTGCATTTACCTCTCGCACTACCCCATCCATGTATAAGTTGAACAGCCAGGGTGACATAACGCATCCTTGACGAAGTCCCACCTTTACCTCAAACCACTCACTCTCTCCATTTCTAATCCTGACACAAGCTCTACTGCTCTCATAAAAACTCTTGACAGCTCCGAGAAGCTTTCCTCCTATCCCGTATATCCGCATAACCTCCCACAGTGCCTTTCTGTCTACCCTGTTGTAAGCCTTTTCCAGATCCATAAAGGCCCAAAAAACATCCTTCCCCTTTCCTATAGCTTTCTCACATATCTGTCTTACCACAAAGATCTGATCTACACAACCTCTACCTGTCCTAAATCCACACTGTTCCTCACCAATTACTCCCTCTGTTCCTCTCCTAATCCTCTCAATCAAGATCCTCCCATAAGCCTTCCCAACTACACTTAACAAGCTAATCCCTCTGAAACTACTACATTCACACTTGTCCCCTTTTCCCTTGTAAAGTGGAACTATACAAGCACTCCTCCAGTCCTCCGGCACTCTACCTTCTCTCCAGCAAACATTAAATAACCTCACCAACCAGTCCACCATCACTATACCTCCTTTTTTAAGACATTCTGCATGGCATCCATCCAGACCAGGTGCCTTACCTGCTTTCATCAGCTTAACTGCTGCCTTCACTTCATCCTTCCTTATTTCTCTGATACTTAATCCAATTAAATCATATTTTAATCCTCTAGAAAACATTCTAAGTGATTCAGATGTTGAAAATGAGATAGAATATCTCTTTAGTTTGGAATCTATTGGAATTAGTAAGAATGAAATTTATAGTTCAGAGGATCAAGAACAAATTGCTAGATTTAATGAAGCTATTCAGTTTAAAGATGGCCATTACCAGGTTAAGCTTCCTTGGCATTCGGAAAAAATAGAACTGGTCCCTTCTAATTTTCAGGTTGCCAGAAAAGTTTTAGGGAGAGTCTCAAAAAATCTTAAAAAGTCAAATCTTTATGAAAAGTATGAAGAGGTCTTTGATAAGCAGCTTCAGGATGGAATCATAGAGCAGATTGAAATAGACTTTTCTAATGAAAAGGTGAATAATCACACTTGGATTCCACATAGGCCAGTCATCAAGATGGAAGAGCAGGTCTCAACTAAGATTAGACCAGTTTTCAATTGTTCACTAAAAACTTATAAGAATCTACCTTCTTTGAATGAGGCTGCATATACTGGAGTTGATCTAATGGAGTCCTTGCTTAAACTGTTATTTTGCTTTAGAACTATTAATATAATCTTGCTGAGTGACATCAAGCAGGCCTTCCTGTCAATTAGGCTCAGCCAAGAGTTTGACAAGAACCGCTTTTGTTTCCTTTGGGAAAGGGATAAATTGACTGCTTATAGATATAGAACTAGTATTTGGATTTACATCATCACCCTTCATTCTACATTATGTAATGAAGAGACATGCCAGTAAATTTCCTCTTGACAAATGCACTAACATTCTTTCCAGTCAATTCTATGTTGATAATTTAATACAGGTACTAATTTTAAGGAAATGACTGACCTTTATCTTCTTTGCTATGAAAGAATGGCTCTTGGAGGTTTTATTTTAAGATCTTGGAATTCAAATTCACTTGAACTGAGACAACTGATAGAAAGGGATGGCAAATTGGTTGAACACTCAAATGAGACAGAAAATTCTAGGTTACAGATTTAATCCTAATATGGATGAGATGCAGCTTGCACCTGTTGAATTTCACTCTGTCAGTACTAAAAGACAATTGTTGTCCGAGACTTCAAGTTTATTCGATCCACTGGGGTTAGTCTTACCCATTAGTATCAAAGGAAAGTTATTGATGAGGAAGGTATGGCAACACAAATTAGGATGGGATGAAAAATTGCCTGAGGACATAATAAATGAGTGGGATAATATCAAACCAGACTTGAGAAAGCTAATCAAGTCTCCTTTAATAGGCAGGCATTAAATGAGAATGAAGAGTATGGACTTAATATTTTTAGTGACAGCTCACAAAATTGCTTTGGGTTTGTTGCTTATGGTACCAGTAAGGAAAGTAGTTCCCTCTTATTTGCTAAAGCAAAAGTGGCTCCTGCTAACAAGGAAAAAGAACATAGTATCCCAGTCTTGGAGCTACTTGGAGTGATTCTTGCTTTAAAGTGCATCTCCACTATTTTGAATGCCTATTCCAATATAAGATTCAACTATATTAATATTGCTGTTGATGCACAAGTTGTGCTCAACTGGTTAATAACCAGACTAAACTAAAATCTAAGTTTGTCAAAAATAGAATAGGTGAGATGGATAGTAAACTACAACAGCTTGAAAGGGATTATAACATTCCCATTAGTTTTAATTATGTCAAAACTGAAAATAATCCTGCTGATCTCTTAACAAGAGGATTAACCTACAACAAATTCATCGATAAATTTGAATTTTGGCTCAAGGGACCAGATTGGATGAAATATGATTGAAATACCTGGCCTAAATACCCATTGTTGAGTCTGGGTTTTAATCAGATAAATCAAAATATCAATACTCACAATACCATGCAAGGAAAGGAAGTTGAAATCAAACCTATTTTTGACATTAATAAGTTTTCAAACTATAATAAAGTTATGAAAATCACTGAGTGGATTTGTATGAAGAGTGGTGAAAACTCTCATGAGAAGGCATTGGATTATTGGATCATGATAATCAGTCAGTCAGTTTTGCTAATGAAATTAGCTTCCTTAAACAAATGGATACACTCATGTCAAGCAACTTCAGAAGATTCAGAAGTGCCTTCCTTAGTATTGAATTTAAACTTGTTTCTTGATGAAAAGGGCATCCAGAGATCACGAGGATTTCCAAATCACTTTATTTTGATTATAATGTTCACAATCCTGTACTTTTGGGAAAAGATCACCATTTCACCGTACTTTTTACCAGATTTTGTCATGCTCAGGTACAACACATTGGAGTTAGTACTACCTTAAATTTCCTAAGGTCCCAAGGATTCTGGATACCAAAGGGTAGATCTTCTGTTAAAGCTTCAATTAAGGACTGCAAAATTTGCCAGAAGTATAATGCAGTTGCCTATAATTACCTTAAAGTAACCAGTATGCCTAAGCAGCACATGAATCTGATCAGACCTTTCAATCATGTGGGAGTTAATTATACAGGTCATGTGTTTTTGAGAAAAGATAATACTAATGCTTTGAGTAAATATTTTATATTGATTTTCACTTGCCTTAATATCAGGGCTGTCCATTTTGAGTTGTTGCCTGACATGTCAACTAAGAATTTCATTCTGGCCTTTCAAAGATTTTGTAATCAGTATACTAATCCAACTTGTATAGTGATAATGCCCGATCATTTGTGAAAGGGGGAGACATATTAGAGAAAACTCTCGAGTCGAATGAATTTTTGGATGAACTCTCAAAAAACAAAATCAAACATGTAAGAATCCCAGTATATTCAGCATGGGTTGGAGCAGCATGGGAACGTCTTATCAGAACAGTAAAAAACTGTCTGTATAAGGCAATTGGAAGATCTAAATCAACATATTTTGAGTTTCTCACTGCCCTTTCAAACATAAAAAATGCCATTAATTCTAGACCTCTCACTTATAGAGCCAGTTCAGAAGAATTTTAATTTATGACTCCAAATTCATTCCTCAAACTTAAAAACATTGGTTCATTGATGTTCAAAGATGAAACTGATATTTGGGTTAATGATGAAAATCAGGAAAATCTTGAAAATGCACTTTGCAAGCAGAATGAGATGTTTGAGGAATTTAGAAGATTGTGGTATGAAGACTATCTTCTGAGTTTAAGGGATCATGCAAAAAATCTCTACGAGAAAGAATGGTCTGACAAGATAAAGAAAGGAGATGTAATTTTGATTAAACATCCAAATAAACCCAGACCCTTTTGGTTAATGGGAATAATATTAGAGATAATTATTGGGCATGACAATAAGGTTCGGATTGTTAAAGTGAAACAAAATAATGGAGAAATTGCCTTCCATACAATAAAGAACTTGTATCCCATGGAATTAAATATCACTCTTGGAAGTCAAAACCCATCACGACCTTCAGAGGTAGATACTGGAAACAACTCAATTCAAACAAATCCTCAAGCTCCATCTGCAAATAATAGAGATCTCAAACCAAAAAGAAAGGCTGCATTAAAGCAGCGTGAACCTATGAAAAATAAACTTGATTATTCATAAATTATAAATTGGGTATTAGGTGTTGGGTAAAACGCTACACCCTGGTTCAGGGGTGAGGATGCATGTGTTTAGGTGGTGGTTTAAATACTGCACCCTTAATCTAAGGGTGAGAATAAAATGTTTTATTAAAGATTGATTTGAGGCATTAAATCTTATTGATTTATTATATTTGTATTTATATTGATTTGGACACAGTTAAGGTTTCATTGTATTGCATTTGTTACACATGCAATCTCTTGTCTGGAGTATATTAGAAATTATGTAAAAGGTGACGTCATATTGAACTCATTTATTGAACTCTGGAGGTTTAATTTCATTAAAGTAATAAATTATGTATATTTAAATTATTGGATAAAATCTGAATAATTAACCATTTTAATGACCAATTGCTACTGATAATTTGTAGTCTATTGAAAAATTTAAATATTTGAAATAGATACCGAAAATTCTGGTCGGTGAAAAGGTAAGCAATGGTCGCGTAAAATATAGATATTGCTTACTGCTAGCAGCCAGCTTCATTCGAATCTCTGATTCTGTGAAATCAAGATGCTGAGAATTTGTGTCAACAAAAATTACTGAAAATCAATTTCGGAGGAACATTTACCCCCAACTGTAAAGAGAAATGTAATTTTTGCAGGAAAATTAATTTTTCCCTGATACAAACCTGAGGTACTCCTTACAATAGGATACTTTCGCGTAGCACGAATATTTCTACTGCGAAATTAAAATCCTCACTCTGTGGGTCTGGGCACAAGTCTCGCACACTATAACCATTCTTTGAGCCAGGTATGAATTAAGCACAAGGTTTGTCAGGCAAGGAGAAGGAACTGTTTAGAGGGGTGGTTGAGGAGGGCCATTAAAGGTAAGGAGTACCTCAGGTTTGTATCAGGGAAAAATTTTCCTGCGAAAATTACATTTGTTCCGAAGAATACAAACTCTTCGGTACTCCTTACAATAGGAGACTCGGACTTAGGAGGGAAGGAAGTTGTTATCTAGCCTGGGAAACCGCTGTAAGGAAAATCTAGTGTGCTAAGACTATGTTGACCAGACCCCTATACATTCCCCTCACTTTGAAGTGCACCCCTTTCTGTTCCCTGGAGTGGAGACAGACAGGTTATAATCACTTTTGTACCACTGAAGGGCTTGAATTGATTCCCTTGGAATGCTTGAGAGCCCGCGGGTGAGGTAAGGGAATGTAAGAGTATGAGAAGGACTTTGGAAAGTTATCCCTGCAGTTGCCGAGCCAGAACCTGGATGAGTTGTCAGGGTCGGCTGTGTGCTCTTGAGGAGGGGTATATAATTTTCAGGACTTCTTGGGCGGCCACTATGGGGCCCAAAGATAAGTTCCCTAAAGATTCCCGCATAACTTCTTTGAGGTAAAAGGAAGTGAACGTATTCTGGCTCTTCCATATACCTGCTTGAAGAACCTGGTTGACTGACAGATTCTTTCTGATGACTAGGGAGGTCCCTACTGCCCTCAGGTCATGGGCAATCTGTATGGTTCATGTCGCAGGCTCTGCGGATGACTTCCATTGTCCAGTAAGAAATGGAATTCTTAGTGATGGGCTACCTTTAGTAGAGATGAACAACCTCTTTAATTCTGGTCGAAGATGTTCGGTTCTCTTGAGGTAGGTCCGGATGGCTCGTACCGGGCATAGAACTGTTTCAGTCTATTCTCCCCCTGCAAATTCGTCTAAGGACGGAACACTAAAGGACCAGAATCTAGGGTCGGATTTGGCAGGATCTTGGTTTTTGGCAATGAATTGAGGCATGAAAGTGAAGGAGACCTCTTTCAATCCTTTGGAATGGGCGACTCTATAAGAGATGGCATGTAACTCCCCTACTCTCTTGGAAGATGCCAGGGCTAGCAGAAAAAACTGTCCTCTAGGTGAGGTCCTTCAGATGTGCCTCTCGGAGAGGTTCGTAAGGGGGACCCCTCAGAGAGTTCAGGACTAATGCCACATCCCGCGGAGGAGAACTGATTTCCCTGGGGGGGCATGATGTTTGAAGTGCCTGAAGAGCATGGAAATTTCCGGTGAAAGGGCTAGGACCATGCCCTTCAGAGAAAACACCTGATTTAGAGCTGCCCTATAGCCTTGTACTGCCGAGAGGGAGATCTTCTTGGACTTCCTGAGGAAGTGGAAGGAGGCGATCTCAGGAATGGTGGCTCGATCTGGGACTAACTTCCTGGAGTGGCACCATTTTGCAAAGGCATTGCATTTCCCTTGATAAAGGTTAGCTGAGGAAGAGCGAATAGGAGCGGACATGTCCTCTGCCACTTCTCTGGGAAAACCCTTCTTTAGGAGGATCCGGACCATAGTCTGAACGCGTAAAGATTGAGTGCTGAAGGGTTCTTGTGCCAAGGCCCGTTGATGGGTGGATACAGAAGATCTGGTCTTCCCTGAAGGGCCAGAGGCTCTTCTACTGCTAGCTCGAGGGCGTCTGGAAACCATGGGGCTTCGGGCCACCAAGGAGCGATCAAAGTCATCCGAAGGTAGGATGCGTGTCTTGCTCTCAGGAGTACCTTCTGGAGCAAGGGAAATGGTGGGAAAGCGTAGGAGTCCAGGTTGTCCCAACTTTGCAGAAGAGCGTCTTCTCCTGCTGCCAGAGGATCTGGGAAAGGGCTGAAATACATTGGGAGTTGGTGATTCCATCTCATTGCAAAAAGGTCCACTAGAGGGGAGCCCCATTTGCTGAGGATGAAGTTCGCTACCTCTCGATAGAGGGACCATTCTGTGTTGATTATCTGACATTCCTCTTCCCCGGGATGTAGCGGGCTTTGAGTGACACCTGGAGATTCTTGGCTAGGTTGAGGATGTCCATCATCAGAAGGCATAGTTCCTGGGAGACCCCCTTGCTCATTCAGGTAGGCTACTACCGAGGAATTGTCCGACATTATGCCCACTACTTTTCCTGAGACTTGATCCTTGAAGTGACGGAGAGCCAGGAGTACTGCTTTCAACTCAAGCCAATTGATATGGGCTGTCCGCTCGACTGTGGACCAGGAACCGCTGATGTGATCGTCATTGAGGTGGGCTCCCCAGCCCTCCTTGGAGGCATCGGAGAACAGGAGGACTTCGGGGGGAGATGGGCCGAGGGGCATCCCCATGAGAAGGTTGCATGGGCCTTCCACCAGAGAAGAGAATCCTTGACTTCTTCGGTGAGGGAGGTGTGTTGTAGGGGTTCTCCCTCTTGCGGGGCCCACTGAGACTTGAGGAGCCACTGTAGCGGTCGCATTCTTTGTCTACTCCTGGGGATTAATTTCTCTATGGAGGCCATATGGCCCAGGAGGATTTGGCATTGTGTCGCCGTCAGGAACCTGGTCGATAGTGCCTGTGCAACTAGAGAAGCGAGATTCTGGATCCCCTTTTCTACTGGGAAGGACTCCATTAGGGAGGAGTCCAGGACCATACCCAGGTACGTGACTCTCTGTCTTGGTAAGAAATCTGACTTTTCCGGGTTGACTACTGTGCCCAATTTCAGGACAAAGGTTAGGACCATTCTCAGGTGTTCTTGGCATAGCTGGGCGGAATGTGCAAGGATCAGCCAGTTATCCAAGTAACGGAGTAGTTGAATTCCCCTGGAGTGGGACCACGCTGAAACGAGGTTGAACACACTGGAGAAGACTTGGGGTGCTGTGGAAAGTCCGAAGCAGAGGCAGGGGAAGTGGAAGGTGTTGCCCCTGTGGATGATTCTGAGGAATTTCCTGGAGGAGGGATGCACTGGTATGTGGAAATAGGCATCTTGGAGGTCCAGCGATACCATGAAGTCCCCTTCCCTGATAGACGCCCTTACGGACTCTGGGGTGTCCATTCGGAACTTCGTCAGGGAGAGGAACTTGTTGAGTGGAGACAAATAGATGACTGGTCTCCACACCCCTGTTGTCTTTTCTACTAGGAATAGCCTTGAGTAGAACCCTGGGTCCTCTAAAGCTCTTTTCTGGAGCAGAACGGAGGATTCCTCCGCTAGGGCCCGCCCGCGAGCCGAGTCCGGGTGGAAGCTGCTGACTTGGATGGGATAGGGGGAGAGGTTTGGGACAGTGGGAAAGGGAAGACAATAGCCTGTCTTAATGACTTAGTAGGTCCAGTCTTCCGCCCCGGCCTCTTCCCATGCTCTCCAGTAGAGGGAGAGGCAACCCCCTATCTTGTGCGGAGGGGCTGGCGAATTCCTAGGATTCCTGTGGGGGAGTCCGGAGCCTCTATAATGTTTGCGTCTAGGATCTCTAGTCGTAAAGGGACGGGGCTTTCCTGTCTGCCTTTTCGACTTGGAGTGGAGGGGTAGGGAATCAGCATGCGGGTTAGAAGGGGGGCCCCTCTTCAATGGAGCATAAATTTCTCTGAGGAGGGGATCACTGGGGTCTCCTAGGACGGTGTCTCTCCTGCGGGACTCAATGTTGGCCCAAGACGTTAAGAGGCAGGCCGCTTGATGCTTCAGAGCTCTGCTCGAGCTTTCCCATAGAGCCTGGAGGTTGCATTCCCCTTGGGGTTGCAGCCCGGGTAAAAACTCCCTTACTGAAGCCAAGACGCGTTCCAGCCAGGAGTGCACCGCGAGAGAGAGAGCCAGGCCCTGAACGAGGTCCCTGGATTCTCTGCCGGAAAGGATGACGTTTCTTCTGAGCAGTGAATCCACGTCCGCTTTGACAAGCTCTGGTAACCGAGCCGGGATCAAGGCTGCTTAAGGTTTGTCCCTGATGGGAAGTAGAAGCGTTTTTGCTGTTCCACTGGAACAGAGCGCCAGCGCGGTTTTTCGGTTGCCCGGTTTGTGAGTGCGTCGGAGGCCTGGTTCATGGCTCGTACCGTCTGTGTACTCCATGGGAGTTGGTTTTGTTGTTTGAGAATTGCCCGTCCTGAAGATTTCAGACTCGAACGTGACTTCCACTTCTTGTGGAAGGCTCAGTTGATTAGCTCTCCTAACTTTAGAGAGGATCTCTGAGCAGGAGGGTGTAACAACCATCGGGGATTCCGACTGGGAATCCTGCGAAGTTTGGTAACTTGCCCTCTCATCCCCGGCGCTGTGGACGTCGTCGCCGTCGTAGCTGGCGCCTTTGCGGTCAGCGAGAAACACCGCGTCTGCAACCTCGTCCCTGATCTCTGTCCTCGTGAGCAAAGGGCATGGAAAGGTCACCGTTGATCACCCGGCTCTTCCTACGGTGGGTGTTATGCGTACTGCGGGATTCCTGAGTAGAAGAGACTAAGGGGCTCTTTGTCTTTGAACCCGGGTTCTTTGTCCGTGCCGGCGTCGAGTTTCCGGGATGCGTCGGGGGCAAGCCGCAAGCGACCACATCCGGGAAAAATGTCATACAGGAGCGGTAGCTAGAGGTAGCCTGAGGCGCATGTCCGCCTACGCTAACCGTCCTGGTTGAAGGAAAAGAGGACAACTTGGCCTGAGAATGACTCGAAGTGGACGTTGTACCACCTTCCTGGCTACTACGCTTTGGAGGAGGGACCGTCGAGTATCCGGGATGGGTCGAGGGCAAGCCGCAAGCGACCTCATCCGGGAAAAATCTCGTACAGGAGCGGTAGCTAGAGGTGGCCTGAGGCGCATGTCCGTCTATGCTAACCGTCCTGGTTGAAGGAATAGAGGACAACTTAGCCTGAGAATGACTCGAGGTGGACGTTGTACCACTTTCCTGGCTACTACGCTTTGGAGGAGGGACCGTCGAGTTTCCGGGATGGGTCGAGGGCAAGCCGCAAGCGACCTCATCCGGGAAAAATCTCGTACAGGAATGGTAGCTAGAGGCGCATGTCCGTCTACGCTAACCGTCCTGGTTAAAGGAATAAAGGACAACTTGGCTTGAGAATGACTCGAGGTGGACGTTGTACCACTTTCCTGTCTACTACGCCGTGGAGGAGGGAGAGAATTGCTCGTCTCCTCTGAAGCCGTAGTCTGCCTTCTCTTGTTTTTGGGGGGTGAAGAGGGAAGCCATTTTCTATGCTTGCGCACCTTTTCCCCTGCATGTGCTTTCCTGTGAACATGAAAGTACACGGAACACTATCATCTCACTGAATGCACGTCTCACACGGGGATGAAGGTGAACACTTAAGAGCTATACACTTGAAACACCAAATGTGAGGATCCACTTGGGCTGGCGGTAAGGGGGTGAGACAAAGGTATCTCCCTTCGGCGAAGGCACACAACCCATCTTCAACAACAATACTGGAACCAGATTCCATACTTACAGTGAAGGGTAGGATACCCGGTGGCGGTTAAGGGAATAATACAGGAAAGGGAGAAGCACTTAATAAATTCCAGGACACAGGATGGCGTAGGGAAACCCCGATGAAATTGAAGGACGACGAACTCCTTAGCGTCCTGGGAGAGAGCTGGCGACAATCGAAGCGGGTTGCTTGATTTTCGGCACATACGTAAACATAGAACCGGTTCGCTGCCGCGCTAATAATGGAGTTTGACTGAGAATCGGCCCATTAAGGGGGAAACCGATAAAAACTAAACATGTATAGTAGAGAGATGTTAACGCGGTCACTACTGCGAAGAGAATGGTTATAGTGTGCGAGACTTGTGGTGGAGGGCAAGGGCCCCCCCCCCCCTTGCCCCAATGGTGCCCCTTACTGAGGATAAGCGTTGCCCAGACCCACAGAGTGAGGATTTTAATTTCGCAGTAGAAATATTCGCGCTACGCGAAAGTATCCTATTGTAAGGAGTACCGAAGAGTTTGTATTCTTCGGAACAAACCTCTCTTTAAAACAAAAGAGGATTACATCACAATTGAAAATAACAGTTGGATAGGCTCAATAAGACGAAAGAGAGTACCGTAAGTACATACTCAGCCGAGTTAAAACCAGTCTCTCGAAAAGTCTTCGCCTTTTCAATAAATTACATCTAAATATCAAGAAGGTAAGATTGAACTTTCTCATTTTGAATTAGTCTAACTAAAGTAATAAATTGTTTGTTTGGATGAGGAAAACAGATCCTTTTCCAATACCTCTTGTATTTCTGTCATCCCATTTTATTAGATCCTCTCTATCAATAATTTCTATGCCTTTCATGATTCTGTAAATAGCTATCAAATCTCCTCTCTTCTTTGCTCTAGTGTCTGTAGCTTAAGTTTTGCTAGTCTCTCTTCATATGATAGTTTTGAGTGTCTGTGCCAATTTTGTAATTGTTCTTTGTATTCTTTCAATTTTTTTTTTTTTTTTTTTATAAATATACATTTTTTGTACTTGGTGACCACATCGTTGCTGCATATTCCAATCTTGGCCTTATCAGAGTGATTAGTATTTTCTTCACCATTTCTTCATCCAGGTATGTAAATGCCACTTTGATCGTTCTTATCAAATTACAAGTTTCACCAAAAATCTTATTTGTTTCTCAGGTGACATATTATTCATAACAATGACTCCCAGGTCCTTCTCATTTTAAACTTTTTTTTATACTTTCTTCTCCCAATTTATATGATCCTGTTATTCTGTTTTTGCTTTTTCCAAATTCCATTATACTACACTTTTTAGTATTGAACTCCATCTCCCACTTCTTACTCCATTCCCAGACTTTATTTAGATCACTCTGTAGTGATTCACAATCTTCTTCCGTGTTCACTTTTTTTTAATAGTTTTGCATCATCTGCAAAGAAGCTCATATAACTTTCAATTTCTTCATCCATATCATTAATATATATAGCAAACATTATTGGGGCCAAAACTGTTCCTTGTGGAACACCACTTATTACTTCATCCCAATTTGAGTGTTTCTCTCTTATCACTACTCTCATTTTTCTTTCTTGCAAAAAGTCTTCCATCCATTTAAGCAGTTTGCCCTGTATTCCTCCTTCGGTTTCGAATTTCTTAAGCAACTTCTTATGTCGTACTTTGTCAAAAGCTTTTTTTAGGTCTAGAAATGCACAATCAGCCCATCCATCTCTTTCTTGTATTATATCTATTAGCCTTGAATAGAAACATATTAAATTGGTGACGCATGATCATCCTTGTCTGAATCCAAATTGCCTTGGATTTAGCACTTTTTTTTTTTCTTCTAAATATTTTACCCATCTACTTATGACAATTCTTTCACAAATTTTTCCTATTGTACTTGTTAGAGAGACTGATCTATAGTTGGTAGGGTCTTCTTTATTTCCCCCTTTATATATAGGTACTATATTTGCTTTTTTCCAATCTTCTAGAACTTTTCCTTCTTTCAAGGAACTGTTTATTATGCTATGTATTTTGTCTGCCAGTTCATTCCTGCATTCTTTCAAAATCCAGTTTGCTATTTCATCTGGTCCATGCGATTTTCTGACATCAAGATTACTCAAGTGTTTCATTATTTCATTCTTTGTTACTTCTATTTCTTTCATAGGGGGGACTTTCTCTTTCCATTCAATCTCTTCAGGTTGTATGTTCTCCCTTGTAAACACTGAGTTAAAAGGCTTCTTCATAATTTCCGCCATTTCTATTTCCTCTGTGTATTCAACTCCTTCTTGTCGTAATTTCTCAAAATTTTGTTTCTTTTTCAGTTTGTTGTTTACATACATATACCAAGGCTTTTTCTCCCCTTACAAGGGGGGTAGCCAAAAAGAAAAAGGCATAAAATTATTCCCACCCATTCCATCCCTGAATACACTCCACACCCCTCCACCCTCCCTCTTATCTTAGCACTTCCTGAATGACAGGTCATCCCTGCACCTTGTCCACTGCCCTGGGTCAGAAGCAGTGTCGCAAGACACAGCGCATCCACAGCAAGGCCGCTTCATTAAATCGGCGACCCCCCTCTCCGTCCCCCCCATTGCATAAAATGAGAGGACGGGGAGAGATCCCTTCGGGCTGCGTCAAATTTTGCTCACACACATTACCTCACCCCCTCCATCCACCCGCCCACTCTACCTCATGCAATCACATCATCATCCATATACAACCATTCTCCATTCACCCGTCCTTCCTCAACAGACAATCCCTTCTTCCCCAAAGCCCCCTTCACCCCATCCATCCACCTCATCCTAGGATGTCCCCTCATGTTCACTCCCTCCACATCTGCCTTCCACACCTCTTTTACTAGTCTTTCTTCACTCATTCTTTCCATGTGTCCAAACCATCCTAATATTCTTTCATCAACCCTATCTCCCAGCTCCTTTTCCACCCCTGTTCTCCTCCTCACCTCCTCATTTCTTACTCTATCTAGCCTAGTAACCCCCATCATACTTCTCAGACACCTCATCTCAAACACATTCAAACTCCTTCTCTCTTCTTCTCTTATGTTTCATGTTTCTGCCCCATACAGTGCTGTTGGCACAATCACTCCTTCATACAGTCTCCTCTTAGCATCCATTCCCAAATGTCTATTCCTCATTACACTCTTTAATCCACCAAGGCATTTACTCGCTTCTCTCAATCTACATTCTACCTCCACTTTCACTCCACCTTTCCCTGCCACATTTGCACCCAAGTATCTAAAAGTATCCACTTCCTCCAGTCGCTCTCCCTTAATGCTCACTTCCAGTCTGCCACTTTCACCCCTTGTACATCTCATCACCTTACTTTTACCCACATTTATATTTAGCTTTCTTCTATCACACGCTCTCCCATACTCTGTCACCAACTTCCTCAATCCCTCCTCTGATCCTGCCACAAGCGCAGTGTCATCCGCAAACAACAGCTGGCTCACCTCCCACTTTTCTCCATTTTCTTTAACCATCTCCAATCCTTTGCCCACTACCCTTCTCACACTACCCCATCCATGTATAAGTTGAACAGCCAGGGCGACATAACGCATCCTTGACGAAGTCCCACCTTTACCTCAAACCACTCACTCTCTCCATTTCCAATCCTGACACAAGCTCTACTACTCTCATAAAAACTCTTGACAGCTCCCAGAAGCTTTCCTCCTATCCCGTATATCTGCATAACCTCCCACAGTGCCTTCCTGTCTACCCTATCATAAGCCTTTTCCAGATCCATAAAGGCCCAAAAAAACATCCTTCCCCTTTCCTATAGCTTTCTCACATATCTGTCTTACCACAAAGATCTGATCTACACAACCTCTACCTGTCCTAAATCCACACTGTTCCTCACCAATTACTCCCTCTGTTCCTCTCCTAATCCTCTCAATCAAGATCCTCCCATAAGCCTTCCCAACTACACTCAACAAGCTAATCCCTCTGAAACTACTACATTCACACTTGTCCCCTTTTCCCTTGTAAAGAGGAACTATACAGGCACTCCTCCAGTCCTCCGGCACTCTACCCTCTCTCCAACAAACATTGAATAACCTCACCAACCAGTCCACCATCACTGTACCTCCCTTTTTCAGACATTCCGCATGGCATCCATCCAGACCAGGTGCCTTACCTGCTTTCATCATCTTAACAACTGCCTTCACCTCATCCTTCTTTATTTCTCCTCCATTCTCCTCATTCATCACTCTCACTTTCTTCGCACTTCCCACTGCAGCAATCTTTCCTTCCCTATCCTCCTTTACACTTAGCAACTCCCTAAAATATTCTGCCCATCTTCCCCTTGCTGCCTTCTCTTCCACTATCATCTCTCCATCTGCACCTTTTACCTTTTCTTGTCTACTTGATTCGCCTCCTCTTCCTATCTTAATTTCTTTCCAAAACATCTTTTTATTACTTTCAAAAATTTCTGTCAAACTCTTACCCCATTTCACATCTGCTCTCCTCTTTGCAACCTTTACCTTTTTCTTTACTTCTCTTTTCTTTTCTTTGTACCTCTCATATGACTCCCTCATCCTATTTTGTAACCAATCTGTGAAAGCTCGCTTCTTCTCTTCTACAACCTTCTTTGTTTCCTCATCCCACCATTTACTACCCTTTCTTCTATTTCCCCCTGTCCTTCTTGTTCCACACACCATCCTTGCACACTTTATGACTCCCTCTTTGAACCCTCCCCATTCCTCCTCCACACCCAGCTCTACTCTACCCTTTACTCCCTCCCACTCCTCCTTCAGCTTCTTTCCGTACTCCTCCTTTTCCTTCTCATTCAAGGAGTTCACTCTAAGAACCTCCCTACCTTTTGTCCCTTTCCTCTTCCTCCATCTATCCTCCACTTTCAACTTACCTTCCACCAAAAAATGATCTGATATTCCCCCACCCTCTCCCCTTAGCACATGTACATCCTTTACTCTTCCTATCATAATCCTATTTACCACTACATAATCCATTAGCGCTCTATCTACCACCCTCTCCCATGTGTACTTATGCTTGACTTTCTTCCAAAACACTGTATTTGCTATCATCAACTCTCTTTCTAGACACATTTCCACCATCAACTCTCCACTACGATTCTTTCCTGGAACTCCACATTTCCCAACCACTCCATCGATTGGACCATTTCCCACCCTAGCATTAAGGTCTCCCAGTACTATCACATTGACATTTCTTCCCAAAACCTCTATGCACTCATTTAGATCTATCCAAAAGGCCTCCCTTTCTTCTACACTCTTCTCACTGCCAGGCCCATATGCACTTACAAAGACCCACATCTCCTTCCTCAGTTTCACCTTCATCCACATTATCCTTGAGGAAACCTCCTTCCACTCCACTACCCGTTTACCTATCTCTTCACTTACTAGTATAGCCACCCCTTCCCTCCCTCGCCCTCTCTTCACTCCTGATAACCTCCCACTTACACTCCCAAACATACACTCACCCTTCCCTTTCAACTTAAGTTTCACTCAAAGCCAACACATCCATCTTTCTTCTCACAAACTTACTACCTATCTCTTCCCTTTTACTCTCATCTGTACCACATCCACGCACATTAAAAGACCCAAACCTTAGGGTGCTGGTCCGAGGCCTTCCAGCCCCTCTTATGCCTTCTCTTATTCTTTTAGGAATTTCCCCTGTGGGGCTACAAGGAGAAGGATGCCTAGTCCCATTCTTCTCGCCTCTTACGATCCAAGTGGGAGTACTTGGTGGCAGTATTCTATTCCCCCATCACAGAAAAGGAATACTCAGAGAAATGGTACAGGACAGCAACAAGGGGTTGGAGGACAGCATAATGGAGGGACGGTCGTAGTATAAAAGTGTCATCATTTCTCTATGAACAGAGTTTTGCTCTATCATAGACATTTCTATAACAAGTATATATTTTCCATTTTTCAGGCCTTTTGTTTTCTTCAGTTTGGTCCAAGCTTTATCTCTTTTGTCTTTTAACTATCTACAACTTTTGCTGTACCAGCACTTTATATATTCTTTTTCTTGTTTTTGTCTTGGGACATACTTTTCCACTCCTCTTTTGTAAATGTTTGTCAAAATATTCCATTTATCTTCCACTGTTGTTTCTTCTTTGTATATTTCTTCCCAGTTTTCTTTTTGAAAGAATTCTCTTATTTTATCAAAGTTTGTTTTTTCATACATCATTCTTCCTCTTCTATATTGTTCATTTCTTTTCATGTATTTTTCCTCATTTAGTTCCAGTTCAATCAATATGTGGTCACTTTTACTTATTGGTGTTTTATATTCAATCTTTTCCACTATTCTAGGTTCAGATGTGATTATTAGGTCTAGTCTTGATGGTTCTTCATTTCTATACCTAGTGTTCTCCTGTATCCACTGTGTCATTGTATGGTCAATAATCATCTCGAGTAGAACATTTCCCCATGAGCCGTCTCCACCCTTTACTGTCATCTCTTCCCAGTAGACTTCTTTGCAATTAAAGTCTCCCATCATAACTATTCTTCCTCCATCTTCTATTATCTTTGTGTCCTCTAACATACTTTTATGTTCACTCTCTTCCCACAAGGCTGTTTTTGGAGGCACATAATTTATCACGAACTTTCTGCTCTTATCTCTGTCTTCCACTTCGATCATAATCATCTGTACTGTATTCTTTCCATATGTGACACACCTCACGTTTATATCCTTAGTCAGGAACATAACTCCACCCCCTTGTTTTGTCTCTCTGTTTCTAATCCAATAATTATAATTATATGCATCATTACCTATACTGTTGGGTGGTAGTGGACCTTTTAATTTCGTTTCTACAATTCCCATTATGTCCGGTTCTTTTTCCTTCAGATAATCATTCAGCTCATTGAGTGCTGTTATTAATCCATCTATATTTGTGTAAAGACACTTTTAGTTTTCTGCCACTTCCATTGTATTCTCTGTTTCCCTTTTGTTTTTCTCTAGTATGTCGTTTTTCCTTATTTTCATATTCACTACTGTCAAATAGAATTTCTCTTTTTCTGACTGTTCTGTTCTGGTTTTTTACCTTAGCTTCGTGTCTTTTCTTTTTTTCCTCTTTATTAATTTCTCTTTTTATCCATACATTTTTATATTGTTCACTTGTTGCTAGTTTCCCTGTTTTTGCTCAGATATTCTCTGCCATGGTTTGTGACCTGAATTTAAACTTAATTGGTCTGGACTTATCTGTACTATACTTCCCGACTCTGTACATCTCTTCAATTTGTTTCATGATTTCAGGTTCATCTTCCTGAATCAATTCTAGTAAACTGCTTACTTTTTCTTTTTTCTCATTCATTCTTGTGGTTCTATTTGGGTTATATTTCTCCTCCATTCCTAATATAATTATACATTTCTTTTTATCTGCTAAGTCCCTTACTATATTCTCCTTCTGTCTCATCACTTAGAGTCTTTCAGTTTGTTCTTTCCCCGTCTGGGGTATTGGCTGCTTGTTATTGTGGCAAAGTAGCATGCAGTCGATACTTTAGGGTCTATATGGGGCGCCCCTACGGACCAGAGCCACACATCATTTTGTCTATGATAGAGGAAAACTCTGATCATAGAGAAATGCTGACACTTTTATACTACGACTGACCCTCTGTTATGCTGTCCCCCAACCCCTTGTTTCTGTCCTGTACCATTTCTCTGAGTATTCTTTTTCTGTAGTGGGGGAATTCCCTGTGGTAGGGGAAAAGAATGCTGCCACCACTTGGATCGTAAGAGGCGAGAAGAAAGGGATGGGGATTGGGACTAGGCATTCTTCTCCTTGTAGCCCGCAGGGCACATTCCTAAAAGTAAAAGCAAAGGCATAAGAGGGTCTGGAAGTTCTCGGACCAGCACCCTAAGGTTTGGGTCTTTTAATGTGCATGGATGTGGTACAGATGAGAGTAAAAGGGAAGAGATAGGTAGTATGTTTGTGAGAAGAAAGATGGATGTGTTGGCTTTGAGTGAAACTAAGCTGAAAGGGAAGGGCGATTGTAAGTTTGGGAGTGTAAGTGGGAGGTTATCAGGAGTGAAGAGAGGGCGAGGGAGGGAAGGGGTGGCTATACTAGTAAGTGAAGAGATAGGTAAACGGGTAGTGGAGTGGAAGGAGGTGAAACTGGGAAAGGAGATGTGGGTTTTTGTAAATGCATACGGGCCTGGCAGTGAGAAGAGTGTAGAAGAAAGGGAGGCCTTTTGGATAGATTTAAACGAGTGCATAGAGGGTTTAGGGAGAAGTGTAAATGTAATAGTACTGGGAGACCTTAATGAGGGTAGGAAAGGATCCAATTGATGGAGTGGTTGGGAAATGTGGAGTTCCAGGGAAAAATCGTAAGTTGATGGTGGAAATGTGTCTAGAGTTGATGATAGCAAATACAGTGTTTTGGAAGAAAGTCAAGCATAAGTACACATGGGAGAGAGTGGTGGAGGGAAAGGTGGTAGATAGAGCTTTAATGGACTATGTAGTGGTAAATAGGATTATGATAGGAAGAGTTAAGGATGTACATGTGCTAAGGGGTGAGGGTGGGGGAATATCAGATAATTTTCTGGTGGAAGGTAAGTTGAGAGTGGAGGACAGATGGAGAAAGAGGAACGGGACAAAAGGTAGGGAGGTGCTTAGAGCTCTTTAAATGAAGAGGAAAAGGAGGAGTACAAGAAGAAGCTGAAGGAAGGGTGGGAGGGAGTGAAGGATAGAGTAGAGGTAGGTGTGGAGGAGGAATGGGGATGGTTCAAGGAGGGAGTCAAAGTGTACAAAGATGGTGTGTGGAACTCGGACAGGAGGAAATAGAAGGAAGGGTAGTGAATGGTGGGATGAGGAAATGAAGAAGGTTGTAGAAGAGAAAAAGCGAGCTTACACAGATTGGTTACAAAATAGGACGAGGGAGTCATACGAGACGTACAAAAAAAAAAAAAAGGTAAAGGAGGCAAAGAGGAGAGCAGATGTAAAATGGGGTAAGAGTATGACAGAAAATTTTGAAAGTAATAAAAACATGTTTTGGAAAGAAATTAAGAGAGGAAGAGGATGCGATTCAAGTAGAGAAGAAAAGGTAAAAGGTGCAGATGGAGAGATGATAGTGGAAGAGAAGGCAGTAAGGGGAAGATGGGCAGAATATTTTAGGGAGTTGCTAAATGTGAAGGAGGATAGGGAGGGAAAGATAGCTGCAGTGGGAAATGCTAAGAAAATGAGTGAGGAGAATGGAGGAGAAATAAGGAAGGATGAAGTGAAGGTAGCAGTTAAGATGATGAAAGCAGGTAAGGCACCTGGTCTGGATGGATGCCATGCAGAATGTCTTAAAAAAGGAGGTACAGTGATGGTGGACTGGTTGGTGAGGTTATTTAATGTTTGCTGGAGAGAAGGTAGAGTGCCAGAGGACTGGAGGAGTGCTTGTATAGTTCCACTTTACAAGGGAAAGGGGGACAAGTGTGAATGTAGTAGTTTCAGAGGGATTAGGTTCTTAAGTGTAGTTGGGAAGGCTTGTGGGAGGATCTTGATTGAGAGGATTAGGAGAGGAACAGAGGGAGTAATTGGTGAGGAACAGTGTGGATTTAGGACAGGTAGAGGTTGTGTAGATCAGATTTTTGTGGTAAGACAGATATGTGAGAAAGCTATAGGAAAGGGGAAGGATGTTTTTTGGGCCTTTATGGATCTGGAAAAGGCTTACGACAGGGTAGACAGAAAGGCACTGTGGGAGGTTATGCAGATATACGGGATAGGAGGAAAGCTTCTGGGAGCTGTCAAGAGTTTTTATGAGAGTAGTAGAGCTTGTGTCAGGATTAGAAATGGAGAGAGTGAGTGGTTTGAGGTAAAGGTGGGACTTCGTCAAGGATGCGTTATGTCGCCCTGGCTGTTCAACTTATACATGGATGGGGTAGTGCAAGAGGTAAATGCAAGGGTAGTGGGTCAGGGATTGGAGATGGTTAAAGAAAATGGAGAAAAGTGGGAGGTGAGCCAGCTGTTGTTTGCGGACGACACTGCGCTTGTGGCAGGATCAGAGGAGGGATTGAGGAAGTTGGTGACAAAGTTTGGGAGAGTGTGTGGTAGAAGAAAGCTGAAGATAAATGTGGGTAAAAGTAAGGTGATGAGATGTACAAGGGGTGAAAGTGGCAGTAATCTGGAAGTAAGCATTAAGGGAGAGCAACTGGAGGAAGTGGATAGTTTTAGATATTTGGGTGCAAATGTGGCAGGAAAAGGTGGAGGTAGAATGTAGATTGAGAGAAGTGAGTAAATGACTTGGTGGATTAAAAAGTGTAATGAGGAATAGAAATTTGGGAATGGATGCTAAAAGGAGACTGTATGAAGGAGTGATTGTGCCAACAGCACTGTTTGGAGCAGAAACATGGAACATAAGAAAGGAAGAGAGAAGGAGCTTGAATGTGTTTGAGATGAGGTGTCTGAGAAGTATGATGGGGGTTACTAGGCTAGATAGAGTGAGAAATGAGGAGGTGAGGAGGAGAACAGGGGTGGAAAGGGAGTTGGGAGAAAGGGTTGATGAAAGAGTATTAGGATGGTTTGGACACATGGAAAGAATGAGTGAAGAAAGACTAGTAAAGGAGGTATGGAAGGCAGATGTGGAGGGAGTGAACATGAGGGGACGTCCTAGGAGGAAATGGATGGATGGGGTGAAGGGGGCTTTGGGGAAGAGGGAAATGTCTGTTGAGGAAGGACGGGAGAGGACAGAAGACGGGCGAATGGAGAATGGTTGTATATGGAAGATGTGATGCATGAGGTGGAATGGACGGGGGTTGAGGTAGTGTGTGTGAGCAAAATTTCAACGCAGCCCGAAGGGATTTCTCCCCGTCTTCTCCTTTATATGGGGGGACGGAGAGGGGGGTCGCCGATTTAATGAAGCGGCTTTGCTGTGTCTTGCGACACTGCTTCTGACCCAGGGCAGTGGACAAGGTGCAGGGATAACCCGTCATCTAGGAGGTGCCAAGATGGGAGGGAGGGTGGAGGGTTTTCAGGGATGGAATGGGTGGGAATGATTTTATGCCTTTTTCTTTTTGGCTACCCCCCTAGTAAGGGGGAAAAAGCCTTGGTATATGTATTTCCTTTTCTGCATGAGGGGACATCGCCAATTTAATGAAGCGGCCTTGCTGTGGATGTGCCGTGTCTTGCAACATTGCTTCAAACCGAGAACAGTGGACAAGATGCAGGGATGACCAGTCATCCAGGAGGTGCCAAGATAAGAGGGAGAAAAGAGGGTAGAGGGGAGTGGAGTATGATAGGGATGGAATGGGTGGGAATAGTTTTTATGCCTTTGTTTTTTGGCTACCTCTCATGTAAGGGGGAAAAAGCTTCTGGTATATGTATGTACTCTCATATGCCTGTCTTTCAAGTACCCATTGTTATTGTCACTAAGTAAAACATTACCACAGTACTTTAACAACTTTATTTCCCCCTGCCAGAGTCATCTTCCTCTTCAAAGATTTAGAGCCACACGAAGTAGGATTTGACGGGAATGTGATGAAGTTGAAGTAGTGCTATGAAGAGCTCCCCAATAACTTCAAAGGAAACACACAAGATGGTCTTTACTGCTGCTACAGGAAAACAAGATATCTGTATATAATGATGATATTGTTATATCTTCAATAAACACTATAAACAAGACTGGTGTTTTTATGCTTACTTGTGTACTGTAAATAATGTTTTATGTCCTAAATTGTTGAAGACAAATCTTGTCATTCGTACTGTGAAGATAATAGTCACACCTTAACATAGTACATTATCCCCTTTAATGAAGCTGTATATTATTTTTTTCTAGATCAAACACTAATATTCATTAAAAAAGAATAAAACCCTTTTGTGATGTGGTGTGTGGCTAGTGCTGCAGAACCAAGTTCATGTGTTCAAGCTTTGAAAGCTCCATTGATAATTACAGTAATCTACGTACCAAGGGCTGTAGCAGTCTAAAGGGAAGTACCCTCTCCCATTCTTTCATCTTAGCTCCTCATGGATGACAAGACATCCCTGTACAGTGAGTCCTCCTTATACGGCAATTCTTTATCCGGTAAATTCACAGTTACGGTATTTGGCAATTACTACCCTCGATTCTATTTACGGTAAGAAAAATTCACAGATACGGTATTCGCTTGTGTTTTGGAGGTACATACATATACCACGGCTTTTTCCCCCTTACAAGGGAGGTAGCCAAAAAGGGAAAGGCATAAAATCATTTCCACCCATTCCATCCCTGAATACACTCCACACCCCTCCACCCTCCCTCTCATCTGAGCACCTCCTGGATGACGGGTCATCCCTCCATCGCTTGTGTTTTGGAGGTACATACATATACCATGGCTTTTGCCCCCTTACAAGGGAGGTAGCCAAAAAGGGAAAGGCATAAAATCATTTCTACCCATTCCATCCCTGAATACACTCCACACCCCTCCACCCTCCCTCTCATCTGAGCACCTCCTGGATGACGGGTCATCCCTGCACCTTGTCCACTGCCCTGGGTCAGAAGCAGTGTCACAAGACACAGCACATCCACAGCAAGGCCGCTTCATTAAGTTGGCGACCCCCCATTGCCTAAAAGGAAAGGACGGGGAGAAATCCCTTCGGGCTGCGTCAAATTTTGCTCGCACATACTACCTCACCCCCTATCCCCCCCTACCCATTCCACCTCATGCAATCACATCATCCATATACAACCATTCTCCATTCACCCGTCTTCTGCCCTCTCCCGTCCTTCCTCAACAGACATTCCCTTCTTCCCCAAAGCCCCCTTCACCCCATCCATCCACCTCATCCTAGGACGTCCCCTCATGTTCACTCCCTCCACATCTGCCTTCCATACCTTTTACTTGTCTTTCTTCACTAATTCTTTCCATGTGTCCAAACCATCCTAATATTCTTTCATCAACCCTATCTCCCAGCTCCTTTTCCACCCGTTCTCCTCCTCACCTCCTCATTTCTCACTCTATCTAGCCTAGTAACCCCCATCATACTTCTCAGACACCTCATCTCAAACACATTCAAACTCCTTCTCTTATGTTCCATGTTTCTGCCCCATACGTGCTATTGGCACAATCACTCCTTCATACAGTCTCCTCTTAGCACCCATTCCCAAATGTCTATTCGTCATTACACTCTTAAATCCACCAAGGCATTTACTCGCTTCTCTCAATCTACATTCTACCTCCACCTTTTCCTGCCACATTTGCACCCAAGTATCTAAAACTATCCACTTCCTCCAGTTGCTCTCCCTTAATTGTCATCGGAGTTGAATGAGTTAATGCTCACTTCCAGTCTACTGCCACTTTCACCCCTTGTACATCTCATCACCTTCCTTTTACCCACATTTATCTTTAGCTTCCTTCTATCACGTACTCTCCCAAACTCTGCCACCAACTTCCTCAATCCCTCCTCTGATCCTGCCACAAGCCCAGTGTCGTCCGCAAACAGCTAGCTCACCTCCCACTTTTCTCCATTTTCTTTAACCCATCTCCAATCCCTTGCCCACTACCCTTGCATTTATCTCTCGCACCACCCCATCCATGTATAAGTTGAACAACCAGGGCGACATAACGCATCCTAGCCGAAGTCCCACCTTTACCTCGAACCGCTCACTCTCTCCATTTCTAATCCTGACACAAGCTCTACTACTCTCATAAAAACTCTTGACACCTCCCAGAAACTTTCCTTCTATCCCGTATATCTGCATAACCTCCCACAGTGCCTTTCTGTCTACCCTATCATAAGCCTTTTTCAGATTCATAAAAGCCCAAAAAACATCCTTCTCCTTTCCTATAGCTTTCTCACATATGTCTTACCACAAAGATCTGATCTACACAACCTCTACCTGTCCTAAATCCACACTGTTCCTCACCAATTACTCCTTCTGTTCCTCTCCTAATCCTCTCAATCAAGCTCCTCCCATAAGCCTTCCCAACTACACTTAAGCTAATCCCTCTGAAACTACTACATTCACACTTGTCCCCTTTTCCCTTGTAAAGAGGAACTATACAGGCACTCCTCCAGTCCTCCGGCACACTACCCTCTCTCCAGCAAACATTAAATAACCTCACCAGCCAGTCCACTATCACTGTAACTCCCTTTTTCAGACATTCTGCATGGCATCTATCCAGACCAGGTGCCTTACCTGCTTTCATCATCTTAACTGCCTTCACCTCATCCTTCCTTATTTCTCCTCGCTCTCATTTTCTTCACATTTCCCACTGCAGCTATCTTTCCTTCCCTATCCTCCTTCACATTATGCAACTTCCTAAAATATTCTGCCCATCTTCCCCTTACTGCCTTCTCTTCCATTATCATCTGTCCATCTGCACCTTTTACCTTTTCTTCTCTACTTGATTCGCCTCCTCTTCCTCTCTCTTTTCTTTCCAAAACATTTTTATTACTTTCAAAATTTTCTGTCATACTCTTACCCCACTTCACATCTGCTCTCCTGTTTGCCTCCTTTACCATTTGCTTTACTTCTCTTTTCTTCGTACCTCTCATATGACTCCCTCATCCTATTTTGTAACCAATCTGTGAAAGCTCGCTTCTTCTCTTCTACAACCTTCTGTTTCCTCATCCCAACATTCACTACCCTTTCTTCTAATTACCCCTGTCCTTCTTGTTCCACACACCATCTTTGCACATTTTATGACTCCCTCCTTGAACCATCCCCATTCCTCCTCCACACCCAGCTCTACTCTATCCTTTACTCCCACTCCTTCAGCTTCTTTCCATACTCCTTCTCCTTTTCATTCAGAGTTCACTCTAAGAACCTCCCTACCTTTTGTCCCATCTATCCTCCACTCTCAACTTACCTTCCACCAAAAAATTATCTGATATTCCCCCACCCTCTCCCCTTAGCACATATACATCCTTAACTCTTCCTATCATAATCCTATTTACCACTACATAATCCATTAGCATTCTATCTACCACCCTTCCCTCCACCACCCTCTCCCATGTGTACTTATGCTTGACTTTCTTCCAAAACACTGTATTTGCTATCATCAACTCTCTTTCTAGACACATTTCCACCATCAACTCTCCACTACAATTCTTTCCTGGAACTCCACATTTCCCAACCACTCCATCGATTGGACCACTTCCTACCCTAGCATTAAGGTCTCCCAGTACTATTACATTGACATTTCTTACTAAATCCTCTATGCACTCATTTAGATCTATCCAAAAGGCCTCCCTTTCTTCTACACTCTTCTCACTGCCAGGCTCATATGCACTTACAAAGACCCACATCTCCTTCCCCAGTTTCACCTTCATCCACATTATCCTTGAGGAAATCTCCTTCCACTCCACGACCCGTTTACCTATCTCTTCACTTACTAGAATAGCCACCCCTTCCCTCCCTCGCCCTCTCTTCACTCCTGATAACCTCCCACTTACACTCGCCCTTCCCTTTCAACTTAGTTTCACTCAAAGCCAACACATCCATCTTTCTTCTCACAAACATACTACCTATCTCTTCCCTTTTACTCTCATGTGTACCACATCCACGCACATTAAAAGACCCAAACCTTAGGGTGCTGGTCTGAGAACTTCCAGACCATCTTGTGCCTTCTCTTTTTCTTTTAGGAATATCCCCTGTGGGGCTACAAGAAGGATGCCTAGTCCCAATCCCCATCCCTTTCTTCTCGCCTCTTACGATCCAAGTGGGAATACTTGTTGGCAGTATTCTTTTCCCCCACCACAGGGAATTCCCCCATCACAGAAAAAGAATACTCAGAGAAATGGTACAGGACAGCAACAAGGGGTTGGAGGACAGCATAACGGAGGGACAGTCGTAGTATAAAAGTGTCATCATTTCTCTATGAACAGTTTTCCTCTATCATAGACAAAATGATGTGTGGCTCTGGTCCGTAGGGGCGCCCCATATAGACCCTAAAGTATCAACTGCATGCTACTTTGCCACAATAACAAGCAGCCAATACCCCAGACGGAAAGCAGCCAATACAAAACATCACATGTACACACAGGTTGGTAACAAGGATAAAATCAAACAGCATTCTAAGCACCCTCTTTTAGTGTACATTATACATTCAACTAAAAAAAATTAAGATACTGGCACTTTGCACGTGACATCTAACCATATACATATACATCTATATACAAATTACAGGCTGCAGCTTTGAATTTTCATTGGAATATAATAGTATCTACATTTAGAGTACTTATCAATCTCCAAATGCTTCATAATGTACAATGCCGACATTAAACGAGTTGATAAATATAATAATCATAACCATTAAGTGAAATTTGGTTATCCTAGTTCTTCCCATACAACTGGTAAGCTTATATCCACACTTGGGAGTACCCACCAGACCTATATCCTTAACTCATTTGTGGCAAAATATAATCTTATCAATAATGACTTCAATATCCATTTCAAGGGTGAGACTAGTGCTTAGAGTAAATAAATACGAAATTCTCATCAGGGATTCTAAAGACCGTACGAAAGACTATGTACACAAGACAGCCCCAGTCTGTCCTTAGCTACGCGTGGTATACATGTCTGCATCCTCTGGATTGCTCTGCCCGTGATCAACGTTTGGGTCAAGTTTCACGATGACATCTTTCCCTTCTTGAGTGATGGAGGCTTCAGACTGCAAGACATAAAACTATATTAGCATAATTCCCTAAAGAATAATGCAGCATATGTTAATCAAATATTTCACAAATCCAAAAGAAGAAAAAAAGTAGTATTCACATTTGAGCATGCACTTAAATGTACCCAACAAAAAATTAACATCAACTTGTCTAACTACAATAATCACACCCACAGAATCCAGTAACTACAATTAGATTTTTAACGAGTTAACCATAACCATTATGTATTTATATGTAGTGTGTGTGTATGTGTAAGTCTGTGTGCACATATATATACATAACCTAATGATAGAATGATGCACTCTTTGGATATCTGTTGCTTTTGATCTACAAGCTAAGGAAACTTAAGTTTCAATTTATACTATTTCAAAAGACCCCATTAACCTCTCATGCAATAACTGGACTGTAAATCATATGCAGTTCCACCACATAAGCACTTATGTCCAATGTTAATACTTGTTAACAAATTGGGTGTTAAGGGCCTATTTCTGTCTTGCAGTAAATGATAGATCCATACACAGTACAACACACCATAAATGACTAGGTAAACATGCCACAACTGACTTGGTAAATACACCAAAAGGTAGTGTACACTTGCGGAAAATTATAATGTTCCAACTTGCTTCTCCAAGAGCTGCATCAAAGTGAAACCTTCAGTTTTAAGCCCGTCTTATACTGTATGTTACTCAACCACTTTCAATATGCAACAGCGTTTAGATGTTGCTATAGTATATCATACATAGATCACCACTTCAGGAGTCTTGGGGTAGCTCAGGGATTGTGTTCTCACTTCACACATAACTTGAGTTCAGATCCCCAGGACAGATATGACAATGGATACTGGTAATAAAGCTTCATATGTGAACCTTAAATGCATGTTTATAACCTGTCTGGCTTGTCTAATGTGGGCATACATACATGCACTGGCTTGTTGGTGTAGCGGTACAGAGCTTGCCAACAAACTTGGCAGTCTAAGTTTGATCCCTGTATTCATCTGAAAAACACCACAACACTGATTGCTGGTACCCCCACTGCTTGACAAGGAGTTAGGTGTTTGTGGGCATACATATGTAAGGTTGTAACATTATCTATGGACTGGACCATTTGTTAGCTCTGAGCTTTCATCCAGGTGGGCAATAACTGTCAATCACGAGACCCTGGTGGTGAATCACCCACAACCTCAAAACCCAACACTTCCTACCACAAGGTATTCCTCTAACTTTACATGGATGCCTTCTGTGAGCCCACCCTCACATATCTGGCATAGAGGAACCCACTCTCAACCCTAATGTTTCTCCTTATACCAAGACATTCTGACAGGTAAGCGGAGTAGGAAACATGGGAGTCTTTGAAAAAGCATACCTGCGAAACTAGTCAGGAATAAACTCGAGAATGAGACTCCTGTGTTTCCTACTCTGCTTACATTACTCCTTATGTTCTCCAATGCAGTGGGGATTGTCCAAAATACAGTGTGACAGGCTGCCACTCAAGGGTCTTAGAAGTGAAATATATATTTTCTGTGCTCCATCAGTTTCTGTAACTGATGCTACAAATATCGGTAACACAAGCTTCAATAACTACAAAAGGAATTGGAACACTCAGTTTGTGGACATTCTACAAGTACAGTGTAGATTACGGTCTAGGGACCAACCAACGATGGGAACCTGCATGAGGTGTGCCCATAAGACAGACAGCAGGGTACCATCTCCCTGTCACTTGTCTTCAAATCCCATCAATCCCCTCACTTCAACATGGAGATGCAGTTGCACAGGGCTTGTGGCCTCTGGACTAGAGCCAAGAGCTCTCCTTATCAGCTTCAATTATCATCTTTTTTTATACAGAGAGCTGAGAATATGCAACTTCTCCCTTCCTCTTATCTCTTACACAGAAAATTACCCACTTTTATAAAAGATATCAGTCTAATATCTCTTTATGGAAGAGATATAGGAGGGCCTGGGGATTGTTGAAGACAGCTGTGGGATTGTATGTCTCCAATGAGGAAACTTTGAGGCAATTATCACTATCACAAAGACCAAAAGACTAGAAAAAATAATTGTGCACCATGGGGCACACCATAAAATTCCTGGCTACTCATAACTTAGAACTTCATTCCACTTAGCCACCTGCTCTAAGGTTGGTGAACCAAATACGTAAAGTTGAAAAAAGTTACATGGATCACACAAGTAGAAATTAGTTCCAGGAAATGTACTTCTTCTGAGATTGTCATGACTGCTTAACATAATGAAAGCAGCACCCCAATACTTAATGCATCACTGTATTTTTCTTTTTATGATTTTTTCAACATTCTTTCCCCATAAATAGGTATTGGGATGTTGACAATACATTCCTTACCTCTTGCCCTACTCGGCCAATATTCATCAAAACCTCAGGAAGGAAAGAGTGAATAATGTTAACATTTGACTGAACTGTTAGTACATGTGCATCATGCATCTTGTCCCAATTTTGAGAGTAACATCACCAACCAATAAACATCTTGCATATTAGTATTTTACAGGTGAAATCCCATCATAAATAATAAATTGTTAATAGATTATGAGTAACTATACTATAATGAAAGCCACACAGCAATATCCAAGAAAGCATCATTCCATTGCCAATGCCTTAAACACAGAAATAACTTATATGAATTGCTAGAAATTAAGATGAAACTTAAGTTAGAGTAATTCTAACACTTTATGACATTTAGTACCGATTTTGGCACTTCATGATTTTTGTTTTGCCTGATACCAGATAATTTAATTCAGCTTAAGAGGTTCTTGTCATAAAGAGTTAAAATATTTTGAAAGCTTTCAAAAACATATACATCTTCCAATGAAATAATACAACTGTGGTGTAAAAAAATTTCACTGTACGAAATTATTTTCAAGAAGCAGAATCCATGTTTAAATGGTACCTACCCTTTCATTAAGATTATTTACCATCGTAATGCTGAACCAATTTCTAGAAAGGTTACATTTTCTAGTATCCTTTTTTAACACTTCAAGAGATATCACAATTTTTTCTCGCCATTTTTATTTATCTAATTTATATTTTTATTTAATTGGAAAATTGATGATGAAAGCTTTCAGTTAACACAAGTAAGAGCTGTACTCTGAACCCCTCCAGAATGCAAGAATTACTTTAAACCTACTTTCTGAGTACCATTACAGTAAACCTAACTTTAAAATTGTTCAACATCTGAATATGAACCCCTTCCACATCATATAGCAATCTTCCTTTTATTCTGGCAGCCATCAGGCTATTATTTATCTTTATGACATCCCCCTCAGTAAGATTGGAGATCTATCCTAATTAAACCCTTCCATACAAAGAGGCACTTGTTATGTCTTGTTGCCACCATGACATCTTATTATCTCTAAGGTACCTTTTTATTACCAAAGGATACAAGAAAATTATATGGAAAATAATGATAATTCAAGGGACCAATGGCAAGTACCTACAAGTAGAAGTCCTGCAAAATTTACTTTCAAGAGAATTATTTCCATCACCTCCAAAACCTGTCAACGCCCTAACCTCCATCAAGAGCACCTAACAAGTCTACAGACCAGGTACAAGGTTTCTCTCAATCATCGTCAACTGAATTTCCCCCTACTACTAACCAGTGACATAAACCGACCTATACTAATACAACACTGAGAACATTCACTGTTTCTTTCCCGAAAGATCTGTTAACAGGTCCAAAGACTTATGTCAGCTACTCTGGTACTCCAGATTTCTGGTCAGTGAAACTTGAGGCAGCAATTGTTATTATGAAAAATTTTCCCTTGGGTTTCAATGACTAGAGATCCACAATCCCACAGTGGCTGACCAGTCTTCAGGACTTCCTACTGATCCCTCTAGAAGGAAGATGATATTTTGTCTGTACTGTGAGATTTTCTTTAAGTCACTGGCTTACTAGTAGGTGAGGAGATGTCAGCTCTCCTTATATGAAAATGATGGAGGAAATACAAGTTGATAAAATGAGATCTAGGAACTGGTCCGTAGAAGTGAGTGTGTTAACAGGTTTTGAAAGTAGGCAGCTGGAAGACAATACTCTTTGATGTCCGTTTTCCAGGATCATAACATGCAGATACTTCTCACTGGTCCTTGATACGGAGAACTACTTGGGAAAACAACTACATGTTTTCCCTATCAGATATACTTCGGCACTAAAACCCCAATTTCAAATCCTTTTGCAATTTTGCATTCTAATCTTTTTCCACTCAACCATTTCTTACTTTCAAGTGGGTTTAACAGGTCTAGTAAGTCTTTTCAAAGCCCCTATGTTCTCATATTCCCCTCCATCCACCCCATTATCCTCTAGGTCTACTTTCAGATTATACATCTATCTTCCCTTTGACATACTTCTATTCCTTCTATCTAGCACTTCCTTTCTAATTTTTTCCACAGTCCTCTATTATTTGATCATATCATTGGAGTCTTCTCTCTTCATCATTGAAATTTCCCTTGATTCAGCAATTTCTTTTAATATATGTTAATGCCTTCCTAACAGCATAATATACCGACACTTGCTCATTCATAATTTCCCCAATCAAACAGAATCCTATGAGTTATTTCTAAATCTAGATCTGTTCCCTGATACAGTTAAACCAAGGTTCAACACCTCTCCTTGCAAACTTGTACAACTTTCATAAAACTTCCAAGTACTGAAAATTTTCTTTTTGTTCATTTTCTGTCCTCTATCTTCCACAGCCCTTCCCTAATATTTTACTTTCTTTTTGACCTCTAATTTATTGGTGTCAAATGTCATCCACAAACATGCACCATGAGGTTTGATTCCGACCCAATGGTCCACCATAGTGTATCCACAATTACAGACGCTCCTCAACTTACGTTTTAGTTACGTTCCGAACGGAAGTTGAAAATTAACGTAAGTTGTTACTGTACTTTACATCCGTAAATTCTATTACCGTATCTTATAAAACACCCCTAAATCATTAATTATACACATAACATTGTAAAATAATAACATTAATTTCAAATAAATTGAATTCAAGCAACATAAATTGAGATGGTGGAGGAGGAGGAGGGATGAGGCAAGGCACGTTCAGTCTGTCGTTTCTGCCATGTAAACAATGGACGCAGCGTCATGCGTAAGTATCGTTTGAACTACGGAGAGCACGCTAAACTAAAAAATTCACTCAATCTTTTTTAGTCGGTTCAAACATAAAATCGAAAAAACGTAAAACGAATGAACGTAAGTAGAGGAGCGTCTGTATATCAAACACATCTGAATGCAAAATAAATCCCTGATATAATTCTACCTTAACAATAATCTAGCATCTTAATACAACACTACATATTTTTGTTTTCGATTTCTTGCATGGCTCTTTCTCACATACTTCTCAGCTGCCCTTGTGCATATCCACACTTTTTGACATGGTGCCTTGTCATAAGTTTCTCAAACCACACTTTTCGACATGACGTCCTGTCATAAGCTTCTCACGCCACACTTTTTGACATGGTACCCAATCATAAGCTTCTCAAGAAAGTCTTTCCTCTGCTCAGCATAAATCCGGAAATAAAAATTCTATCACCGTTTAATTCCTTAATCTTCTCTCAGCTATTCATGTACAACTTCAAACTCTTCCCTTTGTCACTGTTCAACAGTCCTGAGTATCTCCCTAAGAAGATGCTAATAGAATATTTAAATTATATAACCAGTTCACACTATGTACCATCTACCACTGTATAAATAAAGCAAGTTGGTCTCACTGATCACATTCACTACATCAACACAAATTCTAATCCAAAAATGTAATTCTTGTGCATTTCTGGGGTTTGGTTCAGTTTTCATTATTTCCTATCCCATCCACCAATTGTTAAACTTAATATTAATTCTAATTATATAAAGCAGAGGATCCAGTTATGAAGAATAGCTTACTAATATTATGTTAACATATAAAAGTGAAATATATGGGGTATCATACAAAGTATGGTAAATATTTATGCTTTACACAATCTATTTGGTTGTCCAGATATTCTGGTTCATTGTCTTATGAAAAAATTCATTTTTTTTTTTTAAAGATAATATACATGAGCTTTATGGAGGATATTAATGAAGTGTGTGCTGAAACAATATAAATGTAAGTATTATGTGGTTGAGCACTTTGTTCTGTATATGTGAAGCAATGAAAATATTAGGTCATTATTATTCTATGATGACATATAGAAATTCCATTAGTCCACCAACTCCTCAGGATTATTGCTTATAGTGACGTACTAACAACATGATGACATGCAGTCAGTATTTTAGGAGTTTTAGGGTATCTCTATAGACCAATCACACATCATTTGTCTATGTCCGAGTAGTCTCTACTCATAAAGGAATTACGATATTTTAGTATTACTGCTGTCCCTCCTTTGTGTCGTCCCTTTGAACCCAACTTTTACCACTTCCATGACTCCACCTCTTTTCTGATCTGCCTAAATCCACTTTGGTGTCAGTATTCCACCATATCCCAATGTATGAAGCCTATTGGTATATACAGTATACATTGATTGATGTCCTATAAAGAAACTACAAGGGATGAAGTGAGAGGACATTGGATCCCCCTGTACTTTTCTACTAATTGTCAGAAGAGAAGGTATGGAGGGACTCCCAACCAGAGCTCTAATAACTGCATCATTAAATGCAGGTAGATGTGGTACGGATGAGAGTAAAAGGTATAGACTGGTATTATGTTTGAAAGACAATAGATGGACATATTAGCAATAAGTGAAACAAAACTAAACAAGAAAGAAAAGTTTGAGTCTGAGAATGTGGTGGTACTATCGGAAAGAGATGAGATAGGTTTAATGCATAGTGTGGAGAGAAATTTGTTTAGGGATAATGTGGATGAAATTAAAATAAGGAATGAAAGATGTGGGCTTTTGTGAATGAATATGGCCCTGGCAGTGAGAAAAGTGATGGAAAGCATTTGGGGTTGCTTTAAAGGAGTGTGTAGACAGTTATGGGGGGAAATGTAAATGTGATAACAGGGGATTTCAATGCTAGAGTAGGGAATGAGTTGATAAATGGAGCAGTAAGAAGGATGAGAGGTAGGAAATACTAAAGAAGAAAAAAAAAAAAGTTAGAGATGCGTATTGAAGGAGAAATGATGATAGTGAACAGAGTTTATGAAGAGTGATAAGTATAAGTATACATGGGCCAGGGTGGAAGGGAGAGTAGTCATGAGGATGTTAATAGACTATGTCATTGTACCCAAAAGAGGGACTGGAAGAGTTCTAGGCATAAATGTCTTCAGTGATTTCAGTGGATTGTCAAATAATTATTTAATAGAAAGGAAAGCAAGTGGAGATTATATGAGGAGGAAGAAAAGTGAGGGAGACAAAATTGTTGAGGGTGAGTATACAAGGACAAAGGGACAGGCTACCAGAAACTGTGAGAGGTATGAGATGTAGTCTAAGATAAAGGAAGACTAATACCATGGTGAAAATGGAATGAAGAATGTGATCTGAGGTGGTGGGGCTACATCAGGGTTGAATAATATCTACATAGTTGTTCAATATGTACGATAGGGTGACAAGGGAGGCATGTGCAACAATGCTGGGCAGGAGTTTGGAGTGAGTATAAGTGGAGGGATGTGGAAGCTGAGCCAGTTGTTTGTAAATGACACTAAGCTTGCTGATGAGTCAAGAGATAGACTGATGGTGGTGGTGGGTTGGAAGCAAGTTTAAAGGGTAACAGGCCAGAGGAAGTTGAAAGCTGTAAGCAAGGAATGAGTGCGTGAAGGTGGAGGTTAACTAAAGAGCAAAGGAAGCAAGTAACTGTCAGGAGAATGAAATGTGACCTAGGAAATAGGTATTTGAGGATAAATTAAAAGAAGACTGAACATAGGAGTGATGGTGCCCACAGTAATGTATGGAGAAGACTTAGAATTTGAATATAAATAACCATTGCCTCGAGTTCCACCAAATAGAAAACTCAGCCCTACAATGGTCAGTAATGATCCCCTGGCTCTCCCACAGATCTCCCTGGGAAGAAACTTTGGACTGTTGTCTGTGTTGGATAGGTCTGGGGCCATTTCTCTATCAATTGAGAGTAGGAGGAAGAAGAGAGCAGTTGTCAGTTTTCCATGTATGAAAAGATGTAGCACTGTTTAAATTGATAGAAATATTGGTCCTAGTCTGGAGACCAAATGTCAGTCCTGTACCTCCTGATGGGGTTGACAGGTTTCAGAAATGGACAGCTCTGCTGTCAATATTAAGAGGATCACCAAACAGGTAACCATTATTTGTCACTGGAATTTGGCGGAGGTAGAAGGGATGAACCTAAAGATGGTGACCATGTAGTGAGAAATGTAGGGTGTGTGGAATTAGCAGACAAGGTTGATTAAAGAATACAGAGGTGGTTTGGGCATATGGAGAGGGAGAGAGAGAGAGAGAGAGAGAGAGAGGCAAAAAGACCATGGAAAGCAGAAGTGAAAGGAGGGAACTTGGGAAGACAAAAAGTGAGGTGAATGAATGAGATGAAATGGACAGTGGATGCAAGAGAAGTCTGTCAAGCAGAGAATAGTGTGTGCTAAAGATAGGAGTGAATGGAGAAAGGGTTGTAAATGAACAAGGAAATTCTACAGCCCAAAGGAATGTTATGTGCAACATAAATTTTTTAGAGTGGATAGGAGAGGGGGAAGGGACTGTCATATAATGAAGTGGTGAGGGTAAACCAGCTTTGGCTGATGGGACCTCCTATGAAAGTATTGTTTTGCTGCATTGCCTAACCATGAAGTGTGGCATAGGACAAGGATATCCTTTCATCCACAAGGGAGGAACAATGAACAAGTTTTTGGATGGTTATGTGTTTCAACTTTGTTACCCTGTTATTTGGGGAAAAGAGACCTCTTGGTATATGTAAGTACTGATGCTTGATTTGAACACAAGAGAACAATAAAAAGCGAAGCTTTTTAACTGAGAAAACTTTTGTAGAAAACTTTACTGGAGGTTTAAGTAAGGTTATATTTGACCAACAATTTTACAGAGAAGGAAGGAAATCTTCCACACTAGCCTCTTGGTTACCATAATCGATAGAGACGAAGTCAATCAAACTACGAAAAGTTGTCACAACCGAAATCCATCTGGAGCTAAATTCTGGAAATACGGTAGAACTTATCCAAACTGAGACACCAACAAAAATTAGTCACTTAAGGCAAACTCCATCCCAATCAGACAATAAACAACATGAACTGGATGGAAACTAGCAACATATTGGAAGACCTGAAATACATTCACTGAGGAAGTTCTTTCCTGAAATAGTAACTTGAACTTGTAACAACACCAATACTCAGACTGGATTAGTTTGATTCTTCTTTACAAGGCAGCACTTCAACGCTTAACAGCTTTCTTAAATAATGCAAATAATACATCAAATCAACTGATCAAGCAATCCACAGCATGGAACCCAAGGTCCCCAGGGACCTTGTAATGGCCTCCAGCTTTGTTCATTTGTCACTCAAGGAGGCTACGTTGAACTAGATAACCAGTTTGATGTGGAATGTAGTATTAAGGAATGAAAATCTGCCAAAGTGGAAAAACACTCCAACATATGAAAACAAAACAGTATTTACAAATACTGGTGAACAAGTACAAACTATTAACACCATAATGGTTACATTCAATACAATTCTGCTCATACAATCTCAAATGTATGGGAGTTCTGAAACATTCCTTCATAACTATATAATAGTATCTCTAAATTTTCAGGAAAGTCATTAATATTTACACTGCTCAGTTATCATGTTACCATTATGTACATTACAATAACCTATCAATGACAAGATAGGTCCTCGATACAAGACTACAGTGCTGACTCTTCCAAACTGCCATATTAAGGAATGATGTAAGTATAAATTATTTCCATATATACTAGTGGAATTGAAATCACATACACATGTAGCTATGCTTGCTAGCTTGTTGTGGTGGAGGTTAGGAGTGATGGCAGTTTGAATCCACCTAACAAGCAAGCTTGTAGCAATGGCAAATTACATTAAATTCCCCAATTCAAAATGGCCTCCACAAAGAGGCATCATCTTAATCTCCTACATGAGGAGGAGTTCATGATATTAAGCTGAGTAAATCTTTATTCAAAGGCATAGTAGAAGATGATGATGATATGGTTTAACGTCACACACTCCCCCCTATCGGGAGGCTAGGACAGTGCCCATCACAGAGGGCTTTGTGGCGTTGAATTTAACGAATCATGCTCTTGGTTCAACTTCGCCGGTGGCAGAAGAAACGGGAAAAATCAAAAGACTAAAAGAGTCCCAAGGAGCAATGAGCTTCTTCCTCAACTCCAAACCCCAGTGTCATAATCCTATGACGCCATGGGTTGTACACCATCAACAACACTGGATACCATCATGAACTCGTGAGCAAGTGGTTAGGAATTCCAACCCCAGGACCTGATGTGGGCTTGCTGCACCCGTTCCCAACAGCCCTGGCCAGGTAGGGAGGCCATCCAATATCGGCCTGAATAAAAACCCAGTGGCTTGTCACAACTGACAGAGATTTCTCACATCCTAAGGTAAGGTGTGGGATAGCGAGTATTTTTCTATCTATAACATTTAACAGACTAGCTAAATACAAATGGAAACTAAGATCAATCACTATGCTGTCCCAGATCTCTTGCTTGAGACTCACAACCTTAAGGAATACATGTATACCACCAGTTTAGCATATGTCAAAGGTGATTTTATGTATGTTCACTGCTACCAACAAAATACAAGTACCCTTCATTATCACTGCATTGCAACTGCAGTTCAACAAAGGCAGCTGGACTATTGCAAGTCACCCTCACACATAACATCAATAATGATGACCATAGGAATGACGATGTCAGATAAATATTCTTAACAAGGACACTAAGGGATGTGTCTCATCTATTGCTAGGAGCTTGTCAGTTGTAATTCCAGCACTGGAGCCTGGGGCAGGCAAGTTTAGCAATTTACTAGTGAAGCAGTTGGCCCACTGAAAAAATGTCAAGAACATGACATGTGCGAGTTAAACTACACAAACAATTCTAAGCCTTGGGCAAATATGTAGAAACACAAAACCCCAATAAAGAAAAAAAGAACCATTTCAGGACAATTTGTAATTGGGGTAGAGGTCTTCTGGCTAGAGCCTGAGAGGAGAATCTATTTCCTCTAGATATAGTATGAAATTCACAGGGTAGCCCAGTGGATATAGAGTTGAACTCATGACCAGGTGGTCATGAGTTTAATTCCCAGGACCTACTGGGTGCTTCTTGCGTTGGTTCCCGAAACCCTTGGCAAGGCAGGGAGGTGACCCAAGAATCGGCCTATCACACCTTACCAGCATGCCGCAATTGACAGGGCTTGCCATACTATGAGTTTACTCAATTTCCATTTCATGAGTGGTCAAGTGAGTTTATAGTACCATAGTCCAATGACACTGTGAGCTAATAAAAAATTTGTAGAGAAGAGCCACCTACACAGATAAATACACATTTCATAAAACTGAATAACATTACACAAAACTAACACCATTACTACGTGTGCCTGCATGGATTAAACAATGTGAAGCAACCTCTCATTCCTTGCAGAATCAAAATGGACTATGTAAAGGAGTTACAACCAGATTAACAAGGTCTCTGAAATATAAATACTGGTACCAATGCAGCTAATAAGAGTGAAAGTGCACTATTACTGAATCTTCACTTAATCTGACTTAGCGAATCATGGCAAAATTGGGACTCCCTGCCATGAACTACAAATATTAAAATATAAATCATGTACTAGGCTACCTCCATTGTATGGGGGGAAAAAGCCTTTGGTACATGTATGTACTATAATAAAATATTCCTTAAAATCTATACATTTTCAATAACAACCAAAACTGCCTTCTCTGTTGTATGAACTTCCTTCTACCAAGTGGTTTACTGTGGCCAAAAAAATCAAGAATAAGCCTTCCCAGCCAAGCAGGTAAACTTAGTGCAACCTAATGCAAGGAATGGTATTCAGCTGTTTGTTTTCCATGGACTGAAACAAGAATGCCTTAAAGCATTGTACTCAAATATCAAAATTATTAAGTCATAGACACACTTGGTATGGAAAACGTCCAAGCATCAATCTTCAGCAAACCATCCTCAAATACTGCAAGAATCTTTTCACTACTAACCAGCAACACAACTTCATATGACTGATTACTGCCTAATTAAGTTTAGAACCTCTACATCAACATATGGTTGAAAAGTGGCTATAGGCCTTTGAATCCAAACCTAATTCCAAGTGACTTGAGCAATGAAATACATACAAACAGCAGACCTTATCCAGAACATGACCTTTGTCTTCTATACGATGTTAAGAGGAATAGACCAATGCTAGACAGAGGGCAAAGAGGTAGTTAGAAAGCCTAAATTAAATTACTGCTACATTAACCATAATAGCACACTCCAAATTGTGGACTACTGAAGAATCATACTTGGTATTTTAACACTAATACAATCTGGTATGTTAGCAAAAACGTCTGGTGTCCAGCTAATAAGATCCACACCGGCAAAGCCAGTCAGTTCCCGAAACATAATAAACTGACATCACTTTGAGAGTCGTGGCAAATATATGCTTTTGACTCTGCAAAACCCCTTATAAGGGGTACTGAAGGCCTTTGTATATGTATTCTGATCTATACATATATGGTAAGAATAACATATTGTTATTTCATGGTATGAATAACCAATTATTATTTTATGGTATGAACAACCAATCATTATTTTAAGTATAGACAGATACATACAAGGCTCTTTAAAGGATTAATAATATCATTAAAATCATCATGTTAAAATCAACTTTGGATTAATGATCACAGAACTTAAGAATCACTGGTAAAATTATCAATAGCAAATAAAGATTAAGATATGACTGAAAATAATTTCAAAAGGTGTAACACTACTATCTACATGAGAACACCTGAAAGATGGATAAAGGTGTAGACACATTTCTAGCCAACAGACAATTAATTTTGAATGGAGAAAAAAAAGAAAAAAAAAAAGAGAGGGTGTAATTCTTAATCATTGCCAATATCACCCTACAGTAGCCACAGAATCATGTGTATGCATCACCCCTTAACTGCAGAACAGAAGTATGTGGGAACATAAATGAGAAAATTTCTGTTCACATCAGAGAAAGTTCTGCAGCTAAGAAGGATGTAGGAGTGATGAGTAGAGGAGCTGCAGCAGTCTCACAGTCCTCAAGAATACCATTATCATAATGTGAGGCACTGTGCACAACAGGAATTTACCCTGAACCAGCCTCGTCGCAGCTTGTCAACTGCTCCTGTCGTCCCCTGCTCCTCTTCCTTCGCCTCTGTTTGGACTGCATCTATGGATGGTGCAGCCTCTTTGACGAACACCTCTTCTTTTTGCCCATGAACAGACTCTTCTGTTGCTAGATCACTCTTTGTTTCTTGTACGTTCTCTGATGATTCTGCTTTTGAAAAAAAGTTAGCTATTTTGTCCATTAATGATTGGTCTTTCTGTTGTGATGCTTCACTTTCTGTTGATGACTCCGGTCTTGTATCTTCACTTTTCTCACCCAAGTGCTGTTCCTTTACTTCTTCTGAAGGTGGAGTGCTCGACTCTACCTGAGAAGGAAGACCCACTTCTTTGGAAAGGTCTGTAAAGGACTCAGCTTCTGAGGTTGATGCGGACGAAGACTCTGAAGTTTCTTGTGTACTGACTTTCTCTTCCTTGCCCATTACAAGCTCAGAAAGTCTATCAAAGAGTCCTTTGTCTTTCACTTCCAGCTGAGGGTCACTTTCAGATGATTCCACCTGGACAACACTTTGGCTTCCAGCATCTGAAGACTCTTTCAAAGTTTCTTCTTCTTTTGCAACATTTTGTTCAAGTTGTTTCACTAAATCTTCATCACTTCCTTCCGTTGTGTCCATTTCTGGAGTTCCTTTTGATTCCTCAACAGGTTTCTCATCCCTGGAAAAGAATTCTGAAATTTTATCAAATACAGATGAAGACTTTACCTTGGAATCCTCAGGTTTGGTTTCGTCAGTGCCTTCTTGAACCACTGGTGTTACAACATCAGAACTCGTTGATACCTGAGGCTCTTCAGCTGATTTCTGTGAAGATAATACGACCTCTTCTGCAGCTGTCACTTTTTCTTCAACTGCAGGTACAACAGAGGTCCCTTCCTCTACTTCTGAAACAGATTCTTCCCTGGAAGATGAACTGGATTGATCTTTAGATAAGATCCCGAAGACCTTGTCCAGGAGGGATTCATTCTTGGTGTCCTTTACTTCTTCCGGTGGTTCTGGTTTGGCAATTTCTTCAACTGGAGCAGGTTCTTCAACTTTTCCAGATTCCTGAATGCCTATACTTACCTCTGGTTGTTCTTGTGTTACTTGTGTGTTGTCCTCCTTGGTGCCAAATACATTAATCACCTTGTCCAGTAAAGACTCTCCTTGTGACTCTGTGCTTGTAACTTCAGCCTTTGTTTCCACGGTGACTTTGTCCGTTTTATCCTCGATGATTTCTTCTACTTTTTCCTCTACAATCTGAACTACTGCTGTCACTGCCTCTTCCACTTTTTCCAAAACTTTTTCCCTTTCCTCTTTGATTTCTTCAATCAAAATAGCTTCATCTTTTACTGCCTCTGCAACCTTTGCCACACTTTCTGCAGACTTCCTTACTGACCCTGAAACCCCGATAACAGTCCCAGCAATCTCCGAAGCAATCATCGAGATTCTTCCAACTTTATTCGTCATTTGCTCTACAGACTCTGGAAGACCTGGAGTTACTTCTGCAGCCTTGGAAGCAGCAGCAGCCACATCCTCTACAATTTCAGCAACTTGGAGAACATTTTCGGCCACTTTATCAACTTCAGCAGCAACCTCAGCTACTGCCTCTGCTTGTTCTTCGACCTCTGAAGCCACAGCGGCAACACCCTTGGCTACATTTTCCTCCAATACTTCAAGAGTTTCGATAACAGGTTCTGGCAGTACAGGCTCTTCTACTTTCGCAACTTCAGTATCCTCTGGTTTACTTTTTTCGTCCTCTTTTGTGGTTAATATTTCAATCAACTGATTGATAAGTCCTTTCTTCGGAACTTTTTGTGGCTTAGTCTCAACAGGAAGTTCTTCTGTGGTAGGTTCTTTTGTTTCCTCTGCAACTGTATCTGTTACTTCTAGTGGTTTCTGAGGAGCTTCTAATGACTCCTTGGGTACATCTGCAAGGTCCTTTCCAGCTTCAGTTTCCAAGGGAATTTCTGGGGTTTCTAAAGCTGGAGCTTCAGGTTCCTTGGGTGCTTCTGTTGGCTCCTGAAGAGTTTCTGGCCCAGTAGCTACATCCTGTGATTCCTTGATGGGTGCCTCAGGTTCCACTGTCACTTGTTCCTTTGGTGAAAAAATTTCAACAAGTTGAGTTACCAATCCCTTTCTCTCCTTCACTTCAACAGCACTTACCTTAGCCTCCTCTACGACTACTTCTTTTGATTCTTGAACCGTCTCCTCCTTTGGCTCTTCCGTTACTTCTTTCGGTATCTCTGCCGCTTGTCCCTCAGGCACTTCAGCTGTTGCTTCCTTAGGTTCTTCTAATATTACTTCTTTTGGTTCCTCTACAGCTACTTCTTTTGGTTCCTCTACAGCTACTTCTTTTGGTACCTCTGCTGCTAGTCCCTCCGGCACTTCAACTGTCGCTTCCTTGGGCTCTTCTAATACTACTTCTTTTGGTTCCTCTACAGCTACTTCTTTTGGCACTTCAACAGTCACTTCCTTAGGCTCTTCTAATATTACCTCTTTTGGTTCTTCTACAACTACATCTTTTGGCACCTCAGCAATCACTTCCTTTGGCTCCTCCACAGTCACGTCCGTTGCCAATTCAACAGACGCTTCCTTAGGTACCTCGATGGCAATTTCTTCTACCTTTTCAACAACCCCTTCTTCTGCTACCGCAACAGTAACTTCATCTTTTTTCTCAACAACCACCTCCTTCTGTTCCTCAACTAACTTTTCTTCGGACTCTAAAACAGCCTTTTCCTCTGGCTTTTCTTCAGCAGCTTTCTCTGATCCATCTTGAACCACTTCTTGTGGCGCCTCCACAGGCACTTCCTTCACGTCCTGAGCAACCACTTCCTTTGGTTCCTCAAGGGCAACTTCTTTAGGTTCCTCGGTACTCGCTTCTTTCGACTCCACTGCTGACTTCTCTGTACTTGCCTGTTCAGCAACACCATCGTCCTTTGAGAAGATCTCTATGATCTGATCAATGAGCCCTTTTCTTGGCTTGGCCTTCACAGCAGGCACGTCAGCTTCCTTTACTTCTTCAGTTGTAATTGGTTTCGACTCCTCAACAACCACTTCCTTAGACTGCGCATCCTCTACCTTCGGTTCCTCAGTGACAACCTCCTTTGGTTCCTCTGCGACAACTTCCTTTGGTTCCTCAGGGACAACTTCCTTTGGTGCCTCAGAGACAACTTCCTTTGGCTCCTCAGTGACAACCTCCTTTGGCTCCTCAGTGACAACTTCCTTTGGCTCCTCAGTGACAACTTCCTTTGGCTCCTCAATGACAACTTCCTTTGGCTCTTCAGTAACCACTTCCTTTGGCTCCTCAGTAACCACTTCCTTCGGTGCCTCAATGACAACTTCCTTTGGCTCCTCAATGACAACTTCCTTTGGCTCCTCAATGACAACTTCCTTTGGCTCCTCAATGACAACTTCCTTTGGCTCCTCAGTGACCACTTCCTTTGGCTCCTCAGTGACCACTTCCTTTGGCTCCTCAGTGACAACTTCCTTTGGTTCCTCAACTGCTGCTTGTTTTGATTCTTCAGTGACCACTTCTTTCAGCTCCTGAACTATAGCTTCTACTGGTTTCTCATCATCTTTTGGTTCCTCAACAGTTACTGCCTTTGGCTCCTCAATAGCCACTTCTTTCAGTTCCTCAGCAGCAAGTTCACTTGGCTTTTCAATAGCCACTTCCTCTGGTTTCTCAACAGTATCTTCTTTGGTGAAGATCTTAATGAGCTGATTAATAAGTCCTTTCTCTGGCTTAGTCTCCTTGACTGCCGTAACTGTTTCCTTGGGTTCTTCAACAACAATAGCGGGAGCAGCAGCCTCCTCTGGTTTCTCAGAAGTAGTACCTCCTTCCTCAGCAGGAGCAATTACTTCCTTGGAGTCAACAGCTGTACTCGTTTCCTTGAGATCGACAGCAATTGCGTCACTATCTACTGCTTTGGAGACTTCAGCAGCAACATCAACCTTAGGTTCCTCTACTGTAACAGCAGCTGTTTCCTTGGGATCCTCAGCAGCAGGAGCAGCTACTTCCGTGGAATCCTCAGTAGTTGGGACAACTACTTCTTTGGGCTCCTCTGCAGCAGCACCTGAACTGCTAAGTTCTTCAACAGCAACAGTCACTTCCTTAGGTACCTCTCCGGCTGCTTCCACCTCTTTACTAACTGTAGCCTTTGCTTCTTCAACAGATTTATCCTTGGCACTACTATCAGAGAAGAATTCCACTATGTGGTCCACTAAACCCTTCTTTCTTTCAATCACCTCTTCTTTTGGAGCAACAGGAACTTCCTGTTCTTCCTTTGGTGTGTCCACTGGGGCCTTGACTTCTTCAGTTACTTCCGCCTTGTTTGCTTCTTCAACTACGGCTTTAACTTCTTCTGCAATTACCTCTTTGACTTCCTCTACTGATACCACTGGAAGTTCACTGCCTTCATCTGTTTTAGGTACCTCGGCTACTGCCTCAGCTGCTGGAGCTGCTACCTCTTCAGATACTTGAGACACGGCCTCTTTGGGTTCTTCAACAATGGTGACTACTTCCGCAGGTTTCTCGACTGCTATTTCTTCGGGTTTGTGTTCTTCGACAGCCAATTTGCTTTGGTCACTTACTTCCTTTTCTTTAGAGTCTTCCTTTGAAAAGAGTTCAATGAGTTGATTTATCAGACCCACCCTTTGGGGTTTTGTTTCTTTAACCTGTTCCTTAGGTTCTTCGACAACTTCTGCCTTGGGTTCTTCGACTACTTCCACCTTGGCTTCTTCAACCACTTCCACCTTGGGCTCTTCCACCACTTCCACCTTGGGTTCTTCAACCACTTCTACCTTGGGTTCTTCAACCACTTCCACCTTGGGCTCTTCAACCACTTCCACCTTAGGTTCTTCGACAACTTCCACCTTAGGTTCTTCAACCACTTCCACCTTGGCTTCTTCAACCACTTCCACCTTGGCTTCTTCAACCACTTCCACCTTGAGTTCTTCCACCACTTCCACCTTGGCTTCTTCAACCACTTCCACCTTGGCTTCTTCCACCACTTCCACCTTGGCTTCTTCCACCACTTCCACCTTAGGTTCTTCCACCAATTCCACCTTGGGTTCTTCAACCACTTCCACCTTGGGTTCTTCAACCACTTCCACCTTGGGTTCTTCAACCACTTCCACCTTAGGTTCTTCAACCACTTCAGGCTTGGGTTCTTCAACCACTTCTGCTTTGGGTTTCTCCTGTTCCTCAGCAGCCAATTTACCCTGGTCACTCACTTCCTTCACTTCTGAGTCCTTCTTTGAAAATAGATCAATAAGCTGATTGATCAGCCCTACCCTCTTGGGTCGTGTTTCTTTAACTTCCTCCTTAGGTTCTACTTGTGATTCAACAGGTTTCTCAGAGACTGGCTCCTTTGGTTCTTCGACTGCTGCTGCCTTGGGTTCTTCGACTGCTTCTGCCTTGGGTTCTTCGACTGCTTCTGCCTTGGGTTCTTCAACTGCTTCTGCCTTTGGTTCTTCGACTGCTTCTGCCTTGGGTGCTTCGACTGCTTCTGCTTTGGGTTCTTCGACTGCTTCTGCCTTGGGTTCTTCGACCACTTCTGTCTTGGGTTCTTCAACTGCTTCTGGCTTGGGTGCTTCGACTGCTTCTGCCTTGGGTTCTTCGACTGCTTCTGCCTTGGGTTCTTCAACTGCTTCTGCCTTGGGTTCTTCAGCCACTTCGGTCTTGGGTTCTTCGACCACTTCTGCCTTGGGTTCTTCCACCACTTCTGCCTTGGGTTCTTCGACCACTTCTGCCTTGGGTTCTTCAACTGCTTCTGCCTTGGGTTCTTCCACCACTTCTGCCTTGGGGGCTTCGACCACTTCTGCCTTGGGTTCTTCCACCACTTCTGCCTTGGGTTCCTCGGCCACTTCTGCCTTGGGTTCTTCAACTGCTTCTGCCTTGGGTTCTTCCACCACTTCTGCCTTGGGTGCTTCCACCACTTCTGCCTTGGGTTCTTCAACCACTTCCGCCTTGGGTTCTTCCACCACTTCTGCCTTGGGTTCTTCAACCACTTCCGCCTTGGGTTCTTCCACCACTTCCTCTTTGGGTTTCTCAGCCGTTGCTTCTGGCTCGACTACAGCCTCCTTAAGTTCCCCAACCTCAGCAATCTTTTCTGTCTCCTTCACTCCCTCCTTTGGCTTTCCATCTGCTATTTCTGTGATGTCTTCTGGCTTATCCTTCTTTGAAAATATTTCAATAAGCTGACCTATAAGCCCTTTCTTCTGTTTTGCAATGGGTGCAGCAGCCTTTTCTGGTTCGGCAGAAACCTCTTGTGGTTTTTCTATAACACTTTCCTTAACTTCCTCTGAAACTTTAACAAGTTGTTCAGCAACTGCACCCTCTTCTATTGCAATGGCGACTTCCTTTTGTTCCTCATCTATAACTTGCTCTGGCACTACACCAACTTCATGTTCCACTGATGTCAATTGCTGGTCTGTTACAATAGATTCTTTGGGTAGTTCTACAGCTGTTATCTGTTGTTCCGCAACAGCAGCTTCACGTGGTTCATTAATGACAGCTTCTTTTACTTCCTCGGGTGTTACTTCCTTCTGTTCTTCTACTGTGTCTTTTGTCTCAGGGATAGCTTCTTTAGGTTCTTCTACAGGCTTCTCTTGTTCTGCAACAACAACTTCTACTATTTCTGCAGCAATGGGTTCTTCCTTCTTCTCAGGAACTGTTTCTTGGGGTTCTTCTGCAGCTGTTATCTGTTGTTCCGCAACAGCAGCTTCTACTGTTTCCTCAATAGCAACCACTTTCGTTTCAACAGCAGATTCCTTCACTTCTTCACTAGTAGCTACTTGTTCTACTGGAGCAACGGCTTCTTCCTTCTTCTCAGGAACAGTTTCTTTAGGTTCTTCTACAGCTGTTACCTGTTGTTCCGCAACAGCAGCTACTACTGGCTCTGCAGCAGGTTCCTTCAATTCCTTGTCAGCTGTTACTTCCTCTTGTAAAACTTCTTTCGGTGCCTCGGTAACAGTTTCCTTGGCCTCTTCAGCAGCTGTTACCTGTTGTTCTCCAACAGCAGCTTCTTTTGGCTCCTCTACAGCTGTTACCTGTTCTTCTGCAACAGCAGCTACAGCTGGTTCCTGTGAAACTATGGTGGATGCTTCAACTACCTGTTCTTTCAGTTCAACATCTTTGGTTACTTCAGTAACATCAGCTTGTAGTTCTTTTACTTCAGTTTCCTTCACCTCTGTCAGAGGTACATCAACCACCAATTCTTCAGTTGCCGACTCTATAACCTCTTGGCTCACTTCTGGCCCAGCACCTGCTATTTCTTTCACTTCTCCCAGTACCTGCTCAGAGTCAGTTGGTTTTGACTCTGCTGCTAACGGTTCCCTGCCTAAAGATCCAATTGGTGATTCTTCTGATAATTTTGTAGAATCTACGCTACCAAACCCTTCAAGCACTGAGCTCTGGACAATAGCAGGTGCTTCAGCCTCCTGTACCACTCCCGCTTGTTCAGTGGCTTTCTTTTCCTGTAATCTGAATCCGTATTGTGCCACATCGCTGGCTTGTTGTGCTAGAGTGTCAATAGGGGAGGTGGAGTCCTCGGAAAGCAAGGAACTGGAATGGGCGGGAGTCTGAGTCATTCCTAAAGAGCTTACCTCAGCTGCAGCAGCTTGCCCAGAAACAGCAGCCACGTCAAGAGTGACCGTGACTGCCTCTGGGGCAGCCTGGGTTGATGCTGAAGCCTCTGGAGTTGGCGGGGCTTCAGGAGTAGGCTGGGCTTCAGGAGTAGGTGGTGATGGTGCAGCTTCTGGGGCTGGTTCTGGTTTGCTTGCCAATTCTTTGGCAGGCTCCACAACCAGGGGTGCTTTAGGCTTAACTGGAATGGTAAACAAAAAAGTTACTAACATCTTCGATATTCAAATTTTATATTAAGACGTAAGAAGTTGCCATTTCATGGAGATCAATCGATCCAATATTCCTGTTCTCCCTTGCAGAAGACCTATGGCCTCCAGGAAACTGGCAACAGCTCTTACGTACGACCATAAAACACTTAGAGAAGGGATATCTCTGTATGCTCCCATATCCATAAACATCTGCATTCTTAATCATGAGCTTTGACTTCTTAACTCAGGCTCCCATTGAAACAAAAAATATATATATATATATATAATATATAAAATAATCATAAAAAAGGAAGAGAGGAAAAGTTTAAATGTGTTTGAGATGAAATGCCTCAGAAGTATGATAGGAGTTACTAGGCTGGACTGAGTGATAAACAAGGTGAGGAGGGGAGCGGGGGTGGAAAAGGACTTGGGAAATAAGGTTGATGAAAAAATAAGAACATAAGAATGAAGGAGACTGCAAGAGACCAATGGAGGAGATGGGATGGTTTGGATATATGGAAGAAATGAGTGAGGAAGGATTAGTAAAAGAGGTGTGGAAGGCAGAGGTGGAGGGAGTGAACATGAGGGGGCGACCAAGGATGAGGTGGATGGATGGCGTAAAAGGGTCACTGGGAAAGTGGGAAATGTCTGCTGAAGAAGGGACTGGACAGATGATAGGGGCAAGAAGGGGATGGAGGGTGATGGAGTATGTATGAATGATATTTTGACAGCCCAGAGGGATTTCTCCCTGTCATCTTTTTTTCTGCATGAGGGGATGGAGGGGGTTGCAAAATAAATGAAGCAGACTTGCTGGGGATGTGCTGGGTCTTGCTACATTGCTTGTAACCCAGGGCAATGGGCAAAATGTAAGGTTGACCCGTCATCCAGAAGGAGCCAAGAAAAGAGGGAGGGAGGGGGGTGGATGGGAGAGGAGTATGTGGGGATGGAATGGGTGGGAGTGGTTTTTATCCCTTTGTTTTTTGGCTACCTCCCTTGTAAGGGGGAAAAGACTGTTGGAATATGTATGTGTGTGTGTGTGTGTGTGTGTGTGTGTGTGTGTGTGTGTATATATATATATGTATATGTACACTATTTGCAAACAAACATGCACACAAAACACATTCAACACAATGAAACACACATCTGCTGTTCTATTCAATTACAAACTTCCTCACAAACCTTACCTCCAGCTACAAAATTGTATCCAACGGTACCATAACCCTTAGCACCATTGTAGATGCTCTGGGAAACCTGCATCGCCTGACGTGGGTAGCAGAGAGATGCAGCCACTGGTAAAGAAATAATATTATCAAAAATTGTGTTTGATTTGGCTACCCTTTTCTAACCACTTCAGTATGAGTCAAATTCTCGTGCACAGCATCGGCTGCCATATGTACGATTCATCACACTATTCTCATATTAAATATAAAGTCACTTTTGTATTACTCGTTCTCTTTTATTCTGAGTAATAATAAACACAGAAAGAGTGATCAAACCAGTTTACAGAATCTGGGGGTAACTCATGTACAACTACAAAAAAAAAAATATAATCAAGACGCCGATGCCGGCATCTTCGTGTACCTCGCTCTTCGTGACACCTAAGTAAGCATCATCATACTGAAGTGGTTAAAAGGGGAAAGGGCTTTTGGTATGTATGCAGGTAAATAGAAACTTGAGTACTTTTTCCTAAACATAACTACTGTGCAATGAATACAGAGCACACAATACTCACCAACTCCTAAATAAGAGACGGGACTGCTCGGACAGACAGTCTAGGGAACGACAACAACAACAACAACAATCTCCTAAACATAACAATGCAATGAATACAATGCAATGAATACAGAGCACACAATACTCACCAATACAGAGCACACAATACTCACCAACAACTCCAGAGGAAGTATATATGAACTTCTTGAAAATTCCACCTTTCCTTCTTGTGCCCACCAGGAGGCCAGCAAGACCACCAATGGTGATGGCACCAGCCCGGGGTATGATGTTTTCCTCATCAAGGATGTAATCTACGGTTGCTGTAAGAAAAATCATAATACTAAGAAAATGCCATGAAAGGTTAACAACTTCAGACGAATTTCCCATGAAAAGAGTAATACACACTTGACATTCATAATCTAGTTATTGCAGTTCAGTAAGCACGGCAATAACAGTGATGAAAGCATAACTTTGGTGATATACTTAATGTTCACAATCAAATTTGCAGCTCTGCAAGCATGTTAATGCAAGTAATCATGCATGGAAATTTAATATAATAGTTATAATAATTGTTGCATCTGTCAACTACATTTTGTTTGAAGATGTCAAATGCCAAAAGACACTACCAAAGTAAACACCATTTAAGGACAAGGCTTTTCTTGGTTGTACAAAGTTTCATTTAAGCAAAACATTGTCTATCTACCAAGGACTTCTTCTCCCTTATAAGGGAGGTAACCAAGAAGAAGAAGAAGAAGAAGAAGAAGAAGAAGAAGAAGAAGAAGAAGAAGAAGAAGAAGAAGAAGAAGAAGAAGAAGAAGAAGAAGAAGAAGAAGAAGAAGAAGAAGAAGAAGAAGAAGAAGAAGAAGAAGAAGAAGAAGAAGAAGAAGAAGAAGAAGAAGAAGAAGAAGAAGAAGAAGAAGAAGAAGAAGAAGAAGAAGAAGAAGAAGAAGAAGAAGAAGAAGAAGAAGAAGAAGAAGAAGAAGAAGAAGAAGAAGAAGAAGAAGAAGAAGAAACTCCCGTCCACAACCTTTGTTTCCCTCTTGTCTTTGCTCTTCGTGGACGAATGATCCCCATCTCCGGCCCATTACCCTGATCAGAAGTAATGCAGCAAGACCCAACACATCCATGGCTATGCCACATCAATTAATTGGCAACCCCCCCTTTCCATCTGCTAATGGAAAACATAATACATATACCAATGGCTATTTCCCCATTACAAGGGAGATGGCCAAAAAACAAATGCATAAAATTCACTCCCAACCATTCCATCCCCAAATACTCCACTCCCATTCACCCCCCTCCTCCCCTCTTATCTTGGCTCCTCCTGGATGATGGGTCATCCCTGCATCTCGCCCACTGCCCTGGGTCAGAAGCAGTGTAGCAAGACACAGTACATCCACAGCAAGGCCGCTTCGGAAAACATAGTACAAACCAACAAAGGCTTCGTCTTCAACTGATGTTTACTCTGCCAACAACTTTTTTCTATATGAACATTTTTAGAAGCTCTGCCATAGGATTCGAACCCTGACCCGTGAGTCCATAATCATGAGGTCAAGATGCTAGCTTATCTATATCTTCAAATATGGAGTACTGACAACAATTGCTCCTCTCCTACTACGACCATAAGCCAATGACAAAGAAACAGTCCAAATCTATTACAACAAAGATCTTTCCCGAGATCTAAGGACGGCCCATGGACTGTTGCCTGCCAGTGTGGGGTTGCAAATTTACCATGAAACTTGTGGCAACAATCATTATTGTTAATGTGGGACTATTTCTATGTGGTTACAGCAACATGACAGAAGCAGTTACTTGTCAGCTCTCCTTGTATGGAAAGGTCTAAGAAAGAGTTCTTGGGCTCAATCCACAAAACGATGTGTCAATCTCTCATGAATACACAACCTCATGGAGGTGAGGATGTTGATGGATTCTAAAGATGGGCAGTATGGAGATTACTTATCCCTACAGCATCAATTATACTTGAATACTGTATCCAATCAATGAAAAATATAACAAATTACTATATTTTCATGAACATTTTTATGTTGACAATAACTATATGAATGATTAAAAAAAAAGACCTTTCATACACCTAGTCTAATGAATTCACTAGGACAGGAAAAAACAAATAAATAAAAAACAAAAAAATAATGGTACACTACTTATTCTGAAATTAAATTTGTAATGGCAAGGTCTTAACAGCAAGCAACAAAGGATAAATAAAAGTATATAGTAACCACTACTGATATAAATGCATGACACTGTTTACAGGACTTTTTTCACAAGGCTAGGTTAATGAAACACCCAACAAAAGATCTTCTAATTGAACCAATAAATGACAAATGGTAATTACTTACTGGTAGCCAATCACGGTAAAGTGTTATGAAGTGGAGCAGCAATGGAAGGAATTTAAAATCATACAGACTGAAAGGATTTTCTTATACCACTGTAAACAATAATTTATGCAGGGAAACTTAATCTTACTGGCAGGAGTATTACCTTAAGTCTTATAATTTTTCTTTTCTAGTGTTAAACTCGGCCTTTTCTACAAATATAATCTGGCCCACTATAGTAATTCCAGGTTTTGATTAATTATGTTGGGTATTTTATAGGTAATATTTTCCTATAACTACAGGTTTAATGAGAAATGGTGCTACCACAAACCTCCTGTTAACTTGAAGTTTGAGAAAAAGTCCACAGTAGCTGTTGCAAGACATGGAACAAGAAAACAATCCAAAACAGCATCTCCAATTACCAATACGACAATCGAATACACCCAATACATTCATTTTCCTTCACGAAAGCTTACCCATGGTGTGCGCCTTTCCTGTCTCGTAAATGTGGACAATGCGTTCCCTGGTGTTACGTGTGGCTTCCAGCATAGCCTCCACTTCTTTGCGGACAGTACCCATCCCCTCCTCAAGGTTGCTCCTTTCTTTTCCATGATATTCATAGCTACAAGACAAATATTCAGTTCTATAAATGTCCATATCATAAGAGCATATCAAATATTTTATATCAAGATGTAAACACTAAATAACTAATGTCTGAAATGAGGCAATGAATTAACCCACGAATCAAATAGTGCTGCAATTCTATGGCATCCTAATAATAAAGATAACATTTTTCAACATGCAAGTGAACAATGGTTATAATACTGTCCCCATCACAGGATGCAGAGAAAAATAAAGAAGTGTAGTCATTGGAACAGGAAAGGAGATTATATATATATATATATATATAAAACACTGATCTCAATCATGCCTAGACTGCTACAGAATAATATCTTATACATAAAGAATATTTCAGGCCTATGGCAATATTGCCATCAACTAAAAATTAATACAAGTGAATCTACTCAAAACATCAATGGAACAGTGAAACTTACTCAAAGATCTCCTCTGGCTCTTCATAAATGGGAAGTTCTGATGGTTTAAGTACTCGTGAGTCTTCCTCGGTGTCTGCCTTTGCGAACACTGCAGGAGCCATAACTGGCACTGAAGCTGCTGTTGCTACTGGAACCACCCATTTTCCCATAAACTAGAAAAATAAAAAAATAAAAATAAATAAACAAATAAATAAATAAATTAATTAATTTAATAAAAAAAAAAAAAAAAAAAAAAAAAAAAAAAAAAAAAAAAAATCTTCTTAGGGTCATCAAGAACATTGGTGCTATACAATGCATAAATGTTGATATTCATTCTCTTGAATAATACAGCATTCATACTCCTTAACTTCTGGTGGTACACGATGCTTTCTGAAAAAACTTTGAACCTGTATCATAAAAATTCAACAACGTTTGAGTCCATCAATATGTATCCATAATTATCTTTTGTAGATATACAGCCCAGAGGTATTTGGCAACATTCTAGGATGCCCAACTGGACCATAAGAAGAATATAAATAAATAAACAAGTCAATAAATAAGTAAATAAATAATAATAGTACTAAATAAATAGAATAAATGAAATAATAATAATAAAATAAACCAATAAATAAAACTAAATAAAATAATATAAAGTAAAATAAACTCTTTAACAAGTAAATAATAATAATCAAAAATAGGTAAATACACAAACCACTGGTACTACAACTACTTGTACATGTTCATGTTTGGTTGTGTACAATTACCATATACAGTTTTCCACATGTTGCCATGCCTCTAAAACCAAATTCCTCTTTATGGGTGTACGATAATGATTCACACGCAATTCCATGCAAGTATGTACCTTTGAATGTACCTACCAATCACATACACAATCTACCAAATAACACAAGACCAACTCAAGTACAATTTTACTTAAAAATCTACAACCTACCCCAATATCCCAAAACACTTCTATGTAAAAATACATACAAAGGATTACAAAGGCAGAGCATCCTGAAAGGAGACCTTTTGGTCCATATCTTGGTCAGATGCGAGAAAAGAGGTAGCCCAAGTCTAAAGGCATAAATCCACTCCCACCCATTTCATCCCCACATACTCCACTCCCATTCACCACCCTTCCCTCCCTCTTTTCTTGGCTCCTCCTGGGTGACAGGTCATCCCTGCATCTCACCCACTGCCCCTGGGCCAGAAGCAATGTAGCAAGACACAGCACATCCACAGCAAGGCCACTTCACTTAATTGGTAACTGCCCCTCTGTCCCCTCATGCGGAAGAAAAGAAGATGTTCACTCCATCCATCTCTGCCTTCCACAGTTCTTATACTAATCTTTCTTAACTCATACTTTCCATGTGTCCAAACCATCCCAATACTCTTTCATTAACCCCATCTTCCAACTCCTACACAAAAATATTCGAACATATAATCACATAACAAACACTGCTTAATAGCCTGCCAAATTCTATATTTCACCAAACTCTTCCAAGAAATAAACCCCACATTGAAATAGTACCATGATAATTGGCTTGGCAACACACCAAATACCGTTGATGTAACCATCACACACAACAGAGAACATTCTACATTGCCCAACACTCACTCCAAATATCCTCATAAAATATTCTCAATGAGTGACTTATGGATTGAACCACTGATATTGTCTGGTTTTCTATATGTCATGGGGGTCCTGCAGAAGAATCAAGGTAATGGATTGATTGGTTTTATCAATACTGCTTGAATATTGAGTAATGACTAAAACTATAGGTGGGCTAATGTAACTAAACTCCAACAATAAGGTAATACAATTTCTAAGACATGGGAACCTGATTTATTGAAGAACTTCTCAATGCATAATTATATACAGTACACAAAGATATTTTTTTTAAGTTAATTAACCCAAAAGTACTAACAAAACTCATGACCAATCTCACGTAAACCCTACATAGTGACTGACCTAGTAAGCTTGACCCAACACTTTGGCACAACATGTTGGCAACAAAGATAGATGACTGAAAAGCTATACATAGCAACCTTTGGCAACCATTCACCTTTCTCCAATACATATTCACTGAACTCTATGAACTCTTATGAACCCAAAGATTTACAATGTTTGTTTGCTTGTTTGTTTTTTACATGGCCAAATGATGAATTCAAAAATAAAACAAACTAAGTACTGGGCTCCTAAGATTATATGGGCCATACTTGGTTTATTTACAGCTATCAGTTTATCTTCATGTGATATCAACATACTGAGAGGGAGTGAGGGAGTGGTAGAAAGGGAGAGTATGGCAGTGAATGGTACGAAGAACCTGGGAGGGAGGGGAAGAGATGAGAAAATGTTGAGGCAGACCGATGAAGAAGGGAATTGGGAAAAAGGAAAATTTAAAGTGGCAGAGTAGGAAAAGGGAAAAGTGAAAGAATAATGAAGAGGAAGGGAACAGATGGGGAGGAGGACAGGATGAAAAGGGGAAGGGGAGATGAAAGAAGAGGAGGAGTAATGGTGAGGAGGAGTAATGAGAAGGAAGACAGGGAGCTAGAGATAGGAGTAGAGGGAGGGGGTGAGTTGGTGTGGAGAGGGGAGGGGAAAGGAAGAGAGAGGTAGAGGGAGGGGAGGAGAGGGGAGGGGAGGGGTGGAGGGAAGGGGAGGAGAGGGGTGGAGGTGATGACAGGAGGGAGAGGTGGTGGTGGTAGTAGGGGAAGAAGGACAAATGATGGTAAATTAAAGGCAAAATGCAATGCTCATAAAAACATTACATACATATACCAAGGCTTTTTCCCCCTTACAAGGGAGGTAGCCAAAAAGGAAAAGGCATAAAATCATTCCCACCCATTCCATCCCTGAATACACTCCACAATCCTCCACCCTCCCTCTTATCTTAGCACCTCCTGATATAAACGAAAGAAGCACCCATTGTAATGAGATTGTTGTTATTGACAATAAGCTCTCTGAGTAGACAAAATTTCATGCCCCACATACCACTAATCACTTACAAATCTCAACCCTTACCCCAGTTCTTTTTAATGTAAATTCATTGGGAGGTATTTCAGATTCTATTTCAAAATTTAATGCATCTCCATGGAACTCTGTTTACACTCTTTGTTATTATATATTTTTTTGTTCCCATGTTCTCATGACTTTCATTCCTGACCAAGATATATTCTGTCAATTTTTTTTTCAAAAAAGAGATGAATGGCTGGCTAGTTCAATCATGCTTTATAATGAATCTCTACACAAATCCAACAGCAATCACTAATTTCTAACTGCCCCTGAAGTCTGACTACAAAGATCAATGGTTGCAACTAAATTTTTATAAGAATGCATTCATTGTCATATAAACTTTCAATACTGGTTATTTAATGTTTACTTTACCTAACTGAAGGCTGGATTGGGTTGGGTTGGGTTAAATGTGGTCAGATATTGACTGGATTTTCAGAATACCTCCAACCCAAATGCAACATCATCCTCACCTTATTCTTTTTTTTTTTTTTTTTTTTAAGTTGAGGACCTAAAAGTTACGCTGCACTTTCATCTTTCCAGGTATATTTTCAGTAAATAATGATGTACTGTATATAAGTATCACTACCACTAAACAATATGTCTTCAATCATTATCACAAATATCTGCAAATCTTAGCCAATATTGAATAATGCCAATCTTCTCTCAACACAACCTAAATAAAGATGGCAGAAAACTTGACAATAGATGGCAATCCTGGCAATAGTGTCAAAACAATTTCATGCTGCCAGCAAGACATCATCATATGTTTTTTCTATCATATCACTACAAGAATCTCTCTGTACTAGTACCTTCTCTTGGGAACTGACTACATTTAATCCATACCCTCCACATTTCCCTTTGTGCTACTCCATTCATTAATATTTACATAGGCATAATGTGGAATGAGTGAATATACAAGGATACCAGCGTTATCATCCTGATTATATCTATTTTGTAGTTGTAGATGAATGTCCCCTCTATTTTGCGAACATGCTTGATCTAATCTTGATCTCATTTTCTGTGGTTATAAACATTCTGGATGAAACATAATGAGTATTATAGACATAACTTTATATCTTATATACATGCATATTGTGATGTATCATCAGGTAGCTACTGCGGTCGCAAATATTTGACTTGTACTGAAGATGTTATGTAGCTTACATCAGCCTTTCATTCATCCAAGATCAATTATACTTTTCACGATTCGATACATACAAAAATATATTTTTATCTATCATTGCTTTCTATTACTATGACAACTCCATTCTGGACCTTTACTGCCTATTACACTACAATAATTGTAAATTTTTTAAGTCACTTGCTCGTAAGGCAGATAGGTTTGTCTGTTCCACCTAGGTTAACTCCAATTGGTTGGTATGGGTGCCGATTGCTGGAGAGTAGATAACTACCGAACAATTTATAGTTTCACCCAACCATAGAATTTGATATGTGGCTTATGTGGTTCTGGTGAGAAATGTTGTGATATGAACGATGGTGTACATCATTTCCGTCGCAAATGTGTACTTTTGAAGTAATTAAGTATTGAAATTATGCACTTATGCCTACATCTCCCTAACGATCTGGGGGGACGTGTGGGAAATCGGGGTTTTTGGGTGGGGAAGACTAATAAATGGAGTAATGTGCGTTGCAAAACAGGTATAAAATGAACAAAAACATTTTAAAAATATCAAAAAATAATAAAAATCACATTCTATGGCTGGAGTCCAGCGGTAGCCATCTTTGTGTTTACCAACGAATCGAACAATGTCTCGCTAGATGTGTCACTTAGCGAAGTCCACTCCAGCCGCGCAAGACTTCCTAACCGTAAACTAACGATACCTCCGTTAGGTTAGGTTAGGTTACTTTACTTTATGGTTACCAAGTCTTGCGCAAGCAGCTAATCTAGCGCTTCTGGTCACAAAAATTTACAATCGTTAGTAAACAAACATGGCGCCGTGCGTGGTACCTGCCGATATGGGATATTTTTCTTTTTTATGGGTTTCTTTAGTCTTCTTCATTTTACACCTGTTTGGCAATGCGCATTACTCCATTTATTAGTCTCCCCTACCCAAAAACCCCGATTTCCCACACGTCCTCCCAGATTGTTCTGGAGATGTAGGCAGAAGTGCATAACTTCAATATTTAATTACTTCAAACGTACGCATTTGCAACGGAAATGATATACACCATCGTTCATATCACAACAGTTCTCACCAGAAACACATAAGCCACATATCAAATTCTATGGTTGGGTGAAACTATAAAACACCCCTACCCATCCTTACCCTCTCCAAGAAGAATGCCACATCCTTAAGGGCATGTATCATCATCACAAGTCCTGTACAGAGATGGGGTCACAAAGAACTGTCACCCCAGATTGCCCACATGAAGAATCATCACCCCATGAGATCCCACCTGAAGAATTGTCACCCCAGAACACTGAATATCAACAGTGGAATAAAGATTAGGTTAGGTAAGGTTGAATGAGGGTTATGCTTATTGTCATCAACTTATAAAACCGAAGAATCGTAAACCCAGGATGGTCCACATGAAGAATTCTCACCCTGTCAAAGTCTGGGGTTATTATTCTTGTGATCCCAGGGATGCACTTATAGTAATGCCGAGTCTCTGAAGGAACCGATTAAAAAAAACTGGCATACCCCTCCTGTGAATTACTACAAAGCTGCCAACTTATGAAACGGCATGTTTACGAATGCTCTACATCCTAAAGGCTACAATTACAATATTCCTGGCAAGTTAGTTTTGATGTGGCAAGTATACTAACTTTCGGTAATTTTGTCTCTTAATGACACGGCTGAAGTCGGCTTCCGCACATTCCAAGTTGTCCTTGGTTCTGTACTGCTTCTGGCAGGGTGTTGTGGTGGCTGTAGGGGTATCCTGGTATCAGTGGATGGTCTGGTAACCCATCCAGCCATTTGTCCAGTTTTCTCTTGAAAGTCTCCGGGCTAGTATCTGTCTGGTCCCGGAGATCTCTTGGGAGGCAGTTGAACAAACGAGGTCCATTATGAGTGAAGGAGTTGTGTTTTATTGTCCTCACTCTTTGAATGGAGCCTACAGTACCCTTTATGTAGCAGAGTCTTCCTTTTCTCGGATGATAGTTTGACACTATCCCCACATTTGGCACTCTGCCCTCCAGGATTTTCCACACATAAATAATTATATACCGTTCCCTTCTCCTCTGTAGAGAGTACAGTTTTAACTGGCTTAGTCTTTCCCAGTAGTTTAGGTGCTGTACTCCCTGGATTTTTGCGGTGAAGGAACGCTGGATGGCCTCTAGGTTGGCTATTTCTTGTACTTTGTATGGAGACCATAGCTGGCAGCAGTACTCAAGCCTTGGGACTACCAGACACTTCCATAGGGTCTTCAGGCACTGCCCTTCTCTAGAGTTGAAAGTTCTGAGCACCCACCCACTCAAGTTTCTTCCTGCTTCTATTATTTTATTGATGTGGTGTGAGAATGTTGCATCATCGCTCATGTATACTCCCAGGTCTTTGACATGCTCTTTTTCTGTGATGAGTTGGCTTTTATACTTGTAGCTTGTGGAGTTTTTGAGGTCTTCATTTCTCCCATAGCGTACAAGCTAAAATTTCTCACCATTCAATGCCATATTGTTTGAAGCTGCCCAAATTTGTATTTCGTTGAGGTCCTTCTGAGTATTTGCTGCATCTTCTGGGCATGTTATCTGCCTTTTCAGCCTGGTGTCATCAGCAAAGGAGGATGCTTCAGTATACCTCAGTTTCTCATCAATGTCTCCTACATGTATGATGAAAAGGAGCGGTCCTAGCACTGATCCTTGTGGTACACCACTTTTTACTCTACTGGGCTCGGACAGTTCGCCTTGGACAGATACTTGTTGAGTTCTACCTGTTAGAAAACTGTGCAACCATCTTCCAAGTGAACCCGTTATTCCGTGATTTTGTAGCTTGTGTAGGAGAATGCCATGATCTATCTTGTCAAAAGCCTTGGCGAAGTCAAGGTAGATCACGTCAGCATTCCAGCCATCTTGTGTGCTTTCAAGGATCCTCTCATGGTGCTTGAGTAGCTGGGACAGACACGATCAACCCTGCCTGAAACCGTGCTGTCCATCATTGAAGGCTTCCTTAGTTTCCAGGAAATCCACCATCCTCTTCCTTATGATTCTTTCACAAAGTTTCACAATGTGAGAAGTTAAGGCTACTGGTCTGTATTTGCTCGCCTGACCTCTACTACCTCCCTTATGTATGGGTGTGATGATGGAAGTCTTCAACGTAGTAGGAACTGTGCCAGATTTTATTGATGTGTCCCAAAGCATCTGAAGTGGTTTTGCTAGCTCCGGTCCACAGTTTCTTAGTAGCTGTGCGTGGAAACCATCCGGTCCCGCTGCCGCGTCAGGTGGAATAGCTTTTATTGCTTCTGTTATGTCCTGTTCGCTGATCTTGATAGATGAGAGTATTTGGGGGCTGTTTGGGGAGTCTGTAAAGAAAGTTTTTGTATCTTCTACTATCTTCTACCATCTTCTCAAGTTCCAACACTATCTGAGCATCTCCACGCTGTCCCTTACACACCTCCATTCTGCCCTTCATATTAAATAGTTCATATTTTGTCATAAACATTGGGACTACTATCGTATGCTGCTATTTAATTTTGAGAAAAATTTTCAGAGAAAATGTAAATATCTGAACAGCACAAAAAATAAAATAATGATACTTATAGCAATAAACAAAATATAATAAATCCTTGTACACAAATAAAAAAAATACTATAACATCCAGTAATCATATTCTCTGATAATCATGAAATGTATCACTACTATATAATAATTATTACCACCCTTTACTGTCACACTATCAACAGTGTCAGTTATCCTGTTGACTTAATACTACAGATAACCATATTCTATTCTTTAAATTGTGGTGAGGAAGGGCAATGTCAAGTAACATCATGTCAAACATGAAAGTATTGTGGCAAAACTGGATTAGAGAAAGTTGTTTGGGTAAACAAGGTTCTTCAATGTTTCCAGCCCTTTCTATTTGATTACTATAAGTTCGCATGGACTATCATTATGTACTTCAAATTCGGGTGTCTTTCTACTACGATTCAAGCAAACTGAAATATGAACAACAATAGCATGAAAAAATAATAATACGCAACCCTTGGGTGTGACTTTGGAATTTTATGTTTTCGTTCCTTGTTATGTAACTGTCATACAACCCGATGACCTCGGACAATTTAGAGTTCTTTTGTGTCTACAACCTCTTCAGTGCAAAATTTTAACATTCAATAAGCGCATAACCGCAGCATGGTGTGCAAATCGAAACCCAGGAAAAACAACACCTTCATGTAACTGTTATTTTCTTCGTTGTTGGGTACGTGCCTATCTGGGCCGGCCTACATCTCCGAGTCCCTCCGATTTCACCCGTTCATTGAAATGAAGCATTTTCAAAACTCTTCATCACTCACATACATGCATATATATAGAAATGGTACTTATGGACCTAGACATTCGAAATACATCCTATGACATCCGAAAGTTGTTCGGAAATACAAGTATTATTGCAAGTTTTCTTACCCGCAATGTCGCCATGGCAGTCCACCCCAACGTGATCGGAAGTACTAGAATTGTAGATTTCTTCCGATTGGATATCGACTGCGTAATTTTTTCGTTGAATGTACTAATTGTCATCAACTGATTGAATTAAACAATCATTCTGGTATACTTAGAATTCCATAGAGACTGCTAATCCAAAATATAACAAGATATCTTAAGATCTTATGTTATTTTGATGGATGCAGCGGGAATTTTAAATCAGAGTCGACATATTTAGAGCTTATTGTAAACAATGTTACGTGACTAACAAATATCGCTTCTCCTTATACATATCTAAGATGAATAATATTTGTAGACACGCTATTTTTTGTCATATATTCCTTGTTTTTACATCGTAATTAAGTGTATATTTCTCTCATAAGTTATAATCATTAACAGATAAGTTATTTAAACAATTCCTACGTCAGCTCGAATCCGGGGTCAATCTGCCCCCAAAAAATGTGTATATATATATATATATATATATATATGCATATGTATATATATATATATATATATATATATATATACACATATATATATACACACACACACACACACACATATATATATATATATATATATATATATATATATATGTGTGTGTGTGTGTGTGTGTGTGTGTGTGTGTGTGTGTGTGTGTGTGTGTGTGTGTGTGTGTGTGTTGAAAAAACATATATTGATGCTTGATTCTAGTTATGCAGAAAGATCACGAGGAAAATAACGGAAATAGACCGAGGGCTTTCAGTTATTTAGACATTTTCAAGGTGCAGAGTTACAAACAAGAGATTAGGGTATATGCAGTGGAAGGTAGATCTCTCCCCGTGACCTATATTTTTCGGTCATCCAGAGTTTGGGCAACAACTTAATAAAATTATCCCATTTATACAGTCCTTGACTTAAATTTAAATTGTTAACATATGTATTCTTGATCGGACTGGACTCTAGGACATTTCTATTCAATTGTGATTTACTTTCAACAATTACTTTAGCACCCTCCCAATCACTACAATGGTTGAAATCCCTTAAATGAACAAATAACGTGTTGGACATTTGCCCACTTCTGACGCTGTACTTCTCTTGTTTTAATCTTACAATTAATTCTTCTTCAGTCTGACTATTATAACATTTGTTGAAATCTTTATATGGAACTGAATATACACAAACTTCCTAGTTTTCCTGCAAATTTCTAATTAAAAGATTTTTCACTGTTTTGGTGTTTTTAAAAAACTAATTGAATGTTGAAATTCTTAAGAATGTGAGATAATTTGATGAATTTATGATAATAAAGAAAAACATGTATGTTTTAGAATTAAAGTTTTACTGGTTTTATCCTCAAAATAAGACTTCCTAGCCATTTTTGAGAAGTCTCAATGAGGTACTTAGGATATTTTAATTTGAAACAATGTCAATATTCTTAAGAATTTATTATCCAAAAAACTCCGGGCTTTAAATGCGAAGCTCTTTGGTACATTGATGCTAACACAGACATCTTTGTCCTGTAATGATGAGAAGAATAAAAGTGAAAATATGAAAAAAACATTAGTGGGTTTTCTATAAACATCAAATTTGAAATACCTTTCGCTTATAAATCAATACATCAAGGAAAGGTAAATGATTATTTCGTTCTATTTCCATAGTGAAATTGATAGAGTTGATATATGGGACTAGGGAGTTAAGATTAGACGGGAAATTTGACGGATCATTATTAACAGGCCAAATACATAAAATATCATCAATTTATCTGAACCACGTAACATTATGAGTGAGAATATTAGGCAATAGGGATTTGTTGAGGCTAATATAACAGACAATATTTTTTCGATTTTGAGAAAATTTTCCATGCTAGACAGGGATATATGATAAACTCTAGCACGCGGTCGCAAATTCGTCACAACGAAATATTTTGTTTTAGCTGAGACCAAGCGTTTTTATTCACAGTTATTCACAACTAAGTAAAGACAAATCACGGGCAACCCGAAGAAAGAAATATGTATAGAGAATTCAATCATGACACTCGAAAAGACAAACACTACAATGGAAAAAGAATTGAATTTTTTTTTCGTGTGGTCCAAGGGTATCCATAGAAACTTAACTGAATAAAGGTGAAGAGAGATGGGAACATTGCAACAGACTGCAACAGAAATAAACGATAGCCGATGAAAGTCCTTAGATATTACTCAGTACTGAATTTGAGGCAGAAGATGTCAGCCTTGGTTCATGGCATAAGGTCGTTGATACTAATGTCCTCAGTATCATGTAATGTGATGTAGACACTTACACAAATTATTAATTTGATCAAATGAAACAAACTTGAGGAACACTCACCATATATCATTGCGTTTTTTAAGTTAAAACGATGTTTTGTCGACTTGAAAGAACTTTTGCTGATTATATGATGAAAGGATTACTAGAAAATATATGTATAGTAATGATGAAGAAAGAGGTACTTTAATGTATGTTATGCAAGGTGTTTCGTAAGATATCCTTGATTTTTACTTTTCTTTATGTATATGAATATGAACAATAAAAATGCTAAGTATTTTGCTGTAACCAATTACAGAAGTAGTAATAGAATTACAGTAATAGAACTGTAATAATAGTAATAGAATTACAGTAATAGAACTGTAATAATAGTAATAGAATTACAGTAATAAAACTGTTTTTAGAATTAATGTAGATTATTTGTGATGGCAACTAAAAAAACAAAGCAGTAAAAGACGACTTAAACTTGCCATACAGGAGGTAATCCTGTTCAGTTCGTTCAAGAAAGAATACACTAAAAAATTACTTTTGTTAGAAGGTTCGAGACTATTATTTCATACAGCATGTGCTTGACATAAAACTCAGGAGAGAAGAAAAGTAAAGTTTAGCGAATCCTTTATCTTATGACGATGATGGTTTAGTGAATGTGTAAGTATAAGAAGTTTACAGAAAGAAACGGATGTTATATTCGTGATCTACGCAAAAAATAACTCTAGAAAAGGATAGTCTCATTTCCGTTTTTTTTTTCATTGTTATATAGTGTTATCAACCAGTTCGGAATCTGTATTGGTAGATAAGTACACGTTAAAAACATAATCTGTTTAGTGAAAAAAATGTATTTTTGCAAGATCAACATTCTTCAATTTAATAAGGTTTTAAATGCATTGAGAAAAATATATATAGACGATGGAAATGTTATAGATGTGGCTTATTATGACTCTATAAAAGCATCTGATGCTGTATCACATGATAGACTGCTAGAAAAATAAAATAATATCACTGGAGATCATTTGGGCAGGATGAACGCATTTTTGAGTAAAAAACAAAACAAAACAAAACAGAATCCTTGTAAAAAAGGAAAGCGTCGTTATAGTGTAAGATGATCAGTGGATGATACCAAGGTGTTTTAAATACTGACAACAAAAGTGATTGCAACAACATGAAAAAATCTGAAGAACGCATCAGAATTATATGAGCGGTGGTTGTTAAAGTTTGACTCAAAATATAGTCAGGCTATATGAGAACAAGGAGGGCATATATTAAGAAAAATACAAAATGACAGGATATCTGAAAAACAGAATTTGGAGGTGGTAATAAACTTTAAAGAACATCTGGCAGCAAAAATAGATAAAAATACAAATGTTAATAGACCAGTGGGACTTATGAGAAGGTCTTTTAGCACTCTAGATTTATAAACAAGTGCAAGTTGATATAAGGCAACGCTCAGTCTGTAAAAGAGTTGTGAATATTTGGAACAGGCTTCCTGAGAGCGAGGTTCTGTTGTCAGTTTCAGTGACGGACTTAGAAAAAGAAATTTAACCTTTCATGTAAAAACGAAGAACAGAGGTTCAGCTACGAATTATCAGTCGACTATCCTGACTTCCCACAGAGCAAAACTAAGACCAAATAATGAAGAACTGGTACCGCAGGCCTACATAGGCCTACTAGCCTAAAAAAGTGTAGACTCAGAGGTGACTTGATACAGTTCTTCAGACTTTAAGATTCTATAGGAAATAGACATCAAATGTGACAAAATGTTCACACTGAATGAGAATTAGACAAGAAATAATGGTCTCAAACTATCAGGAAATATATTTAATTTGGAAGTGGGTAGAAACAACTTCGCCAGCCGTGTAGTTAATGAATGGAATAAACTTCCTGCAGAGGCAGTGTAATGTAGTTCAGTTCGAAGCTTTAGATTCGTTTAGATAAACACCTAAGCAAGATGCTGTAATGCCTACCATTTATTTTATATTATTTGTTTATTTGTTTGTTATTATTTGTCTGTTTGTTTGTTATTAATTATTTGATTATTATTCATTGTTATATATCTGTCCATTTATTATTATTTACTATTTACTTGTTTGTTTATTATTCAACTTGACCTATTTATCTATTTATTTAATTTATCATTATTTATATTATTGTTATTCATATTCATTTATTTATTTGTTTGTTTATTTATCATTATTATATTTTTTCGCATACGATCTAGTTATGGACCAAAAGGTCTCCTGTCGGTATGCTCTTCTTTGTATGTAAGCAGGTTGAGATTTCAGTTTTCGAACGACTCGAGTTTGGTGTGTAGTTGCCAGTTAGCGTTATATGTACGAGGTGCAAGTCTATAACCAGGATTTGAAACCTGGAAGGAACGGTTATTTGTATAGTAGTAAGCTTTACTTTGAACTCTTCATTTTACGTATACATCTATAAGAATGTCTTGTATGTACATGTAATGAACTAAATTTTATTTCGCCAAGTATGATGATATGTACTAATATTTGTTTTTCTTTTTTCTTTTGTTTCTAACCAAGGTATTATTATCATTGTTATTTTCATATTATTTTATAGTGTTTCTGGGGGATTTAGGAGTTGAGAAAAAGGAAGAAAAAGAAAAGGAAAAATGTCGTGAGGGTTTCTATGTCATCTGCTTACAGGAGGAGGTGATCAATCCCCGGTTTTCATGTCTCCTAAGGTGAAGTAGTAAAATTCAGGTGATAGATATTTGAAGTTCGGTCTGAAGATCGAGTGCCAACCCCTTGGGGTTTCCCCTTCAGTGAACTGATGGGCTTTGCAATGTATCAATTTTAAGTATCGACAGCTGCCTGCGTGTATTAAAGGTAGGGCTAAAGTTGAAGGTATCACATTTTTTCGTTATTGATAAACTTATGTGCACACACGCGCACCCACAAACCCCCCCACACAATATATATATATATATATATATATATATATATATATATATATATATATATATATATATATGTATGTACGTATGTATGTTCGTATGTATGTATGTATGTATGTATGTATGTATGTATGTATGTATGTATGGAACACTATTTTTTATCGACATTTTAAGACCGGGATTCTCAGCTTTTCTTCTGTCAATTACTCCCGCTGGCTTAATGTACGTAGCAATCATACAGGGAGGGGGGGGGGAGAAGTAATAGAAAAATATTATATAAGTTCTGCAGAATTTAAACTTTTTACCAAGAAAAGCGTATTGCAGAATTAATAGAATTTTTTTCGGGTGTAATATGTTTACCCTCCATCAAATTGTCTGCCCTTGCGAATTAAATTTATTCCTGGTCAAAGTTGACATCATTTGAGGAGAGTACCTTCATCAAATGTACAACGTCTCGTATGATGAAGCTTTTTCAAGAATACAGACGCAGACTTACTTCTTACTTCTTACTTCTGCTCCCATGTAGGCTCTCAGGCTCAGTCGGGCCAGCACACTTCTCCAGATTGTCCTCTCAAAGCTTCCTTCTTCCCTCAAATCCTCTATTTTTCCTAATCCATTTGCCTCTAGGATTTCTTCAACGCCATCTTTCCCTCTTTTCTTTGGTCTACCTCTAGATCTGCTACCTTCTGGTCTCCAGTTCCATCTTTTCTTTGCAATTCTCTCTTCATCCATTCTCCCCACGTGACCACAGACGCAGACTACAACTTCTAAACTATTCTGCGTCGGTATACTTGTAAAAGTTTCAACAAGAAAAAAAAATATTTCATAATTTCAAGAATGCAGACGCAGACTATAACCTCTAAGATATTTTGCGTTTGTGTACTTGTAAAAGTTTCAACAAGAAAAACGTATATTTGATCAAGGTTCCATGGTATCAGGGACCTAGAAACTTTCTAGGTTCCAGTGACACCGTAATTGCTTCCGACTCCGACTCCAGTGACCATAATTGCTTCCGACTCCGACTCCATGACTTCGACTCCGACTCCGACTCCACAGCCCTGGTAGAAAGAGAGGCTGAGAACACTCTCTTCTCTAACTCACTAGATGATATCTTTCCTTAGAGCTGTGAATATCGGAAGTCTACCTCAATAAATACAAAATCCAACGGAGACTTTACATCACCCGCTAAGTCCCCATATATGTATCAAACCTGCTACTAGTGGTGGGCAGCTACCGGTAAAGTTACCGGTTTTATCGGTAACAGCCTTGACGGTAGCTTACCGGCAATAATTCTGCTACCGTTAAGGTTCCGTTAACCGATAAGCTATACCAAACACTCGTGGAGCGGTAAGCACGTCTCGGCTTGGTGGTACTGAGTGACGGTAGTGGTGGGCAGCTACCGGTAGTTACGGGTTTTATCGGTAACAACCTTGACGGTAGCTTACCAGCAAAAAATCTGCTACCGTTTAGGCTCCGTTAACCGATAAGCTATCCCATAATACTCAGAGAGCGGTAAGCACGTTTCGGCTTGGTGGTACTGAGTGACAGTACTGACGGCCCTACGTAGGATGAAAATTAACAGGAACGTATTCAACGTGCTAGATCGTCCTGCTCCCTTCTCGGCCCACAGATGCACAGTACGAAATGTACGTATTCGAATATGAAAATTAACAGTCGTGCTAGATCGTTTTGTTCGCATCTCGGCCCGCAGAGGTTCAGTGCAAAATGTACGTATTCGATTAGTCAGCCTATGTTCCGGTGGGCATGTATCCAAATGGATGCACAGAATAAAAAATTAAAATAAAACATATGCGTGTGTTTTTTGTCCATTTAAAGGTACTATAATATAAATATAGGGATCGTAGAGTCCTGCTAATACAAAATTAACGTTATTCCAATATAAAAAATGGCAACTATGAACAATTGAAAAAAACTTTGACAGAAATTCAAAGGGTTGAGATTGTGTTCCTGAGCCTAATATAAGAGGAACTTGGTAAAAAAAAACATTATGAAAATGACCTACGTATGTCAATTCATCTCGCACAAAACCTTTAAAACCTCAATTGTACAAAAAAACTTTGTCCTGACTAAATGAAAAATGGGTGATTTTGGAAATGAATTTTTATGTGTAATGTGTAAAAATGATGCATGTAATTATTTTTCTTTTATGAAATTGTGTTTCTATGTGAAAAATATATTCTTTGTATGAAATTGCACTTACATAGAGACGGAAGTGGGGTGTGAGAGGGGGAGGGGGGGATTGGTGCGTAGGCCTAATATGCACTGAGGGAGAGGAGGTAATGCTGTGACCTTACACGCACCCCCTCCCTACTCCCCGCCCACGAGAGTTGGAGTAACGACTCGGAGCGCAGGATTTTTATAGTTACGACGTTACAAAACTTGTGACTACACACCATAGTAGGATGAAATTTGTTTAGATTTAAGTCATAAAGGCGACTCGAACTTGGGACGTCACTACTACCTCACGAGTCTTTTACCGGTAAATTACCGGTAATTCCGGTAACGACATTGTTGTTTACCGGTAATTCCGGTATTGAAATTAGCGGTATTTGCCCAGCACTACCTGCTACATATTTGGTGGCAAGCGATGCTCTCGAAGAAGACGGTTACCCGACTGAAACTCGTTTTCCTCAGACAAGCCGTCCAAGCCACGCCTACCGAAGAGTCTGCTCGCGATGCCCCGTATGTAAACCACCTTCTTTTGTGCTACATTTTAAAATGTATTTATTCCTGATTGAGCATCACTTACGTAGTCCATGGAACACATGTCTTCTGTGAAAGCCACAAACTCCAGTTGTGCCCTCGCTGATGCTAAAGAGTGATGTTTCCAAAATAAATGAATAAATAAATAAATAAATTGATAAATAAATAAATAAGTAAAATGATATTAATACAGTAATAATAACAATACAGTAATAATAATAATAATAATAATAATGATAATAATAATAATGATAATAATAATAATAATAATAATAGTAATTATAATGATGATGATGATGATACATAAAGTAAAATAATGTAATAATTGTGATTTCTCAAATTGCCACAAAAGTAAAAGAACATAGATTCTGAAGTAATAAAGTGTATTTATTTATAATCACATCACATAATTATGCTATCAACAGTTTCGATGTTTTCATGGGAAACAATTTGTTTAGATAAAAAAAGAAAACTACATTTGGATCTAAAATGTTACCAGGCTACTTCCCTCACTTTAATAAAACATCCTAACTCCTAAGTCTGGACATAAATCTTCAAAAAGGTGGAAATTTTACCCAAATAATCTGTCCATAATATCGAGGTTACGTCTAGACATAAGCATTTAGGTCACCGACATAGGGATTTAGGTTAAAAATCTCGCGCCATTTAGAAGATTTATGTCTACACTTAGGAGTCAGAAACATCCTAACCCCTAAGTCTAGACATAAATCTTCAAAAAGGTGGAAATTTTACCTAAATCATCCGTCCATAATATCGAAGTTACGTTTAGGCATAAGCATGTAGGTCGCCGACATAGGAATTTAGGTAAAAAAAATTCGCGCCATTTAGAAGATTTATGTCTACACTTAGGAGTCAGAATCTTTTATAAAATCGTCCCCAGGGAGCACAACTCAAAACTGAAAGAAATTCTTGAAACACAAGACTAACGACACAAGTGCGAAGTAGACGAAAGGCGAAACTTTGCTGGGGACTGAAGAAGCGTTGCAGAAGTCTTCTCGACAGACACAAAAAGTTCCGACCGTCACGTTCGACGCGCAGTAGAGCTCTGGTTCTCCAGGTATACAGGGAAGACGGTTCGGATATACTTCGTCTTGTGTGGCTTCCCTACACCCAAGAGTCTCATTTCGAGGAATAACTCCTCGAAATGTTAGATCATAAGCACTCCCTGCAATAGGTAGACAATTCCAGTAATGTTACAGTGTCAGAAAGCGGGTGGACGAGACAGAAGATATCATTTACCCTGATTCTTTGTGGGGGGAAAAATACGAAAAGAGAGGGTTCATAATTTCCACAGCTGGGCGCGTTTCTTGGTGCGTTACTGTGTGCGTTCCACGGTGCGTTACTAAATGAGTTCCTCAGTGCATTCCTAGGTGCGTTCCTCAGTGTGTTCCGCTTTATTTTGACCCCGATTAGCGCTCCAAAACTATTAAAGCTTAAGAGACAAGTTCATACAGAAATAAAAGTTCGGTAGACCACATACTATACCAAAGAAAAAATTCGGAGGCCACATCCAAAAGGTAGGCCACATACTATACCGGCACCTATATTGCTTTAATAGTCTGGGAGCACTAACCGCGGCCAAGTTTAAGCGGAACGCACCTAGGAACGCACAGAGGACCGCGCCCAGCTCTGGTAGTTTCCTTGTTTCTCTCCATTTTAGGACACATAAGGGAACGCTGCATCGGTGTTCCTGTCTCTCGTCACAAGGCGTAAAGAAAAAAAAAAATAGAATATAAGAAAGTAAAAAATTGAGTTACAGGGATGGCAAAGGAGAATGAAACTAGAAAATAAAAATTATTCTCTTTTTGTGGAAATTAGTATTATATGTTGCATGACTTGTCTGTGGGAGCTCAGTGAAATTTCCAAAGTTTTGACTGAATTCAGTAGTCATATGATGAATGCATGTACAGTAACTTATACCCTACATACACACACACACACGCACACACGCACACACACACACACACACACACACACACACACACACACACACACACACACACACACACACACACACACACACACACACACACACGCGCATATAGAAACACGTACGCATGCATATACTGTACATACAGACATGCAAGATGAAATAATAAAATATTACACTCATAAGTATGTTTTAATCTGGGTAGAAGAATCATCGTAATGAAATTCCCCTCTCGCACTCTTTCCTAAAAAAAAATATAAAACATATTCCGTTCTAATGTCATTCAATCTAATTTTCTTGTCAAATACTACATAAAATGATGTTACCGTTTGCACGATAAATAAATAAATAAATAAATAAATAGATAAATAAACAAATAAATGAATAGATAAAAATAAATGAATAAGTAAGTAGATAAATAGCTAATAAATAAATAAATAAATAGATAGATAGGTAATAGATTAATAAATAATTAAGTTCTTTTATCCTTCATGACAATAAATAAACTTCATAGATAAACTGGGTAGATCGTCTACGTTCTGCAGTTGACAAATGATGAAATGGAAACGAATAATTAGATAATTTGATTAATCAAGGTAGATAAATAAACAAGTAAATAAGTAAAGAAATGACTAAATAGATGATAGACAAATAAATAAATAAATAAATGGCTAAATAGATAATAGACAAATAAATAGATAGATAAATGAATAAATAAATAAATAAATAAACGAATAAATAAATAGTCAAGTAAATGAATGGATAAATGAATTGATAGTTACTTAGATAAACTAATAAATTAATAAGTAAATAGATAAGTATATATACATATATATATATATATATATGTATATACATACATATATATATATATATATATATATATATACATATATATATATGTATATAAATATATATATATATATATATATATGAGTAATTAAATAGATAAATAAACAAGGAAATGAATAAATATATAAATATAAATAAACAAAGAAACAAACAAACACAGATATACAAATAAA